>NW_020175047.1:3337637-3356699 GCF_003031525.2 Neophocaena asiaeorientalis asiaeorientalis
TTTTTTTTTTTTTTTTCCCAGTTGATTCTTGATCCTCACTTCAGCCTTGGAGATACTGTCATCACTCCTTGCATCCAGTGAGGAAAAACAGCAGTGACTAAATGAATTGTTTAGATTTATACAGAAGCTAAGAGGTAGAATTCCAACACCAGACCTTCCAATTCTAATGTCCAGAGCAAATTTCTCAAGATCCCAGTGCCTGCATAGTGATTTTGAATCATTTCAGAAATAACACTCCATTTATATACAAATATTTTTAATGTCTCACTATCATGATAAAAAATAAGTAATATAGCCTGTATTTACAGAGGATATAAAATTCAACATAATACAAGACAAAGAAGAAATAAGTAAAATAGTTGAAAAATTTTTTCAAAATAGTTTAAAATTTTTTAAAAGTGGAAATGCTCAGGGAAAACGCCACCAATAGCCTAGTTAAATGGTCAGGGGCTTGCACCCACATATATAGACAAACATGGGCATACTGAATTGCTTACTCAAACATCTCAAGCATTACTGTTATCAGTGACATAACATTGTGGACTGTTGAAAACTCTTGGTAAAGTTCCGAGTAAAACAATGTTGACAACGGTTGATAGGTTGCTTCTATATCGTGGCTACTGTGAATAATGCTGCAATGAACATGGGAGCACACATATCTATTCAAAATATTGATTTCATTTCTTTTGAATATACACACAGAAGTGAAATTACTGAATCATACAGTGCTTGCATTTTTAATTTTTTGAGGAACCTCTATACTGTTTTCCTTAATGGCTGTACTAATTCACAATCTCATCAACCATGTACAAGTTTTCCCCTTTCTCCACACCCTCACTAAAAATTGTCTTTTGACTTTTTTATAATAACTGTCCTAACAGGTATGAGGTGATTATTTCATTGTGGTTTTGATTTGCATTTCCTTAATGATTAGTGAGCATTTTTTCATATACTGCGGGCCATTTGTAAGTCTTCTTTGGAAAAATTTCTATTTTAGGTCCTTTGCTCATTTTAATCCGGTTATTTATCCTTTTGCTATTGAGTTATTCATTTAAGTTTTATAGTTTTTAGTGTAGAGATCATTCACCTCCTTGGTTAGATTTATTCCTAAGCATTTTATTGTTTTTGATGCTATTTAAATAGGATTGATTTCTAAGTTTCTTTTTCAGATATTTTGCTATTAGTGTGGAGAAATGCCTCTGATTTCTCTATGTTGATTTTGTGCCCTGCAACTTTACTAAATTTATTGATTAGATCTAACAGTTTTTTGGTGGGGTCTTTAGGATTTCTTATATATAATATCATGCCATCTGCAAAGAGGGAATTTTACCACTTCCTTCCTGATTTAATTTTTTTTTTTCTTACCTAATTGCTTGGGTTAGGTCTTCCAGCACTATACTGATTAGAAATAGCAAGAGTAGGAATGCTTGTCTTGTACCCGATTTTAGAGGAAATGCTTTCAGCTTTTTGCCATTGAATATGTTAGTTGTGGGCTTGTCCTATCTGGCCTTTATTATGTTGAGTCACATTCCTTCTATTTCTAATTAGTTGAGAGTTTTTGTCATGACGGGATATTGAATTTTGTCAGTGCTTCCTATGCACCTGTTAAGATGATAATAAAATTTTTCTTTCATTCAATTAGTGTGATGTATCACTATCATTGATTTGTGTCTGCTGAGCCATCCTTGATTCCTGAGGATAAGTCCCACTTGATCATGGTGCATGACCTTTTAATGGGCTGTTGAATTCAGTTTGCTAGCATTTTGTGATGATTTTTGCATCTGTATTCATCAAGGATATTGGCCTATAATTTTCTTTTCTGATAGTGTTCTTGTCTGGCTTTGGTATCAGGGTAATACTGGCCTTATAAAATTGGTATGGAAGTCCTCTTCAATTTTTTGGAAGAGTTGAGAAGAACTGATATTGATTCTTCTTTCAGCATTTGGTATAATTCCCCAGTTATGCTACCTGTTACTCAACTTTAGTTTGTTGGGAGACTTCTGATTACTGTTTCAGTTTCCTTGTCTTGTTATTGGTCTGTTCAGATTTTCTATTTCTTTATGATTCAGTCTTGGTAGGTTGTATGTTTCTAGGAATTTATCCATTTCCTCTAGTTTATCCAATTTGCTTGTGCATAGTTCTTCATAAGAGTCTCATGATCCTTTGTATTTCTGTGGTATCAGTTGTAAAGACTTTCATTTCATTTTTGATTTTAATTATTTGAATCTTTTTTATTAATTACTTTATCTAAAACTTTGGGGATATCCCTGGTGGTGCAGTGGTTAAGAATCTGCCTGCCAATGCAGGGGACACGGGTTCGATCCCTGGTCTGGGAAGATCCCACATACCACGGAGCAACTAAGCCCGTGTGCCACAACTATTGAGCCTGCGCTCTAGAGCCCATGAGGCACAACTACTGCTCCTGCATGCCACAACTACTGAAGCCTGTGCACCTAGAGGCCATGCTCCACAACAAGAGAAGCCAGCACAATGAGAAGCCCGTGCACTGCAACGAAGAGTAGCCCCCATTCGCTGCAACTAGAGAAAGCCCATGCACAGTAACGAAGACCCAATGCAGCCAAAAATAAATAAAAAAAATTTTTTAATTAAAAACTTTAAATAAATAAATAATAAAAATTTGTCTATTTTGTTCAGTAGCTTTTCAAAACAGTAGCTTTTCAAAACAGTAGCTTCTTCTCCTAATCACAATTCCATATCAAGCTACTGTCTTGTCTCTTTCCTTTGCACACAACCTGTTTAGGAAAGCCAGCACCACATTTTCTGTCCCTTTCATTGTTTTCCACACCAACTCTGACTCCTTAATATACTGGCTTATGCTCTCACCACTCCATGAAAACAGACATTATAACCAATATATCACTCATCCAATATCACTTCTCTAATTCACCCTACCAGACTTCTTAGCTGACTCCAAACAGTTGAGCTCTCTCTCTTCTTGAAACACTCTGATACCTTGGCTTATGTCCTCACTTTGTCTTCTCATTTCAAATTTTCAGTCTCTTTACTGGCTCTTCACTTAGTATCATACTTTTATATGCCTGATTCAGATCTAGGTCCTCATGTTTTTTCATTCTACACCTTTTTCCTAGGTTTCCTTTTTCATTTCCTTGACATTTATTACCACTCCTATAACAATAACTTGCAAATATTTTTCTAATGCACATCTCTTCTCTGAGCTCCAGATCCATTTATCCAACTGCTTGTTGAGTAGTTGAATGTTATTTGCACCTTGAACTCATTATGGTCACAATTAAACTTTGAATTTCTCCTTGAAATTTCATCCTCCTCCATTTTTTCTATTTTAATATTGAATGATACTTCTCTCCACCCAGTTTCATAAGTCAGAAATCCCGCAGTCATCCTCGACAATCTATTTTCTACCCTTGCAACAGCCAGCCAATGTTTGAGTACGACTAATTCTCTTAAATATTTCTAGAACCTATACTGCTTTATTCATCCCCATAGTAATAATCTATATTCTTACATAGGTTACTTCAGGAGTCTCCTAAATGTTTCCCTCACATATATTCTTGACCCCTGTAATCCATTTTGGACCTAGAACTCTGAAAGTGAATGTTTCTAAACATAAATCTGAATCATACCACTCTCTGTTATACACAAGCTTTACTGGCTCCCCAGTGTTGTTTAAATACAGTCCAGAATAATTAACAAAATCTTCAAGGTCCTGTATGGTATGAACCTTACTTGATTTCGAACCAGTTTCCACTTCATATTCCATGCTCCAGTCACAATGAACTTGTTTCAATTCCTAGAAGATGGCATGCCTCCCTCATAACTGCTTTTCCATATGTTTAGAATAGCAGTTCTCAATCAGAGATGATTTTTACCCCCACTCCAAGGACATTTGGTTATCATAACTCATTGGGGGGGGCAGTTATTGCTATCTAATAGGTAGACGTCAGCAATGCTGCTAAACCTCCCACAATGTTGAGATTGTAAAACACTGGTCTGGAAGGCTTTCCCTTCTACTTCTACCCACATGACCCCAATGTCTAGCTGAAACATACTTACCTATCCTCTCTCAGCTTAGATGGCCTATATTCAGAGCAACCCTTCCCTGACTTTTGTCCACTTGCTATATATGCTTACTCCATTTTTCTTTACTTTTGCAGCCTTACTATAATTTAGAACTAGCTCCTTATTCAGTTAATGTGTGATTTCCTTGCCAGATTTTAAGCTCTATGAAGTTAGGAACTGTCTTCAACATGGTATCCTTGTCACTTAGCTAGACACTCAAAATAATTATTAAACAAGAAAACGAGTGGATGAATAAATAAACCTATTGTGTAGAGATAAAGACTGTTAGGCTTAGAACCCAAAATAGGGGTTCCTGGCATTACTTCCATTAATTAGATATGTCCCTGAACAATTCCCTTAGCCTTTCATTTGGCCTCATTTTAAAATGTGTAAAGTAGTCATAGTAATTCCTACTACAAATATTTTGAGGATTAAGTATTTTGATAAATTTAAAGTATTTTTCAGCACTACTAGATATTACAGGATACAGTGGGAACTGGTAGAAGTCCACGGGAGGGAATAATACGAATGAAAGCCTTAAATATACGTATCTTTTTACTTGAAAATTTCACTTACAGGAACGTATGATAAAGAAATTATTAATCAAAGATTTAGCTCATGGATTTTCACCATTAGTTAAATAGATCAATGTAAAGTATGAATATTTTAAAATATGATGGAGTGTATCTGATGAGGAAGATAAGTATTATATGTTCAATAAATTACATTATTTGGAAAAATCATTATACATATATTCTATATACATATTTCATACACATGTACACACATGTATATACATGGATACATAGAAAAATGTCTAAATAACAAAATACTGGCAGTAGTTACCTTAAAATTATGGGATTATGGTAGTTATAATTCTCTCTCTTTTGAGTATCTGAATTTCCTAATTTTTCTGTAATGAGCATGACTTTCAAGATTAAAAAACTAAACATGAGGAAAAGTATGTCTTAGTTATAAAGGGACTGTAAGAAGTTGCTGTGTTATAAAGAATAAGATATAATCCTTGTCTTCTAGAGATTTTTTTAATTAATTACAAAATAAAATACCTACCTAGATAACTGATAAGGAAAAAAGTAAGAGCGGGATAGATCTTGATCAAGCAACTTAATGAGCACTTACTACATTCTAGTGTTTCCATGCATTAACTTATGAAGTCTGCAAAACAACTCCATTAGATAGGTTTCAACATATCCATTTAGTGGGTAAAGAAAATGAGGCCCCTAGGGGTTAAACAAATTGCAAGGTCATACAGGAAAAAATAATTTACTAATCACATTCAAACTAAAGTCTTTCTAGCTTCAATTAAAACCAAGGAGCAACCTGTGGGGGCCTCCCTGGTACAAAAGCCCCTCTGTGTCCCCAATTCCTTGTTTGTAGAAAAGGCTTTCGTCTCCTAGGCTTTCCCTGAATTGCAAAGAACAGACTCAAGCAGTTACTAATTCAAGAAGTGAGGGAATGCAGAAACAAAGGAAAAGCAGTCAAAAAATAGTTGGGTGACAAAACAGAGTCCTAGTTCCTCCTCAAGGAATATACATAACAATCTGACACTTATCTTTGAGTTGTTCCGCAGGAACTAAGACCCCCCCACCCAGGTGGAAGATGGTGACTACATGCTGAGCACAGACCCCAGACTGGTTGGAATCAGAAGGTTAATGATTAAGATTCCTAAAACTCTATCCTGTTACCCTACCACCTACCAATCAGAAGAAAGTCATGTACTCTGAAGTGCTAACCTCAAGATTGCCTTTGAGTTCGGATCTTTTGAGCATGAGTTGCCTGCTCTCCTTGCTGGGCCCTACAATAAACACTGTATTTTCCTTCACCACAGCCCAGTGTCAGTAAATTGGCTTTGCTGCATGGTGAATGGACCCAAGTTCAGTTCAGTATCGAAAAGTTACTTTCCACTAGTTACTTATGAGAGATACACTGAGTCAAGTGGTAAATCAGAGGAGCGCTTACTTGACAGTGAGAGGCCAAAGGAAGAGCATATAGAGGTGTTAACACTTCAGCTAGCTCTGGAGGATGACTGGGATTTTAATAACTAATGATGGAGGAAAAGGCATGAGGAAAAGCATTTCTGGCCAAGGGAACACTGTGAGCAAAAGTGAGAGGTAAATGGACAGTTCATGTAATTTATTTAGGGGTTGGTAGGCAGATTGGTTTGGCTAGAATAGGTTAGAGACAGCAATTTTACTTACTCAGTGAAGAAACTTGACATTTATGTAGTAGAGCAACGGAAACAAAAGTGAGGTTAGAATATTAAAAATCAATATTATCATCACTTATTAGAAATATAAGACTAGTTTTAAAAGTACACTGAATGACTGATAATAGATCAGTCTTTGTAGTGTCTTGTGTTCCTGGAAACAGAGAAACTGAGAGGTAGAAGGGGCCTTGGAAAGTACCTGGTAGAATCCCTTCATTTTATAGATGAGAAAACTCTATCCAGAGAAAGGAAATTAGTTGTCCAAAGTCATAAAATTTGACTATAATCCAGGTCTCCTGAGTCTCAACTCTGTGCTTAGTTCTAAGAAAAGGCAGCACCGAATAGTGTGTGTTGCTCCTAACAGCTCTATGAAGTTTGATCACTGTTTTACACCAGCAGTTATGGAGGCTCAGAAAAATTAAGTTCCTTGTACAACATTATAAATCAAAAGCTTACCTCACTCAAGAACTCATGACCTTCTTATGAATAGTGATATTGCCAAATCCTGCTATTGTGTTCACAGTATCTAGTACAAGGTTCATAGATAGCCAACATTAATCAATCAAATATCAACCATTATTTATTATTCATGATAAAGATTATAAATACAGATTTATGGACATAGAACACTAAGGGACTACAGCAGGGAAAATAATTAAGAAAGTCATAAATTAACCATTTTATTACATACCAATTCTAAATACGGCTTGCTTTTGCTAAGAGTTCTACCTTGATTATAGATCACTAGCTACCACTAATAAATTAAACTGCTTCGATTTTGAAAGTCTTACATTTCACACCAGATACAAATTCAGCCAACAGACCCCGAAAGGCAACATTTTGTCTTGTAAAGACATACAAATTTACTTAAACTACTAATTAATTAGACTTTAAACCTAGAATATGATCAGAATTAAAGTTCATAAATGTGTTAAGTCTTCTTCCTCTGGCAAAATGCACATGGAAGAGTTCAAAACTGGTCACATCTACAGCTGCTACCTCATTCTCGAAACTGCCAACCATCCTTCCTAATTTGGGCCAGGGGTGTCTAAGTGTGAGTAGACAGGAAATAAGAGTAACAAGGTTATTAGGGCAATGTTTCATGTTATGTAAGAAAATCTGGCTAATGAACAATTTATGTAAAATCCAAGCCCTTTGTATATGTGTGCATTTTCGCATCTCTCAAAGTACCCACAAAATAAAATTAAACATACTCAAAATTATTGTTGCATGGTAGGTTTGTAGACAAACAGGCTAAAATTTCCTCTAAGTGTTTAAAGGGAGATAAGTTAGAATGACTCACAAGATATAAAATGATGCAATTATCTGGAAATGATGCAAATTTAATAAATAATTATTAAAAATAAAAAATTATATTGGAAGTGATCTTAGACAACCTTGATAAATTGTCCTTAAAACTCCTCAAAGATATTAAAATAAGTTAGCAATTCAATATGAGATACTGAATATACAAATGGACAATGGCCAGACTATATATGACAATAGATCTTTGAGACACAACCTCTGCGTCAACTGACCTGAAATGGCCAGGACTTCATCAAGGACTGACAGTTTCCCTAATTTTTGCCTCTATTTCCAACTTGGACCAGAGAAAGTCAAATATTCACCCTAATCACATAGAATGCCCTGTATCTCGAGTCTCCCCATGCCAACAAGCTCCAATCAGAGTAGATCTGAAGTCATACTTTTTTCCCACTATGAAAAACTCCTTTTGAGTTTCTGCTAAACAAACCCAATGATGGTGACTGACTCTCTTGCTATATAGCAAGCACTGAATAAATATTCTCTGCTTATTCTCATTTGGGCAGCCTTTATTTATTTCCACAAACATTTACAGAAAATGGGGGTTAGTTTTGTGTAGGATGACCATTTGTCCCAATTTACCAGGACTAGCACTGGGTTTTGTCCCCTTTGTCCCAGTATAATTAATAGCACCTCTTTTTATGCTCAAAAATGTCCTTATTTGAAGAATAAATTACATGGGTACCCTAAATCTAGGCAAATTGTTCATTAGACAAAGGTGTTAACAGGCAAATGGTGTTAGGTAACTTGACCTAGAACAATGGCAGGTGACGATGAAAAGTGGACAGGCCATTGGAAAATTTAGTCTGTTATAAAATCAACTAGCAAGTTAGGGGGAGAGGACTTTCTTACCTACTATATCCAGTTTTCTTTGATGAGATTTCCAGCTTTAGTAAAAGGGAGATGGGATTTTAAGAGGTGTCCTCTTTTCCCCTCGAGGCATTCCTGCCACCCCTGCAGGATGATGCAAGTGTTGCCATGGCAAATACTTCTCCCACGCTGCTGGAAGACCTTCCCAGTGCAGGCTAACTTCTGTTCTATTCTGTTTACATTTCCCTCTTTCTCTCTGCTACATAGTAAGTCACCCTGAGTCTAGATTTCAGAGTATAACTTTCTCTTCAGTGTCTTTTCTTTGAAAGCAATTTGCTGTCTGCCTGCTTTTCTGCAACCTACTGTGTATGTCCACAGATGAACCTTAATGGCAGGGATGCAGAAAATCGTGGCAGACAGGAGACAGGACCAAAGAAAGCAAGGGCAAGCCTACAGTGAGTCAACTGAAAGTAAGAATTCTTCAATTTGCTGGTCTCAAATGTTCTGTTTTCAAATGAAAATAGGAAGTATTGTAATCTACCTGGCTAACTTATATAAATACATGGCTTTTTCCTAAAGAGTAGCATGTTTGGGGGCAGAGTAATATAGACTCAAGGGTTTTGCAGCCAGAAACACCTCAGCTTAAATCTGTAAGGTCCACGATGGTAAGGACCATTTCTCTTTTGCCCACTACTATAAACTAAGCCTGGAACTTGGCAGGTACAAAATATACTTTTGTTCCCTGAATGTGTGATTGACTCAGAAGCCACCAGTTACAAGTACTATGACCTTGGTAGGTTATATAATTTCTCTGAGCCTCAATGTCCTCATGTGTAAAGTAAAAAAAAATAAAGCCACTTCATAGGATTTCTGTGAAATTTAAATGAAATAAGGTATGAAAAATACCTAGCAGATGCCTGATATGTAGTACATATTTGATAAATTGTCACTGCTATTGTTCTTGTTTCTGTAGCTGCTACTCAAGAAGTCATGTTTAGGAGGGTTATAATGAACAGACCTTTTAGTAAATGCTTCCAACAGTGTATTCTGATTATTATATGGGGTTGACTCTCAAATAGACTACAACCTGCTTCACTGTCACTCATATTTATGCATTTTTAAAGTTTGGAGCATCTGCACAGCGCTAAGGATATTCTTCACCCCTGCTAGATTTCATACTACTTTTCCAATGTTCTAACGACTCCTAATTATGAGAAGATTAATTTAAAAAATCTCTTGGCTGTCTGTGGGCGTTGCCTGATTCCAAACCCTAGTCAGAGCAAATATGGCTATTTCAGTCTCATTACTAGAAAAGTAATATAAGGATCTTTTGAAAATAGATATAACACAGATCTCCTGTTCTTCCTAACTTATACAGTGACAAAAATCGTGAATGATAAATAGACTTCCTGTAAGAGGGAGGCTAATTTAAAATATTCATGCACATATGCAGATATAAATCTGTGTGCATTCATTAACAAAGATTTATAGAGCACCTACTAAGTGCTCTTTGTGCCAGGCACTATAGTAGGTATTGGGTATACAGAGTGAACAAAACGGACATCTTCCTTCCTTTGTGGAGTCACTTTCTTTGTTCTTGCTCCCTTATCTGTATTCATTAACACACACACACACACACACACACACACACACACACACACACACACCCCTCCTATGAGCCCATATGCCTGTGTGTGTGTGTATATATATATAACATATACTTATAAATATGCTCCCAAAGCCAGGCCTATAAAACATCAATTCTCAGGAAAGTTTGGGGGTGGGCGATCAACTGCATATTACTGAAAGAAAAGGATGTGTTTAGTAACTTTGGGGCTTTACCTCTACCTCCTTATGTGTTTAATTATTTACTTCAAATCTATTTTTATCTTGCCGTGTTCCAGAGAGTATTGTGGTGGTCGCTACCAGGTGACAATGGGTTCTCCAGTTCTGTTTGGGCAGGGAGTCCTGAAGGACAGCCTGGTCATGAATAGGCTCGCTGGTCAGCTTGTCTTTGCCAGAAGCACATTTGTGTTAAAGCTTGCACACACAATCAGAAAATAACTGACACTTGGAAACCTATGCTTCTATTTACACTGCGAGGCTCCCTTACCACTTAACAAGGTCTCACTATATGCTAGGAACCATACTGAGAGGTTTTAAAGCATTATCTCTAATCCTTACCACAGCTTAATGTGGTAAGAATTATCTCTGCATTAAATATGAGAAATGAAGTTTGCATGATCTCAAACTCACGACACACAGCATTAAAAGTTTGAACTTCACAATTCAGAGCACATGTTTATGTTCAGGATCATAGTGTTTTACAGTGCTTTTGTGAGGAGTAAATGAAATAGTAAACACTTAGTGTATGTTTGTAAACAAGGAAGGTCCTAATTATTAAGACTGGAGCATAAATAGAAATCAAATGTTTGATTTGCTTGTTATTCTTCCCTGTTATAAATGCTGACCAGTATTCGATTTTTAGCTACGCATAGGTCCGCATGTATGGAAGTATGGCTTTGAAAGGTATATATATTATATATTTATAATCGTGTGTAATTCTTTTAGTTTGTATAACGAAGACAATAAAGGACATGCAAAAATATATGTGACTCATTTTAAAAATTCATAAACATAGGCAGGTCATTCTGAAATGTACATAGGCACTAAATTAATATATATAGAAGTCCACTTTTATGCTTCCTGCGTTTAAAACTTTATGAGTTAAGTATTACTGCTCTATCTCTTGAAAATGCTTGACTGAGCTTCACTTATTGGGAAGCCAATCACTAAAGTGAATTTAAGAAACTTCATAATTATAAATTTTCTCTCAAGCATTCCTCACCCATAGGTGGTAACCTTAAAAAGCTTCTAATGTGTCTTTTTGGAATGAACAATTTAACAATTAAATGCTTTTACTCTTCTCTCAGGGTAGCAGTACAATTATGTTTACTTCTTCCCCAATGTACTTTTTATCAGGCATTAAATATCTAGAATTCTAGCGTCTAAGAGGTAAAGCACATTACCATCTCTAAAGGGTTCATTAGCATGACCATTTCTTGGTTCTTAAGAGTAAATCCAGAACTTCATTTAATTCCAAATTTCACCAAGAGTTAAGTGCTGCAGTGTGGTGTAAAAAGGACTGGTCAGAAAGTCAGGGATTTGTGGCTACATCTCTATCTTCAATTTGCTTAGATGTAAAATAAATAATGGGGATTGGGGAATGGAGATGAAAAATAGACAAGCTAACATTTAAGGTCCTTATCAAACACAAGATTTTATGTTTATACATTAACAGTCCCAGAGTCACATAGCTGAAAGGTCACGTTGAGAGTTATATACTCTGTCCCTACAACCTGAAACCAATTCAGACCTAAAGGTAATTTTCCCACTTGCCTTTACAACCTATTCTAAATTTTAAAGTCGGTAGTCTCCAACACGCTCCATGAGCTGAGCCTTTTCACCCTCTCCAGCTTTATTTCTTACCAGTCTCCTAAAGTGCTTTTAGTTCTAGGAGGTTAATCTCCTCACTTTATTCATTCCACCTTGTAGACTGGATGTCATGAAACCCCCCACTCCCGCGCCATCTCTCCTGCTACTACCTTAACTTAGATCGTCATAATTCTTTCTTGAACCATTATAATGTCATACTGATCTTCCTGGCTGTAGCCTCATACCATTCCCTATATCTTTACATTGACTCCACAATTACCTCTTTAAAGAAACAAATCTGTTCATGCCATTTTTTGAAGGAGGGTTTGGAGGAATTCTATAGTTACCTGTCATCTGTTATACATAATCCAAATGTTTTCTAGGTCTTGACTTATCCGCCCCACCCACCATTATTGGGTTGGCCAAAAAGGTCCATAAGATATTATGGAAAAGCCCGAATGAACTTTCTGGCCAACCCAATATTTTTCTAGCTATATTGTCTGCTAAGTACCTAATGCCACAGTCACGCTATAGTTTTCCCTGTGTAGCTGTCTATTTCTAGAATACACTTCCCTCCTTTTTTATCTAGCCAACTCCTTCTCTTTCCTTCCCTACTATGCCTTATTGGGGATTAGTCAGAAAGAGTGTAGGCTATTCATCTCAGCTCATCCACATTTTAGCTTTGTGACCATGGACAATTTGCTTAATCTCTCTGAATCTTATTTCCCTCATCAATAAAATGGAAATAACGATCCCTAATTTGAAGGGCGGTTGTGAATATGAAGTGGGGTAATAAAAATTTAGCACCTGGCATGATGTAGTCATTCTCTCTTTAATCATACTCCATTCTAATTTACTTTCCACACTGCAGACAATCTGAACTAATCATATCACTCCTTTCTTAAAGTCCTTCAATAGTTTCCTATTTCCATAGCTTACAAGACTCTCCCTTGTTTTCTAATACAGCCTTATTTCTCACCACTGTCCTTCTTCAATGCTATGCTCCAGCCAACTGAAGTGCTTCAAGTTCCTCAACTCTACCAAATTCTCTCTTACCTCTAGGCCTTAGCATATCCAGTTTCCTCTTCCATGAACACACTCTTCCAATCTGTCTCTCTTCAGATATAACCTGTATGAACTATTATCCCACTTTCCTTTCTGTTTGATTTTATTGCTCTTTTCCTTTCTATGAGGGTTACAGTCTATGTCAGTCTTGATCATTGTGAATCTCCAGTGCTCTACAAAGTTCTTATCTACAATCCTCTACCTACTCTAATCCTACCCTTCCTGAAAGAACCACCTCAAGTCCCACCTAGGACCTCTACACTGACATCTACTTTTTCTATTATCTAGATGCTTTCACCAGCCGGGCCATAACACAGTGTCTTCCCTGAGGAAACAGCAATATGAGTTGTAAAAATGAGGAAATCAAGGAAGAATAGTCAGGGGAGGCATCTTAGAGGAGAAAAAACTCAGACCTGGGCATTGAAGATGAGTGGAATCAAAGAAAGTAGAGAAGATTGTCCAGCCAAAGTAAATAGGACAAAGAATGATGATTCTTTTACTCATTCAACAGATCTTTATTAAACACTTATTCTGTGCAAGGCCCTGTGCTAGCAGCATACCATACACTAGGTTTGGTGAAGGGATAGGCTTTATTGAGCAGAAGTTTTAGACTGGAATTAAGATAGAACAGGTTTGGGTGGGGCCTGATTACAGGTAGCCATAATCCCACCAGACGTTGGTATGATACTACTCCAAGCACTGGGGCTCCCACTTGACCTTTGTGATGCTTTACTCATCTCTCTCATTTATTAGCTATTTCCTCACTAGACTCCTAGCTCCATGTGGATTGAGAAGGTTTTTGTTTGTTTGTTTTTGGTTCTTTTTTGGCCTGTTTACTACTGTATCTCTAGCACTTGGAACATTATCAAGCACAGGGAAGGCAATTGAGAAATATATGCTATGCACTATGCTAAGCCTATCTGCCCCACTGCATAAAAATGTATTAGTTGATATGTTTGTGTTCTCCTCTACACAAGGATTGGTAACCTTTCTCCATATAGGGTCAGTTAGTAAGTATTTTTGGTTTTGCAGGCCACATGATCCCTGTTGCAACTAGTCAATTCTGCTATTGAATTAGACAACAGCCACAGAAAATACGTAAATGAATGAGCATGGCTGCATTTCAATAAAACTGTCTTTACAAAAACAAGTGACAGGTTGGATTTGGTCTACGGACCATAGTTTGCTGACCCTTGTACTAGGTTATAAGCTCCTTGAGGGAAGGAAATTAGTCATTTTGTATTGAAGTAGTTGCCTAATGCCTGGTGCATAGCAAGTGCTCAATAATAACATCTTCGAGTATTTACTGTGTTCCAATCACTGCTCTAACTATTTCACAAGTACTAATACATCCTTATAACAACTCTTGATCTTATTCTTATTTCACAGATGAGAAAACTTTGTCCCAGGTAGGATAAGTAACTGGCCCAACATTACATGGTTGGCATGTGGCAGGACTGGAATTTTGACAGCTGGGCCCCTGAATCTGTACTCTTAATCATAATACTATACAGCCTCTCAATAAATTGGAATAAGCAGAGGATTTTAGACTTCACGCAAGAGGGCAGTTCTTCTCAAGGTTTTTTAGGAAATAGAGCACTTGGAAGAACTAATACTATCGTATATTAAATTTCATAAAACAGATTCGACAAAACTACCAACAGAAATCAAGACTACGATACATGTGGACAAAAAGAATCACTGATGCAAATACCTCTTACTCCCCCTACAAATGAAGCTGCTAAATTGAGCTTGGTTGTTTCTAGAGTTTGTGAACATTTGCTACTTCTGTATTTGTTTGGTCATCTGCCAGAACTCTACTAGCTCACAGAATGCCAAAGATTTAAGAAATATTGATAGAAGAATAACTTATAAATGGGCACATTACATCCATTAGTTTGGTTTGCCAGTTGGTAAAAGACACTATTTGACCTTGGTGGAAATAAGCTTTGGAAATATCTGAAATTTAATTCTGAGGTTCTGAAAAGGAACACAGCAGGAGAACCCTTAACAGGGAATGGGAGGCAGTACCTGCTTCCAGGAGAAGAGGAGCCTGTGAGGAAGACCTGAAGACACAGAGCCAGGCAACAGCCTGGCGTTGAGGACCCCAGGTAGCTCTTAATACCATTTATCTATATGGTTCTCCCTGTTATGCCTGATAAATGATTTTAGAATCCCAGACACTTCACTTGAGGTCTGACTCTGGTAATAATCTCAAGCAGAGCAAAAAGCTGAACAGTGTTCCTGAAAAGCAACATAGGTGGATGCTTGTATAGAAAGCTCAAGTAGCAAGCTTTTCAGGAGGGAGGAAATTCCAAATGGAAAAACTAAGAAAGAAGCTCACACTTAGGGAGGATTTAGGCTAAGAATTACATTGGTATTGTTAGCCTTGTTTTTACAGAGGAGGAGACTGAAGCTCATTAAGTACATGTAAATTATTCACAGTTCTGCCAGTAGGTACCAGAACAGCTTAGACATGAACCCAGGTCAAATTTAAACACAAGTGGATTAGACACCAATGCTCATTGACTTTTTCCCTCTACCAAAATGAGTCTTGACCAACCTCACAAGCTAAACCTATGTCATAATCTTGCCTCTGTTTTCAACTTTCTAGGACATAATTTGGCTTTTCTGTGTTTCTAGCTCTTTGTTTCTAAAATAGGAACAGTAACATTGGTCCTTTGCTACTGCATACCAGTACTAAAGGAGGAAACATAACTCAGAGAATCAGTTATAACTCAGCCTAAAAGGGACTTTGCAACACAGTTTTCCCAACCAATACATAAGGAAGATGAGGACTAGATAGGTTATTTAACCCACCTAAAGTGACATCCTATTATACGGAGTATATGATTCTAAAATAGTAAAATTTCAAGAGTTGTTTTTTTCCCTGAAAATGTAAAAGACAACACTCTTCGGAAAGGCAAAGTCTAAAATCAGTTGCATTTCAAACCAGTGGCTCAAGAAAATAAGGGAACTTTTCATGTATCTTTATACTAAAGTACAGATATTAATTTTCCTCTTTTAAATATATTAACAGCCAATATCTGTTGATTGAACATGTGGCAAGTACTCTCCTAAGCTCTTTATATGAATTAACCAATTTTACCCTCACAACTCAAAGGGAGAGATGGAATTAGGATTTCGATTTTATAGATGAAGAACACAGAGACAGAAAGATTAAGGACTTGCCCAGGTTCAGACAGATGCAAGCCTAGGCTTCCTAGCTCCAAAATCAGCGCTCTTAACCACTACACTATATTATCTCAATAGTATGCTACATCCTCAGTATATTTTGCCATATCGTTACATGCTTGCTAATTATAACTTCAGGACTATAAATTGCATTCATTTTCTTACCTCATTTATTAGCATTTCTATATAATTTACTCTACATTATATGTGATATTTAAAAATAAAGTAGTGCTTTATAAAACAAAAAAGCATTTCTATAGTCCACCTTTCAGCAATTTGTATAGGGCCACCTCACATACTTTTATTCTAAGCTGATTCTTCAGCCTTAGAAGGCAGAGGCCAACTCCTCTGAAGTCTAACTCAAATGCCACCTCCTCTTTGAAATTTTCCTCACCCTCTCTGGCAAATTGGGTCACTCTCTCCTCTGTACTCCCAGGGAGTTATATTCTTTCATTACATTGAGTTGTTTACATATCTGTCTGTTCACATTACAAAAGGGTACCCTGCATGTAGCAACAGGACTGGCAGAAAGTTTGTGTTCTGAATATACACATTATTAGTTATGAAAAATATGTAAAGATTAGCCATTAAGGCCTATGTTGTTATGGTATGACTTCTGTGTACATTTCTGAAAATCCACATATCGGCAAGAAGAACCATACTTACTAGACTTTGATGCTTAATTTCCTAGGTGGACCCATGAACCCCAGATAACATGCTTGTGCATAGGGAGGCAGCAGAGTTTAGGCTTTAAAATGAGACAAATTTGTGCTTGAGTCCCAGTGGCTACCTGGTAGATGCTGGAATACTAGTAGTACCCTTATTACTGGGGTGTTGTAAAAAATGAATTTTTAAAATGTGTTATTTTTTAATATTGAGTTTGAAGCATCGATTGTACTCAACATACATTAGTAGTTATTAATATTAGGCCTGCTTTCTGGAAAAACTATGCTTTGGACCTTTGCACATCCTTTTCATGGCCTTTTATTCATCTCCTCCTCCCCATCTCAATGAGTTTTAATTCTCCATTATCAAGCCCAAGTTCATTAATCAGTCAAAGAGCCCACAGGAACAAATTCTGGAGAGAAGTAGTAGTTGGAGAGTCCTTGAATCACATCCTCCGGGAAGATACTTATATTATTGACATGGAAAACAAGCTCTGTGATCATGTAACACTTGCTGACTGTAGAATCCCGTATGAACCCACAGCATTTATTTAGCTCCATTGGTCAAAAACTCTTTCTTGGAATTTAGGGCTTCCAAATTTGCCTCTGGGTTGTTTGTGCTTGGCTCCAGCAAAAGGCTAAGCAAACATTAAGCTAATAAGCTGTGATCTTTCAATCACCATTATTTCCAGCCCCCAAAGTTAGCTCAGTATACAGCCAGAACGACACAGATGTGTCTTAGAGGAAGTAGGAATTCCATGTCAGTAAAACACTTGGGTAATGCAACATGGAGTGAACTCCAGTGAGAGTTGTGTTTTGCAAGCTCTGGCTGGCTATTTGAATTGAGTGTCTTTAAAGGGCCCCTGCCTTGCCTACAAAATTCCAGGGGCCAATATCTAGGTTTTGGAGGCTCAGTATTCTTAGCTAAAGAATTTTTATACTGCTTGTCCACTTCAAACCTTGACAATTCCCCAAAAACATGCATGGTCCTTCATAACTGACCACATACCCAAGCTCCAAGCACTGGTCTCCAAGGCACAGGCTCTAGTAGCTGCTCTAGCCCTCTCAAGGCGGGCTTCAGTAGTTACAGCACACAGGCTCAGTAGTTGTGGCATGCAGGCGCTAGAGCATGCAGGCTTCAGTAGTTGTGGTGTGCGGGCTCTAGACTGCAGGCTCAGTAGTTGTGGCGCACGGGCTTAGTTGCTCCGTGGCATGTGAGATCTTCCCAGATCGGGGATCAAACCCGTGTTCCCTATATTGGCAGGCGGATTCCCAACCACTGCACCACCAGGGAAGTCCCTCCTTAGGCATGCTTTTGATACGTGACTTTTAGCCAGAACTACAGGTAAGAGGCTACTTATCACCTACTTATCACATTGGCTCCTGCTTCTGAGCCTGGCTTGTCAGACAGCCTCTCCACCAGAGACAAGATTATATATAGAGCCTGACTTTGCTTAAATACTTAGAAACTTTTGCTTCACAGATGCAAATGATGGATTCTAAATGAATCAAGGGTCTATTTCTATTCCTAGGGTTCCATGAGCTTTGAGGCTTTATACAGAATCTTAATGGTGATTGCTTTTGGTTAATATTCCCTCTCAGGGATCTATAAAGCTCTATAATATTAAAACTCTACAAAGAAGAATTCAAAGCAACAAATGTGTAATAATTACTTAATACTCAACTAGATGTTCTAGGGAAGGAGGTTTATAGAGGAGGAATAGAAAATGGGACCCTGCCATTTAACAGCATATAAATTACTTGGATGAAAGGACATGCATCTATAGTACTTTGCTAATTACTTACCTTTGGTCAGTTTCTCCAAGAAGACTATGAATTATTGAGTACACAGCTTGGATCTTTTTCACCTACAGATTCCTAGAACTTAGCACAGTGCCTGGTACCATATTTGTTAAATAAAGGAATAAATGATTATAAAATCTATACTAATATGGTATAAATTAGAGGCAAACATAATATACCTATGGATGCTCAGAGCAGGGAGATGATGATATTACTCAGTGGTCCAGAAAAGAGTCACAGAAAAAGGAGAACTTGATCAACATGTGGAAGAAATGCTTGTGCATATAGAAAGATATGGGGAGAATGTTCTCTTGAGTATGGGAGAGATAGGGAGAGAAAGAAGGAACATAGATCATTGCAGCATTATCTGCAATAGCCAAGACATGGAAGCAACCTAAAAGTCCATGAATGAATGAATAGATAAAGAAAACGTGATATGTATATATATATATGAGCATGAATTATATATATATATATATA
>NW_020175047.1:3356840-3376282 GCF_003031525.2 Neophocaena asiaeorientalis asiaeorientalis
ATCTAAAAAAAAAAAACAAACTTGTAGATACAGAGAATGGACTGATGGTTGCCAGAGGTGGGGGGCGAGAGGGGTAAAGGTGGTCAAAAAGTACAAACTTCCAGTTACAAAGTAAATAGGTCATGGGGATATAATGTACAGCATGGTGACTTTAGTTAATAATGCTGTATTGCATATTTGACAGTTGCTGAGAGAGTAGATCTCAAAAGTTCTCATTACAAGAAAAAAACCTATAACTACATGGGGTGACAAATGTTAACTAGACTTATTGTGGTGATCATTTCACAATATACACAAACATTGAATCATTATGTTGTACACGTGAAGCAAATATCATGGTATATGTTGATTATACCTCAATAAAAAAAGAAAGCAAGTAAAATAAAGTCAACCAAACTTTAAAAAAAGAAGGAAGTTGAAAAGGTACGTAGACGATGAGGAAAAAGAAACTGGCTAAGAAAAAGACTTATAAATTGGTGGGTTTAAAGACTGGCTCTGTAGGAGTGGTGATTCTGAAGTATTTTCAAGGGGAAAGAATAAGAATAAGGATTTAATGAGTTTCTACTACATGCCAGGTCTTTGCAAGGAATTTCACATGTATCATCCCATTTTAAGGAAAGTTTCATTGTCCACACTTTACAGAAGAAGACACTAATCTTAGAGAAGGCAAATAGCTTGTCTCTTCCAACATCTCTTCTTTTCACTCCAAGAAAACAAGGGCTATAGTAAATACTCACTTTCGATGATGATGAAGATGATTACAAGAACAATGACAACATTTTCAAGTTTCTCATTGTTCACAAACCTTGCAGAGTTCCAGGTATACAATACTCTGGAGCTAAGGGCTGATAAACACAGTCCTCTAACAAGTGGAGGTTTCTCTCAGGTCAGATGTAAGTGGCATTACTGAATATTTATGAAGCAGTGTTCCCTTGTGGAGAATTTGCTCTGCTCCTTTGGTGAAAGATACAGTATTGAAATGGGACTTTGGGCAGCAGTGAGGAGAGCAGGCTCAGGCTCCATGCCTCCTTAACTGGCTGGAGATGAGTAAAGCCTTTATACAGGACTTTTGTGGTATTCTGCTTGGTAGGTGCCTGTCACACACTCTGCACAAGCTTAGATGAAAAGAATTTTCAGCATGCGTGTTTGAATAGAATGTATAATTGATAGCACAGGTGGGCAAAAGTTCCACTAGCTGGGGTCTCACGCCAGTGCGACTCATGCCTGCCCTATCCACCTCACTAGATTATTGTGAAAGCAGTTTGTAGGAAAAATGCATTGTGTAAATGAAAGGCAGAGTGATCAGCCTAGCCCAATGTCTGAGTCTTAGCATCCAGCCAGAATCTCACCCATAGTTCCAACCTTTCTCCTGCACCCAATTTACTCTCAGTTCTGGCTGTTTCTTAATTACTTTCTCTATCCCTAATTCTAACCGAAGTGTGTGTGTGTGTGTGTGTGTGTGTGTGTGTGTGTGTGTTTATACATATATATTTCTTTGTAAATACTTTATTAATCAGTTCATTCATTCACCATCATTTATTGAACCCCTATCAAGTGCCAAAAATACTGTTAAATGATTCAATGATGAGGACATAAATATTAATAAACTAAAAGAACTAGAAAATCTCGAGATATCCACACCCCTCCCCACAACTTTCATTTAAAGGCAGTGTTTTCCAAACATTCTGCAAACAAAAGTATGTGAGTAATCATTTATAACGACAGATAAAAGCGAAGGACTGTAGCTGAAATGGAAGAGAGGAGTCCAGAGCCCAGCCCACCCCCAGTCAGATCCTCCAAGAGCACGGTGTGCAGTCAATCCCCCCCAAACCACACCCCAGCCCCACTCCCACTGCATCACTGTTCCAATAGCCCCTGCCGCTGACAAACGGTGCTATAACTTTCAGATTGAGGAAACAAAGGAACAAACAAATTGAGAACCACAAAAATTTCCAATATTTCTCACCTAGATTATTAACACCCACAAGGGCAACATCAACTACCTAGGACCCATAATGTGCCAATCAAGCCTATACAAAGTACTTTACAAGCATTATCTCACACGATCCTTAACCAAACTTTGTGGCCAGCATACTACTGTGCTGACCTTGTAGACAAGAAAACTGAGAATCCACAAGGTAGAATAACTTGCTCCAGGTCACACAGGTAGTAGAGGTACAGCCAGGACCTGAATTCAAGACGTTGGACTCTACTCGTCCATTGCCGTGGATGTAACTAAGGTGAAATAAACCGTATGATATAGAGAAAGATCATCAGACAGATTGTGAATACTATTTCTGTTACACCTCTTACTGGATAGGTAACCTTGGGCAAATGATTTTGCTCTCCTAACCCTGTTCCCTAATGTTAAAAAGAAGAGAGATACTAAAATACCAAATTTACATGTTCACTCTGAAGAGCACCTGAGATAACACATGTAAGGCTTACTGACTGCAGAGGCCTTGTCTTTCCATCCTTGTGATCCTAACACCTAGTATAACGCCAAGCAAGCATTTCAATAAATATGTGACAAGAAACACCATACTGCTTAGCACAGAGCAAGGCACATGGGATAAAGTCTCTCCTCTCATTCACAGAATTTCCTTTACAGAAGTAGAATCATCTGCTTCATTATTCCTTACAGTATGGTGAAAGAGATAATGGTAGCAGTGATAAGCTGAAAGAATGTGGGAAAGATGGCCAAGGATTCTTCTATTTCTTTCTTTAATGCTGGTTTTTCCAAACAAAATAATCTAGCAGTTGATAATTTATTTCCTCCCGAATGCAAGGGGGGTAAAAATGATCTATTTCAACTAAAACTGCCTTGTCAAGTTCTCATCTTTAATAAACCCATAAGACTATCTTAGAGTAGTTAGAGAGACTCATTATCTTTTGTCCCTTACTTTCTAAACAATGACACCCATAATAACGTGCCACAAGACTCTAAAGGATCATCTCAGGACCACTTCACAGCTGAAAGTCAAATCTCTAATTATCTTTCACAACTAAATAATTTTGGGATCTCATAAAACACAACTTCTCCGAAAGCCTTTGAGTACTGCTTTGCAATAAGGTACCACTGACATATTTAAAGGACGTGTCTATGGTAACATACGCCTATTATTGGAAACTTCTAACACCCACGTTAATTCTCAAGCGTTCAGCCACAGAATCAAATCGGAGGGGAAAATATCTGCACTGTGTTGTGATTTCAGAGCAAGACAAACAGGTCTGCCCTTTCACATGAAGCATTTTGCCCAAGGTCACATCAGAGTCAGAGCTGCAAGGGAGTAAAAACCTGGGAGTAACCCATTTGTCTGCTCTATAGCCTGCTTCAGTAAGGCATCTGCAGAGGAACTATGATACCATTACTTATTAACACTTCCAGAGACAACCTAAATATTATGATAATCCTCTTTGCATTTAGATTAAAAACACATTTCTCGTGAAAATAGAAAATGTGAATTTTTAGGAAGACAGGAGAATAGCTATACTTAACAGCTTAATTTCAAGATCACCTTGGAGATATATACATTCAGATGATTCAGGCGAAGACACACCACACACAGGTCTACACTTCTATAACACATAGTAAGTGCTCAATCAAAGGCACTCATCATCATCCTCACGATCACCATAATCCCTGCAACTAAGCTGCTTACTTTGCAGGTAAGTTGGCATCAGAGAGTATCTAAACTGTAAGGAATCTTGAGGCTCACTGGTCTACACCGCTAACTTTACAGAGGGGAATCAGGGGATGCCTTCGTGAAGGTCAACCAGTAAATTAATGGAAACTTTAGGAACCAGGACCTCAATATATTTTTTTTTTTTAATTTTTTTTTAATTTTTTGGTACACGGGCCTCTCACTGTTACCGCGCCGCGGCACGCAGAATCCTCCCAGACCGGGGCACGAACCCATGTCCCCCACATCGGCTGGCGGACTCTCAACCTCTGCGCCACCAGGGAAGTCCCTCAATATATTTTAATTAAGCTGCATGAATTAAAATATATTGGTTTTGCAAAAAGTATACTTCCACTGAATCATGGTAACTGTGTTTCCAATCAAAACTTTCTGGAATCACTCCTAGTAGAAAACATGGCTATGAAAATGAGAAAAAAATTAAGAAAGCCTAACTTCATTTATTAATTTGTAATTCAAATAAAAATTTTCTGTTTATAATGTATTCGTTCATCCCCCGACCCGTACCCCGTGGCACATATCTGAAAAAATAGAAGAGTATATAATTGGAAATCATCTTTGAGACCTCTTTGGCTTGCCCATTAAAATAAAATCTATGTACAGTATTCAGGAGAATTTCTAAACAATATCTGAACGTTGCATATTTATTGAATTTCTTCTGTCAAGGAGTCATAGTACTTAGGCTAATAATATTTGAAGTTTGACTCTGCTTCTATTCTTAAGCGATATTTATTGCCATCACAAAATTTTAATTTGTAAATGGATTAACAATGAAAAGCCATATAATTTAGTGTAGGCACTATCATTTGATCCAATTCTATTTGTTATCTACTCTCCAAAATATTCATTTCCAAATGCTAAATGAAATGGAGAGCCAAAAACATGCTTTGTTTTACTATATGTGCAAGTGACATTTTCTATGCCATGGTGTATTCAACATGTTAGTATTTTTTCATTCAATAGTTATTCATTGAATATGAAATGTTCAAGCACTGATTTAAGAATCTGCATTTTATTTCACTTATTCCTGGCATATTTCATAACAGGGAAGTAAGATTATACCTGTTTTGTTGATATAAAAACCATAATTCCAAAAGAGTCATGTACCACAATTTCATTGCCACACTAGTTACAACAGCCAGGACATGGAAGCAACCTGTTTCCATCAACAGATGAATGGATAAAGAATATGTGGCACATATATACAATGGAATATTACTCAGGCATAAAAGGAAACAAAATTGAGTTATTTGTAGTGAGGTGGATGGACCTAGAGTCTGTCATACAGAGTAAAATAAGTCAGAAAGAGAAAAACAAATACCGTATGCAAACACGTATATATGGAATCTAAAAAAAAAAAGAAAATGGTTCTGAAGAACCTAGGGGCAGGACAGGAATAAAGACGCAGACATAGAGAATGGACTTGAGGACATGGGGAGGGGGAAAGGTAAGGTGGGATGAAGTGAGAGAGTGGCATGGACATATATACACTACCAAACGTAAAACAGATAGCTAGTAGGAAGCAGCCTCATAGCACAGGGAGATCAGCTCAGTGCTTTGTGTCCAGCTAGAGGGGTGGGATAGGGAGGGTGGGAGGGAGACGCAAGAGGGAGGAGATATGGGGATATGTGTATACGTATAGCTGATTCACTTTGTTATACAGCAGAAAGTAACACAACAATGTAAAGCAATTATATTCCAATAGAGATGTTTAAAGAAAAAAAATTGGAGGCTCAGGTTAATAGTCAGTTGATGTAGAAGTCTACTCCAGCTCCTTTCAGATTTTAAATCTAATCTGGAGATAGTCATTCAAACCAAAAATAAAATAAATATAACTCATATAACCCAATGTGTCATAAATAGATATATGAACAAAATACTATGGGAAAACACACACACACACACACACACACACACACACACACATATGAAGTGTGACTAATTCTCTAAGGGTCAGTTAGAAAATTATTTTTATATCTGTGTGCTCAGGTGGCCCAAACAATTTATAACCATTCTTGGAAGGAAACTTTGATGTGTATATTTTGGCATTAATTTATACAGTAAAAATTGAGCACTCTGTACATTATGTAAATAGTTCATAAGATGCCTAAATCTTTCACAAGATTGCAGTAATGCGCCTACTACTGTTGGGCAAACTCTGCAAGTTTTCCCAGTATACCCTGTATCACAGCTTCTTGGGGGAAATGTTAAGCCCAATTTTATCTAACACAGAAGTAAATGAGTTCAGGGGAGGCCCAGGGTCAGATTTCTGCATCTCCCAAATGACTGTTTTCAGCACATTTTTTTTTTTTTTTTTTGCGGTACGCAGGCCTCTCACTATTGTGGCCTCTCCCGTTGCGGAGCACAGGCTCCGGACGCGCAGGCTCAGAAGCCATGGCTCACGGGCCTAGCCGCTCCGCGGCATGTGGGATCTTCCCGGACCGGGGCACGAACCCGTGTCCCCTGCATCAGCAGGTGGACTCTCAACCACTGCGCCACCAGGGAAGCCCAGCACACATTTTTAAACTCTAAAAAAACTTCTGATATTGTTCAACTACTTACACTACCTGCCATCACATGAATATAAAACTGTAGGAGTAATCTCCCTAAATACACAAATATGATCACATCACCATTTTTCCTCTGCCTCTGCTACCTGCAAGATTCCATCTTTTTAACTCCCCACCTCAAATTTTAGGCCTTAGCAACTCTGAATGACTCAAGGTCTCCACATACTCTATGCTATTCCAGGCTTCTGCGTTTGCATGTGTCTAGATTGCCATCTAAGCTCTTGTCTATCCTAACCTGTTTTCAGGTCTCAGTTGCTACCTCAAGTATCATCATCCTTCAAAATTCAAATGCTATCTCTTCTATGAAACCTTTCCTTCTTCTTTTGAAAGATTTTAATTCTTTCAATGTTCCCAAAGGAAACTGCTCTTATAGCAATTATATTCTACTTTATATGGATTTGTTTCCCCCTGTCAACTGTGAACTCACTGAGGGCAGGGTCCATGTCCTTTCAAGTTTGTGGTGGATTTGTTTTCTTGAGGGAGTTTTTCAAAGATATAAACTGCCTATGCTACACAAGGGGACATCAAAAGTTCTGTTATGATTGTACCTTCAACTTGGTAAGAGGTCCCACGGCAGGGAAAGGAATACGACATCTTTACTAAAGGAAAGGAAAAGTAGAGCCTTGGTAAACGCGAAGTACAATATCTGGAGGCAGGTGCCTATGCTGGGCTTAAATGACCCAGTTCAGAAGCACTCAAGTGCTAGGGACAAGGTGTTGTCAGGAGTGAAGGAATTTATGATTCTATAATTTGGAACTTCTCCATTTGTTCATCTGTTAACTTCTGTTTCTCCACAGTGATCGGCAACAAAACCTTAAAAGGTTCTCTTCCATAGCCAGGCTTGTGAGGGGAGATATTTCAAATACTAAAGGTAGTCTCTCCAGGTACTAAAGGTGAGGAAAACATATCGATAGTCTTAGATCCAGAGCAGAAGAAAATAGGAGGGCATGAGGAGGTTGATGTCTAAAAATCAGAAAGAAACATCGGAGATTTCCTATCCTCCTCTCTTCTGTCCCAATCTAACATGTCTCAAGAAAGACATGAGTATTGTGGATAAGGCAGACCTCATTTCAAATTCACTTACTTTTCCTAAATCTGTTTCCTTACTCATAAAATGGGATAATATATCTTCTCTGAAGAATTGGGAGAAAGAAAGAATATTAGTTTATTCATTCAATAAGTATTTAGTGAACTAGATTCACATTGGATATTTATTGATGAATCACATAATAGGTGTATGTTGTATGTTATTTGGTAGCAATAGTAACATTTACTCTTCTTTCATAATTAGCTCAAAACTGGCAACGGTAATATGTATATAGCTATAGGTACATATAGATCTATAGAGAGAGAGCTAGCTGGCTAGCTAGCTATCTCACAGCATGTGCATTAGCAACAAGCCCCAGTACAAAAATCCAATAAAAAATGAGGCAATTCCGATTGCAACAGGAGTCGAGCCAGACCCCAGCAGCTAAACTATCTCCTCACTGTCTCTCTCGCATGACATGCTTCCTGAAGAACCAGAAGCAGAACACTAGAATTCATGGGACTATGGTTTAAAACCATCACAGAAAGCAATCAACAGTTATTACTTCTGAGGCGGGAAAAAAGGGACTTAGGTGGTCCTTTCAAACAATTAGTTGGAAAATGTTATGAAAGAAGGATTGGAGGATGAATTTATTGGTGGCAAGGAGACCATATGGAAGGCTATGGCTTACTCCTGGCCTGTGAAGAGGAGGGATAGTGCTGGGAATTGAAATTGAAAGATATTTTTAGAGAAGCAGGTTTGGTGACAGACACTCTGTAGAGTTAGTTACAATTTTATTTTGGACCCAAAATTGGCTTCATACGTGGTCTTTCTAAAAATTTCTGTGCCACATGTAAATGAGGGACATGGAATTGGAAATTGGAAACTGGAAACATCACATTTCTGACATTTCTGAGACTTCCCATGATACAGAGAAAAACAAGACAGGATTTTAAATATGCCGAAAATCTGGGGCAGAGGATCATCAAAGATATAGAGGATAAAAGAGAGGCCAAAGTCTCTAGCCTGGAAGACCGACACTCAGTAGTTCAACTGAGGGAAATAGAGGAGGAGAAGAGGGTAATGGGTTGCCCCTGATCAGTCTTGAATATGATGAATTCGAGGTATGGCAGGGCCTACTGAGCAAAAAAGCCCATAGGCAGCTATAATGACAAACAGAAAAGCAGAAAAAAACATCCTTTTAAATAACTTCCAAGGAAATCAACAGATTATAAACAAATACCTTGCAATTCTAGCTCAATGTTTTTAAGACAGCAAGAAATCATTTTTTACTACGGTATGGAAATTGCAAAATCTTGGACTGCACCTCGCTTTATAAAGAATAAGGCAACTATTGGGAACACATCATTAAAAACAAGAATTGGAAAAGTTACCTCATAAATGAAATATGTTGGTTGCCAGTGAAAAATTACTTACTAAGGAATGGACCATCCACCAGTCCTGAAAAGGTCAAAAAGACTGCCAAGGTAGCCCTGGTAGGAGACACTAAAAATAAACACAAAATGAATGGAAGTTGCTCTCAGGGCAAGTGCTGACAAATATATACAAGTAGGAAACTCATCAAAAGAAGTGTTTTCCTTCTAGCAAGAGAATGTGTTGCTATAAAAGATGTGTTGCTATAACATGGTTTAATTCTATTTTATTTCATAGAAGAGATAGACAAAACATTTTACCTTTATTTCATTATTTCTCTTCTAATTCGTGGTGTGACAAATGACCCTTTTAACAAAACCTCCTTGAAGAATGCATATACCTGGAGATAGTTAAGACCTAAAACTGAGGAGTTAGATCATTTTGACTTCCTTCCAATGTTAGATTTTCATGATTGGAAAATCCTCAAGGCAATTCCCACAGACTGAAAACTACATAATTTGGGAAAGATCACACGAGTCCATTTTTGTAATCATTAAACTCGTTGTTTCAGTAGAGAACATATAAGTTGAACAGTCAAATATTTGCAAGATATTTTCTGAGAAAACAAGGTTTTAAAAAGGTGCTGCTCTTCAGAATGAATAATCTCCATTCTGGTGGAACAGTCTAGAAAAGCCAACAAATGAGAATCATAATTATATAAAATCATCAAAGAAGCAATCTTCAGGCAATCATGCTAAAGAATTAAGAAAAGACATATACAAATATTTATATGAATAGAAATCTATGAACGGTTTACTTATAACAGCAAAGTATAGATATTCTAAACATCCAACAAAAGGGAACCAATGAAAATAGTCTAGGATATCTATTGTAGTTGAATACAATGCAGCCATTAAAAACATGTTTTTAGAATTAAAGGATATAAGGCAATATTTATGATATCTAAATAATGTAATAATGATATTTGACATAATGTAAAATATTGTAATAAATATTTGTGTACGTGTTTGTATGTATGTGTGAGTGTGTGCATTGAAGAGAATGGAAGAGTATAAACCAAAATAATAACAGAGGTTGTTTCTGTGTGGTGAAGTGGTTCTCACCACTAGGGGGTCAGAGTCCCCTTTGAGAGTACGATGAAAGCTTTGAACTCTTGCAAGCATGGGCCTTTGGGAGGTAATAGTATTATTAAGATTTTATTTTAGTTTCTGTACTTCCGTACATTAAAAACAATCGTACTGAAAAGTATGTTATTTTGTTACTAGAAATAAACCAAAAATGATTTTTGAAGGCTAGAGTAGCATTTATAAATGTTAAAATACTTGAAAGTAATTTTACCAGCTATTTCTCAGTGCAAGCCAGGAAGTTATTGTATCTCCTGTTTTATATATGGGGAAATTAAGGCAAAGACCAATTTTCTGATTTATTCAAGGACACCCAACATGTTAGTGGCAGAATTGAGATTACAACACACTAATTTCCAGGCTCTGATTAGCCTACAAAGTTGCAATAACTACAAAATGTTACACTTTTAAATGTAATTTCAACATTTCCAAAAACATTTTTTTACCTTCAATTTTTAGTTCTTTGGGATAAAGCATTCGCTGCTGGAGCAAGGCTTTGTTATGTGTGTAGAGCAATACGTATACAGTAATTGCTTCAGTTGAAAGCCTCTCTATTTAAAGCCTGGAAATCAAAAACTCAAAGAAGACTTTATTTTCCACTTGCAAAAACAAAAAGAAACAAACAAAAACTGCAGAATTGTCTTCCTTTTTTTGTTCTGATTTAGAACAAATCAGATCACCCATAATACCTTAATACCTTAATAGAAATTTGGTTCTGAATAAAAAAAAAATTTAAGATTCCTTAGGCAGCACCATCAAAAAATAATTGGGATTCAGTCACCTTTGCTGCCTCAGTATCTAAAGCTGAACACACAGGCATAGCCTCCAGCCAGGGCCAGGGAAGTCTCAGGTTAAGTGCCTGGGGCTACTACACCTGAGACCACTGCTTATCTCTGCTTACCTGGCTCATGTCTTACCAAAATCTGAGAGACCCTCAATCTCTTCTTTTTATCTTCCAATACTTTAAATAAGAATTATATTACACGGAAATCAAGAGAATAGTCTGTTTGAAAATATCCAACAATTACAAAAGCTTCAAGAATTTGAGATTCCACTGGGGAAGTTCACTTTATTTCTCTTTGCTCTCTAAGGGACACAGAGGAAATTGTCGTCTCAGAAAATATCTTTTGTTTTTCCTTCAGAGTCTAGAAATATCAGCTGTCTGTAGAAGAATCCATTCTATGTCATGGTGAAAAATTATATTTAATCAGATTCAGATGTACCAATAAGAAATATGTCTACTTTCCTATTTCCTCTAGCCAACCCTAGGCATAATTGTAAAGTAATTGAATACAAATCTCACTAGTTTCTCTTTCAGAGCTTTTGTCATCCCATCTGAACACTCTCTTCACTCCTTTCACTCTTCTCCCTAACCCTAAAGACCAACTCTCTCCAGATGTTCAAGGGTTTCATCTGCATTTCATTCCTTCACTCAGTCAACAAATTTTTATTGTGTGCCTCCTATGTGTCAGATATTGAGATAGGAAAACACCTAATTTTTCCCCAAATATTCCTTTATCTATTTGCACATTTGTTTTTTCAGTAAATGCTTTAGGGAAAAGATGCTATTTAACTAAATAATAGTTTCCAATATTGGTATGTTAACCCAAGGAACGAAAAGTTATTTGGCAATGAGGAACAAAGACTTTCTAGGCTCTCTGCCATAAAATAAACCATTTATTGAATATTTATGGACTATTTATTGAATATCTAAGATTTACGGAGACTGCAATTCACAAGATTTTAAACTCCTTGGTATAGGAGTTTACTTTTAGGGGTTAACTATCAGGGTATCTGACTGTACTAGGGGCCTAAGGTCTGAAAGATGAACTGATGTTGAATCAGAGGCATTGTGCCTTCACCAGAGATACAAAGAAAACATTTTTGAGAAATTGAATGTTTACTCCCAATGTTTGCCATTTTTTACATACAATAAAACATGTAGTGAAATCTGTCCTTCAGTGACTTTAAAAGGAGAAACAGAATCAACAAAAGCACAAAGGTAGGAAAGTTTGAGGCATGCTTAGCACACAGTAAGCAATCAAGTTAGACACATAATATTTCTCATAAAAGAGATATAGAGATAAAGATGGAAAAGTAGGATGATGCATTAAAAATCTGCTTTAACATTTACATAGCATTCATGAATCCAGTGTGAGTTATAATAAAAGTTGAGATTAAATTTTATGAGACGAGAGAATCCTAGAACCAGAAGCTTATAGAAGACAGGAGAAAATGGGCCCTTTCCCCTCATTTTTTTAATCTTAGGCAAATGAGATTTTCACTTAAGAATCACTGATGAGGTGATTGAGAGTGGCGCAGTGGTTGAGAGTCCCTGGTGGCGCAGTGGTTGAGAGTCCGCCTGCTGATGCAGGGGACACGGGTTCGTGCCCCGATCCGGGAGGATCCCACATGCCGCGGAGCGGCTGGGCCCGTGAGCCATGGCCGCTGAGCCTGCGTGTCCGGAGCCTGTGCTCTGCAACGGGAGAGGCCACAACAGTGAGAGGCCCGCGTACCACAAAAAAAAAAAAGAATCACTGATGAGATTTTCAAATGTCAAAAATAGATTTATATGTGGACAGAGAGAAGTAAAAATTAGAATAATTTCTGAATGACTTTTTTTCAGTGTTAATTAGTTTAAAAGAGTAATTCTTTCATGGTGTGGAAGCCCCTTCAGTCATGTTAAATGACCTAGAGAAAAACTCCAAAATCAGCTCAATACTACATATCATAATTTCATATCATATCATAATTTCTAAAACTTAAATTTTTTTGTTGTACTGAATACATTAAAGGAAGTCAAAAAGCTTTTGGCTTTGTGAGAAAATGTAGGTAAGACACTGAAGGAAAAATGTAGGAGGAAATGTCTACTAAAGAGAGAAAAAAGTCCCCCAAAAGCCAAGGAAGGATGTATATTTCTAAGATGCTTAACTTCATGGTATGCAGTCCCTCAGACAAACACTAAAAATAAACCCATATATAAGGAGACAAAAGTTTTTCTTGCTACCTGGCACTAATGAATGAAGATAAATTCTGGTTCCATAGACTCAGAGTAGGGAAAAACAGAGAGAATTCAAGTGACACATTCAAAAAAAAGTTTAAATCTTTATCACCCCCTAATCAATTATCTCATAAAAGGTTTCTTTACCTGCGTCTTACAAAATAAGTCAGTACATTATAAAATGAATGGACTAGATTTTCATTGAAGATCACAGCATTTCTGAGGCCTCATGTTCACTTGGGTTGTATCTACAGCACGCTGTGAAGGAATAGTTCTAGGTTTTGATAGTAATATAGTCTTTCCTATAGAAAACTGAGTCTTTTAATATACTTTTCCACATTTTCCAATAAAGATAGAAATGAAGCAGTTGAGACAAAGAAACAATACATTTTAAAGTCAGTTTTGAAATAAGCTGTTGCTGTGCCTTACAAGTTGCTTCTATGCTTCTTGTTCTTTTCCTTGAAGAATTCTTTGCTTTAAGGTGATTTACATTAATTTGCTTAAACAGCTAGAAAGGTTTTGTCTGTGGCTCAAAAGAGAAGTTCTTAAAGTTTAATGGTCCAACTTCCCAACCCAAAATAGTCATATCTGATACTTACTCTTGACTTGAACATCTACATTAACAGAAGGTGCTACCTGCCTCAGAAGATAATCTATTATTTTAATGGGCAGATCTGTCAAGTGCTCTTCCTTATATTAAATTAAAAGCTGCCTTCATAAAACTTCCACCCTTTGGACTTGTTCAAAATATGTCCACTCACTTTTCCTCATGGTATACCCTCAAACATTTAAAAATAGCTCTCATGGACCCTCTTAAATCTTTCCTTCTCCTAGCTGGTTAAGAATACAGATACTGCAGGCAGACTGCCTGGGTTCAATTTTTAATCCCATGGTATTCTAGCTTGGGCAAGTCTAAACTTCAGTTTTCTAATTTTCAGTGTGGTGATATAAGAATATTTTTTTCCTAATATTGATATGAGACTTAAATCAGCTAATGCAGGAAGTACCTGGACCATAGTAAGCATGCAATCAATGGCTTCATATGTTCTTTGTAGCATGTAGTGTTCCAGAATCCCTGGCCAGCAGGTATTCCCTTGTCATGTCTTGTTATTTCCTTGTCATAACTCATGTCAATCTCTCTCTTAATATACAGGGTCAAGAATTGAAGAAAGAAAGACTTAACAAAAGGTAAGCAGAGTTAAACAATTTTAAATTAAGTCCCATAATTAATTTCAAAATCAATGAGGATCCATGATGACATAGAAGACAAGTTTCTTGAGGACAGTGTCTTACACCCCTTTGTATTCCTAGCACAGTGTATGAAAAACATAGCTATTAATAAATGGGGCTGGCAAACCTCTCTGTAAAGGGCCGGAAAGCAAATATTTTAGGCTTTGTGGGCCATATAGTCTCCATTACAAATACTCAGCTCTGCTGTTGTGACGCCAAGTAGCCATAGACAATATGTAAATGAATGAGTATGGCTGTGTTCCAACAAAACTTAATTTATGGATTCTGAAATTTGAATTTTATATAATTTTCATGTGTCATACAATGATTCAAAATACAATCCAATGATTTCAAAATACGAAAGCCATTCTTAGCTTGTGGCTATAAGAAATGTAGCAAGCTGTATTTAGCCTGCTGGCCGTTATTTGGCTATCTCTAATCTAACCTGAAAGGAGAAAAACCCCATATTCATCTACATGAAGCAGGAGAAATGACATGGATACTATTCTCCCACAGAGACCAGGAAAAGGAAGCACGAGAGGCAAAGCCGAAGATGACGGTCGTCCCAAGGCAAAGCACAGAACCGTCCAATTAGAAATGAAAAAATCTCTTTGAAAGGAAAAAGAAAATATGACTCATGCAAGAGGCTATCCTTGTCGTAAGTGCTTTAAAAAAAAATCAGTGGTCTTTCCCAGAGGTAACACTACTTCTTCACCATTCAACTTCCTTCCCGGCATGTGGTGGTATTATTTAGTAGTCGAGAATTGGAAAGTGGAATCTACAGCCTTTTGAATTCCAGTTCAGCCAGTTATTACTAGTGTAAACTTAGGGAATTTAGTTAACTTTCTAAATGTCCTTATTTGTAAAGTGGCCATAATAATAGAATCTACCAGTGAGATTGCAATATGATTAAATAAGCTATAGCATCTAGAGTAGTTAGCACACTGCCATTCCTATAGTAAGGCCTTTATAAATGTTAACTTTGTGGAAGGAACAAATGAAAAGGGAAAACTTCATCAAAAAGGCATAGCTTATATGTCATAAAGCACCCAGAATTGTTTCTTCAAAGAGGACCATCGTATCTCCATCCTCTTTTGCCTAGTTCTTCAAGTGTGGTCACTCATCAGCATAAATAGCATTGTCTGGGAAATTATAAGAACTACATATTCTCAACTCCCACCCAGGTCTAGTGAATCAGAAACTCTGGGGTTAGAACCCAGGAATCTGTATTTTAATAAGCCCCCAGTTAACCATGACACACACTAGAGTTTGAGAATCAATAATTTAGGTGAAATTTGGTTAAAATAAACAAGGGCATCTTTGAAGTTACACACAGGTACAGACTTCTTGATAACTAAAATTATTTAATGTAATTATCACAAAAAACCTAATATAAGAAGTTTGTCAGATATTATTACTCCCAGATTTTATATAAGGACACTGTTACTCAGTGAGGGTCAGGGAAAATAGCCAAGTTCCATATTCTAGTTCTGGGCACTTTCTACTTTATTTGATGCCAAGGGTGGTAATGGGTAAGTAGGAAGGCGGTGGTGGGTTATTCAGCTCTAGATATATGAGTAGCCATACACAACACAGAATCTTATGTACTTGTGATAATAAACTATATCCCTAGGGTAGCTTCATCTATGGTCTTTTATCTGTGTGTATAATTAGGTAAATGATGCAAATAATAGATTTCCTATCATTTTTTTTTTTTTTTTTTTTTTTTTTTTTTTTATTTTTTTTTATTTTTATTTTTTTCCTATCATTTTTAAAAGACCTCTTACAGTCCTTTTATCGAGTGCCAGAGTAAGTTATTGGCTTTCTTCCAGACAAAGTCAAAGAGTTTCTTGTCCTCTATTATTATACAATTACTTTACGTATTTGTTTTTTCTATGATAAAAATTCAGTAAAGGAAATATTCTATGTTGCCAGCTGACAAATTTATTGAGCTACCCTTTAACCTTCAAAGTTGTAATTCTACTTATTTTTAAAAAGGCACCCAAAGGACTAAAGACACAAATGTATTATTAATTTTTACTACTAACAGCAATATTCTTACATTTTCTGATTTTAATCAATACACGGTCTAAGTCTGTAGATAGTCTAAGACCCTCTGTATCAACTATCTGTGCAGGAAGAAATAAAATTTAGGTAGCATAACTGAAAAATCTTGTAAAAGACTAGACACACACCCCCAAGAGGTTGAGAACTGTGAGGGAGGATTAGGCCACCCAGCCAAAGCCAAACAAGACAAGGGTCCCAGGAAGCAGCACTGAGTAACCCTGAACAGGTCTGACTCTGTAACTGGATGGGGATGGCAGCTGCTGCATCTAGATGCACCTTAGAAGAGCCCATTCTCCTTCTCTGAGCTCTGATTGGAATTCTATAGATACCTATGTCCCAAATTCCATGGGATGACTCATATTTTCTGTTTTACCTGTAAAATAATGTATGGCATTTTTAAAAAGTCCTATAATCTTTCCATAAATGAAAAGTTATAAAGAAGCCCAATATAGCAACATTTAAACATACATAAGCCTTTTCCACTTAAAAAGAAAAGATGTTCCCTGACTCCCACATCCTCACCCAGTTACTGCTCTGCCTCTCTCCTCCCTTTCACAGCCAAAACTCTGAAATGGTTTTCAGTAGTCACTGTTTCTACTTCCTCACCTCCTACTCATCTTTCACTCCATTCAGGCTTCCACCCCCTCACTCCACCCAAAGAACTCTCATTAAATTCACTAGAAGGCCGGCCTCCCTGTCACCAAATCCAACGAATGGTTTAGTCCTCATTTTACCTCTCCTCTAAGCACTGATTTATATTGTTGAAAATTCTTTTTCCTTTTGTTAATACTTTTCACATTTCTACCCTTACTTTCCATGATGCCACACCATCTTGTCTTTACTCCTACTTCTCTGACCGCTGATTTTTCTTTCTACTTTGCAGGCTCTTCCACCTCTAACCACCCATTAAATGGCCCCAATTTATTCTCACGCTATAATTGCTCCCCAGGGATTTCACAAATCTACACAGCTTTAATTACTACCTCAGATGACTCCCAACATAGGGCTCTGCTCTGAGCTCCCAACTACTTATGTGACATCTCTACTTAGACATCTTGAAGGCAATTTACATACATCATGTCCTATACTAAATTTATAACCCATCCTCTCTGCCAGGACCTGATATTTCTCTAATGTCACAGGGAATCATACCTCCAGCCACTCAGTAAACAAATTAAAACCCAGGAGTCACTCTGACATGTTCTTTTCCCTCAACCCCTATATCCAATCTGTCAACCGGTCTTGCATATTCTCTTAAAATATCCCTTACGGCAATCTGCTTTTCTTTATCTCCTTGTTGCCTGTCCCAACTTTAGTGCAAGCTACTATCATATCTCATGTGAATTACCGCAGAAGTCTTCTACCTGGGTCCTACATCCAACCTGGAACTCACAGAGAAAAATCTTTTCACAATGTTAATCAGGATAGCTGCAAAAATCCTTAGCAAAACATTTGCAAATAGAATTAAGCAATATATTAAAAAAAGAACTGTACACTATGGCTAGGTGAGGCTTATTCCATGAATGCAAAGCTGATTTAACATTCCAAAAATCAATCAATGTAATCCACCATACTAGCAGGCTAAAGAAGAACACATGATCATATTAATTGACGCAGAAAGGCATTTGACAAAATTCAATGCTCATTCATGATAAAAGCTTTTGAAAAGTAGGAATAGAGGAGAACTTCTTCAACTTGATAAAAGAGCATCTTTATCAAGAAAACCTACAGATAATATTATATTTAGTGGTAAAAGACTGAATGCTTTCCCATAAGGTTGGAGATAAACAAGGATGCCCACTCACATCACTCTAATTCAACACAGTGCGAGAAGTTCTAGCCTGTGTAATAAAGCAAGAAAAGGAAGTTAAAAAATACAGATCAAAGAGAAATAAAACTCTATTTGTACATGGCATGATTGTCTACGTAGAAAATCCAAAGGGATCTATTAAAAAAAAAAAAAAAACTCCTAGAACTAATAAATGAGTTCAGCAAGGTTGTAGGCTATAATATAAACAGAGAAAAATCAACTGGATCTCTATATACTTGCAATGAATATGTAGACACGAAAATTTAAACTACAATACCACTAAAAAAAAAATACAATACCACTTACAGTTTCTGAAAAAAATGAAATACTTAGGTACAAGTCTAGAAAACATGTATAGGACTGGTATGCTGAAAACTAGACAGTGCTTATGAAGGAAATCCAAGAATTTCTAAATAAAAGGAGAAATATACCTTCATATGGGTTGGAAAACTCTATATAGTATATCTCCCAAAATTAATGTACAGGTTTAATGCAAATACTATCAAAATCTCATTGAGATATTTTTGGTTTTGTAGATGTAAACTAGATTATTTTAAAAATTATATGAAAAGGCAAAAGAATTAGAATAGCTAAAACAAACTGGAAAAAGAAGAATAAAGTAGGAAGAATCACTCTACCTAATTTCAAGATTTATTATACAGCTAGTGTAATCAAGAATGATATTAGGGAAGGGAATGATACATAGATCAATGGAACAGAACAGAAAACCCAGAAATATACCCACACTAATACGTCCTATTGGTTTTTGGGAAAGGTGCAAAGCAGTCCAATGAAGGAAGCATTTCAAAGGTGAAAGACTTTTCAAAAAATGGTGCTACAGCAACTGGACATTCACAGGAAAAAAAAAATAAACCACAACCTAAGTCTCACACTTTATACAAAAATGGACTTGAAATAGATTACAGACTTAAATATAAAACGTAAAATTATAAAATTTTAGAAAATAATGAGGAAATCTTTAGGATCTAGACATAGACAAATAATTTTTAGATGACACCAAAATCATGATCCATAAAGGAAAAAAACTATAAATTATACTTCAAAAGTTAAAAACTTTTGTTCTGCAAAAGAACATTTTTAGATGATAGGAACAAATACAGAATGGGAGGAAATATTTGCAAACCACATATCCAATAAAGGATGTATATCTAGAATATATAAAAAGCCCCCCAAACTCAACAAGAAAACAAACAACCCAACTTAAAGCTGGGTAAATTACTTGACCAGATACTTCACCATAGAAAATATAAGGATGAAAAACAAGCACATAAAAGATATCCAATGTCATTAACCATTAAGAAAATGTGAATTGGGCTTCCCTGGTGGCACAGTGATTGAGAGTCCACCTGCCGATGCAGGGGATGTGGGTTCGTGCCCCGGTCCACATGCCACAGAGCGGCTGGGCCCGTGAGCCTTGGCTGCTGAGCCTGCGCGTCCGGAGCCTGTGCTCCGCAACAGGAGAGGCCACAACAGTGAGAGGCCCGTGTACCGCAAAA
>NW_020175047.1:3376360-3380186 GCF_003031525.2 Neophocaena asiaeorientalis asiaeorientalis
ACCTAAAAAAAAAAAAAAAAAAAAAAAAAAAAAAGAAAATGTGAATTAAAATCATGATGAGATAACACTACATACCTATTAAGATCAGTAAAATAATAAGCTTGGACAGACCAAAATTCTGGTGAAGATGCAGAAAAACTGGATCACTCAAAATTACTGATAAGAAACTAAAATGAAAACTAGAAAGTTTCATAAAAAATTAAATTTTTAGTTTTTAGGCAGTTTCTTTAAAAACTCAACATGTGACTAGTATATAACCCAACAGTTGCACTCCTGGGCATTTATTTCAGAAATATCAAAATATATGCACATAGAGACCTTTACATGAATACATTTAGCAGCTTTTTCATAATACTCAGAAGTGGAAACAACCCAGATCTTCCTCAATAGGTGAATGATTAAACAGACTGTATATCATGGAAAACTACTCAGCAATAAAACAACAACAAAAATAAAAACTACTGATACCTGCAACAACTCTTTAGATAATTCCACAGAGTGAAAAAAAGCCAATCCCAAAATGTTACATGCATGTGTCCATTTATATAACATTCTTGAAATGGCAAAACTATAGAAATGGAGATCAGATTAGTGGTTGCCAGGGATTAAGCACAGGTTGAAGACAAGATGGAAGTGGGTGTAACTATAAAAATCAATGTGAGATCTTTTTGATGATTGAAATGTTCTTTATTTTGACTGTACTAATGTCAGTATATGGTGGTAATATTATACTACAGAGGTACACTGGGGAAACTGGATGAAGGGTATATGTGATCTTGCTATATTATTTCTTACAATTGCATGTGAGTCTAGAATTATCTCAAAATAATGTTAAATTTTAAATATTAATCTGTAGTATCTCTTCCTATTTGCAAAATACTTCAATAGCTATAATTTTTAGAATAAAGACAAAATTAACTAACTTGGTATGCAAGCCCTGTTTGGTCTAGAGTCATCTCTCCAGCCTCATCTCATATTTTTCTTTCCCTATTCTTTGCACTCCAGCCCTGCAAACGTCAAAGTTTTGAACCCATTCTTTGTATCACTGGGTCTTCACATATTCTGTTCTCTTCATCTGGAATGTTCCCACCCTTGCTTCATTTCTCCCTCTCAACCATCACCTTGTGTAGTTAATCGCTCATCTTCTTTTTTTTTTTAACATCCTTATTGTAGTATAATTGCTTTACAATGGTGTGTTAGTTTCTGCTTTAAAACAAAGTGAATCAGCTGTACATATATATATTATACATCCCCATATCTCCTCCCTCTTGTGTCTCCCTCCCCCCCTCCCTATCCCACCCCTCTAGGTGGTCACAAAGCACCGAGCTGATCTCCCTGTGCTATGCGGCTGCTTCCCACTAGCTATCTATTTTACGTTTGGTAGTGTATATAAGTCCATGCCACTCTCACTTCGTCCCAGCTTACCCTTCCCCCTCTCCATGTCCTCAAGTCCATTGTCTACATCTTTATTCCTGTCCTGCCCCTAGGTTCTCGAGAATTTTTTTTTTTTTAGATTCCATATATATGTGTTAGCATACGGTATTTGTTTTTCTCTTTCTGACTTATTTCACTCTGTATGACAGACTCTAGGTCCATCCACCTCACTACAAATAAATCAATTTCATTTCTTTTTATGGCTGAGTAATATTCCATTGTATATATGTGCCACATCTTCTTTATCCATTCATCTGTCAGTGGACACTTAGGTTGCTTCCATGGCCTGGCTATTGAAAATAGAGCTGCAATGAACATTGTGGTACATGACTCTTTTTGAATTATGGTTTTCTCAGGGTATATGCCCAGTAGTGGGATTGCTGGGTCATATGGTAGTTCTATTTTTAGTTTTCAATAGTCTTTTAAAGACTTGTATGCCTCCTTTTCGCGGGATGCATCAACATCCATTGACTAGTGTGATTATTTGATTGATGCTTATTTCCTCCATTAGATCACAAGTTCCATGAGCCAACTCTTATTCACAAATCTGTTCATAGATTCTATCTTGACATGTAGTAGCTGTTTAATAAATATTTGTTAAATAAATAGATTCATAAAATAAGAAAGCAGGTTTAAAATAGATATTGGGTTTCCTTCCATCCCTCTCTGTAGCATTTCCTGAAGCACCTTGTTTTATTTTTTATTCAAGTATAGTTGATTTACAATATTATATTAGTTTCAGATGCACAGCAGAGTGATTGAGTATTTTTATAGATTATACTCCATTAAAAGTTATTATAAGATAATGGCTATGATTCCTATACTATAAAATATATGATTGCTTGTCTATTTTATATATAGTAGTTTGTATCTCTTAATCCCATATCCCTATCTTGCCCCTCTCTCCTTCCCTCTCCCCACTGGTAACCACTAGTTTGTTTTCTAGATCTGTCAGTCTGTTTCTGTTTTGGTGTATATACTTGTTTTACTTTTAAGATTCCACATATAAGTGGTATCATAGAGTATTTGCCTTTCTCTGTCTGCTTTTTTTCACTAAGAATAATATTTTCTAAGTCCATCCACTTGCTACAAATGGCAGAATTTCATCCTTTTTATGACTGAGTATTACATATATATTACATCTCCTTTATCTGTTTGTCTGATGATGGGCACTTGGGTTGCTTCCATATCTTGGCTACTGTTAATAGTGCTGCTATGAACATTGGGGTGCATGTAACTTTTCAAATTAGTATTTTAGTTTTTTCTGGATATATATCCAGGAGTACAATCGCTGGATAATACGCTAGTTCTATTTTTAGTTTTTTGAGGAACCTCCATACTGTTTTCAATAGTGGCTACACCAATTTATACTTCAAACAACAGTATACAAATGTTTCTCTTTCTCCACATCCTCTCCAACATTTGTTATTTGTAGACTTTTTTAATGATAGCCATTCTGACAGATGTGAGATAATAGTTCATTGTCATTTTGATTTGCATTTCTCTAATAATTAGTGATGTTGAACATCTTTTCATGTGTCTGTTAGCTATCATACGTCTTCTTTGGAAAAATGCCATTCAGGTCTTCTGTTCATTATTTGATTGGGTTGTTTGTTCTTCTGATATGAGCTGTATGAGCTATTTATACATTTTGTTCATTAACCCCTTGTTGGTCATATGGTTTGCAAATACTTTCTCCCATTCTATAGGTTGTCTTCTCATTATGTGGTTGGTCTCCTTTGCTGTGCAAAAAGATTTTAAGTTTAATTAGGTCCCATTTGTTTACTTTTTGCTTTTATTTCTTTTGTGAGGTATCTTATTTAAACTGTAGGGTACCACAGAACAAAGTTTGAAAATTGACACTTCATTGTCCCATCATGGGACTAGTGTGACAAAATCTAATGATGAAAACTTTGGCAATTTCTGTCAAAATTTGGAATAGGTTTGGGACTGAAAAATATGTAGGCTAGGGTTAGCTTCCCTTAGCCCTGCTACAAATGTGAGCCTTAGTCTCCCTGTCTCCAGTCCTACTCATCTCTACTATGTCTTCATATAGCCACCATTTTATGTGTTGTCAAGAGTAAAATCAGTCTCTACATATTTGTCTCTCTCCACTGGATTGTAAACTGCTTAACAACATGCACGTGGCCTCACTTATTTTCTTCTCGCCACTTCAACTCCATCACCACCCCCACTACCACCTTGAAAACACACAGACTTGCGTATTAATAGATACTCAATAAATACTGTATGAATTTGAATTTTTTTGTTTTAATCCTTGGAAACTTTGAGAGATTGTCTTGGCTAACATCCTAGTGAGAAATTATAGAGCCCAACAAAGTAACTTAAGCAAAAAAAAAAAAAAAAAAAAAAAAAAAAAAAAAAAAAGAAA
>NW_020175047.1:3380223-3489907 GCF_003031525.2 Neophocaena asiaeorientalis asiaeorientalis
AAAAAAAAAAAAAAAAAAAAAGAGAAAGAAAGAAAGAAAGAAATTTAAGGGATGGATTTTATTGGGAATTTATGGATTATTTTGTGGAAGACAGGACAGGTAGGTCTTTCAAGAGATGGAGACAGGTCCTGGGAAATCATTAAGAATACAAAGTGTTCTCTCTCCTGATCTGTCCCCTTTGCTTTTCCACAGAGGTACTTGCTTTATTCTTTCTCTTTGCTGAGTGGCTTGCTCTTCTTCTCTATGTACATGACAAGAAGGTAAATTTGTTTTACTCTAAGGTTTAATCTCCTTTCTATTGACCAGCTCAGCCTGACTGGTCATCTCTTGGTGTCTACTGTTCCTGTGTCAGGAAGCTTGCTTGCTATTCCTTTGTGGATAATTTCTTTTTTCTTTCTACTTTCAAGTTTTTCTTTATTCTTTGTGTATCATAGTCTCATTATGATGTGCCTTGGTATGGGTTTGTTTTTTATTTATTTAATTTTTACTTGGGACATGGTGTACTTTTTTTTTTTTTTTATGGTGTACTTTTTATCTGTGTTTTTTTTGTTTGTTTGTTTGTTTTTGGCAGTACGCGGGCCTCTCACTGTTGTGGCCTCTCCCATTGCGGAGCACAGGCTCAGCGGCTCACGGGCCCAGCCGCTCCGCAGTATGTGGGATCTTCCTGGACTGGGGCGCGAACCCGTGTCCCCTGCATTGGCAGGCGGACTCTCAACCACTGCGCCACCAGGGAAGCCCCTATGGTGTACTTTTTAATCTAAAGATTAAATTCAGTCTTTCTTTTGGAAAATTCTCAGATACTATCTTTTCCAAAATTAACACTTATTCTCTCTCTTCTATTCTCTAACCTCCATCCTATTTATACTCATGCCACTCTTTCTCCTTCTATCCATCCATGTCTCTTAACTTCTCCCTTACATTTTCTATTAATCTTTTGTATTATATTCTGAGTGACTCACATCTCTCTTTCAATTTACTAATTATTAAGACCTGTCTATTACTTAACTAACTTGTAGAGCCTGTGTTTGTTTGTTTGTTTTTAATGACTGGATTTTTTTATTGCTAGCTCAAGTAGGTCTACTCTTCTTTTTACAATTTCCTACAGACATGACAAATATCGGTATTAAATTCAATTTTACAAAATTATTACCTCTAGTCTGGGATAGATATATTTATTGTTGGTAACATACATTAAAAGGCACAAATTATTCAATAAAAATAAGGTAACTAACATGAAACCACACCTCTACTTTTGCTACTGTGCCAGGGACTTGGTTGGGCCTGTCAGGCTATACACATTTCCAAAATTTACATGATCATTGATATCTAATTAGAAAGAAATTTCTGAAGTGATAATCCATCAGAGTGCCTTGCAGTTGGTAAATGATAGACATGTTATTTATAAAGCAGTTAAAGCCTAATTCACAAAAGTCTAGCAATTCATCTTTCTTAAAAGGCGCAAGAAAGTAAGAAATCCCTTGAATTGATACCTGGTCAACTGGTTGTGCGGAGAAGAAATGTCAGAGAAATGTTAGAGTGGTAGTATAGGGACCCTGAAGAGGCAGATGGTTTGGTTATAAAAGAATCAATAATTATGGTTTGTTTCTAAATAGAGTAGCAAGACAACTTCTAATCTGCAATCTTAGGTATATTATAGGTAAATGAAAAAGACCAGTAATCAAACTCTAAGATTAATAAACAGCACATCAGGGCTTCCCTGGTGGCGCAGTGGTTGAGAGTCCGCCTGCCGGTGCAGGGGACACGGGTTCGTGCCCCGATCCGGGAAGATCCCACATGCTGCAGAGCGGCTGGGCCCGTGAGCCATGGCCGCTGAGCCTGCACGTCCAGAGCCTGTGCTCCGCAACGGGAGAGGCCACAACAGTGAGAGGCCCGCGTACCGTAAAAAAAAAAAAAATAAATAAATAAACAGCACATCAAAAATTAGCTACAGGAGTGCTCATTTGCAGTGAAGTTTTACAAAACAAGGCACCCAGCATTTTTCTATCCATAACCGGCTTGCAAAACCACCTGTGGTTATTTCAAAAAATGCCCTCACTCTATTTTGGTTTAGTTAAACATTCCAGGTACCAAAAAGTGCCCATCTGATTTGTCATACCTCTAGGCACAGGTTTTACTGGCTCTTGCTTTATCTTGACTAGTTCCAGCCTAATGCACTCCTTCTTCAGAAGACGATTTCTGTTCCCAACAAGAATGATGTATGTACAGAAATGCTTGATCTCCAGGTTCCTTTTTTCTGGGAGGTTTTATATCCTACCATAGTTATTGATGAAGAAACACATCAATATAACATCAGTGTCTGGGTAGGAAAGGGATCTCAGCTGGTCATGACCTTCCTGACTAGTTATGTCCCCATAAAACCAACCCCACCTGCTTTTCATTCACTTCGATGTCAGCCATGTGGTTCTCCAGGTGCTTGTCCCTGACAAGACTATGAGCCAGCCAGTCTTGCCCTAGGCTCCATCATGATGGTCACCAGCATCTTTCAGATAGCATCCATTGTTCACAGAGTGACATGAGACAGGGACCGTGTGGCAGTTAGGGTCTGTAAAGTACATTAAGCTTCTCAGACAACAATTAGGCAGCACTTCCCAAGTTCAGATGCACCTCTGACAATGATGAATTTAGGGGCATCTGTGGCTTGGTGGGTGGAGAGCACAAGAAAGCTTTTAAAATTTTAAAGACATTTATTTAAAAATTGCTTTTAGATCATTCTATTATTTGTTTCCTCTCACATTTGCTGCTTATTCTGATTACCTCCTATCATACTACCCTGATGTGTATGCTATAACTTTTTGCTTCTGAATTTATCTTTAGAAATATGTCCTAGGGTTCTGCATTTGTAATGATAATATTGTGTTTGTTGAGGGTCCAAAACAATGGTACCAAAAGAATCTGAGAAGGCACATCAGACGTTGCTTTTATACCTTCCAAGATTGGAATCATCAGCCTACTTTCATGGTGCCTTCCTGGATCATATGGAATTTTCTGTTTTATACTGAGAGTCCAATTCTGGCTGCCTACTATGTGTGAGCTTTGGCCTCAGGTATCCCTATGAGGCATTACGCCCCAGTTCTTAAGGTATATATCAGATGTTATCCCAATTTCACTTTCTACTCAGAGTTGGGTTCTTTCTGTTTTTGCTCTTTGAAGATTTTACTTTTATTTCTTTAATCATATTATTATTATTACATTTTAAATTTTTTCTGGAATTTCCATGTGTTTGGAGTGAGAATGCAGAGTTCTTGCATTAGCTAAATTTCCCATCTGAACCAGAAGCTTGAATAGACTATCCCTTGATCCCAATTACCAATATCAGGAAAAGAGAAACTAACTGGCTAAGATTCTATCCAGTCCCCCTTGGACAAATCAATGATAGTGGTGCCACATCATGAAGTAGAAACATGTCTGCCACCTTTGTGAGTGAGAGGGCAACCTTCGCGATAAGATTCCTGGGCAGATATCCCTGTACCATTTACCACAGTGACCTCAAGGAAGATTTTTATTAGTTTTTATTCTCTGTTTAGATTTCTTCATCTAAAAATATCAAGATGGAAAATTCTCTGTTTATTATATATTCTAAATCTGACTTGCATCATGCTCAAAAACACATGTATCTGAACTTATATAAACTTTAAAATCTTTTGCAAAATGAGGGAAATAACCATCTCTTGACACAGAACTTGTATTTTCTGATAGAATTTGGACATTCATGTGATAAGAATGAGCAACATATTCCTATTCCTGCCTGATGATTAATTAAAGTATGGAGATAATACAGAAAATATTTCCCTTAATAAGGTTCACTGTAGATTATTTTGTTTGTTTTTCTTTGTTTTAGTTATTATTAAGTTTCAAAACAGCCTGAACGATTGGTTAATGGAAGAGCTGGAGTTATACGAAATGGTCTCATCATCTTGGTTATTGGCTATACTCTTGTATGGTTTCAATTTAACATTCCAGAGTTCACATAACTGTATATCCCCATGTCGATAAAAAGAAAACTCATGCCTAGAGCTGAAAAATGAGTGTTTGCCTAAGCACTTAGGTAACAGAGCCATAAACCTCGCACACATATAGAGATAACGAGATGCCTTGGGAAGCATGGCATATCTGCATCATATTCCTAAGGGGACTCCTCAGTCTATTCACGTTGGCAGGCTCTTTGCAAAGCATCTATCATTTAAATAAATTTCAGATCTATCTCTTGAGATCTTATTCCTAGAAACTGATAATTTTGTCCTCTATTTCTAACACAGTCTGTGTATTCCTTCAACATGACCTAGTGGGTTCCGTCTGCTCACCTTAATTTCTAGTGTGCTTAGAGGAATGTACTGTTAGAAATTTAAATAAGTCAGCAATACACATCAGGCAAAGAGTGTACCTTCATTATAATCCTAATAATAACTGACATTTGTAAAGTGTTTTTATTTTTTTTCAAGACATATTTGCTCCTTTGGTCCTCATGGTAATACTAGAATGGTTAACTTCTACCACTTAGTCCTGAAAGCTTAGAAGTCTTTCTGGTATTTAATCCACTAACATAATTTTCCATTCAATATTTATTGAATGATAAAGTAGTAGGAATATTGACTTGGAGTTTTAGGGACTTATTTGAATCCTGGCCCACCAACTTAATATTTTGCCAACATTGGGCAAGTCCATTAACATTTCTGAACCTCAGTTTCCTCATCTATGAATAGAAAATAATGATACTTGATTCACATGTTTATTGTATGGCTTTAATGAACTATGGGATGTGAATGTCTCTTTTATAGGGTCTGGCATATAGTATGTACTTAGTACATATTTGTGGAATAACTGCATTTACATCTAAGGGTTATCTGACAGTTGTAACTCCTTCAGATTTAGCTTCAGATTGATTAGAAGGTTTTCCGTTTTCTTCTATGCATTTCATAATTAACAATATGAATATCCTAGTCTTGTTCTCCTTCCTAGGGAGCAAGGGCTTGGCTTCACCAATATGGCCCTGAGAAGGGTCAAATATATGGAGGAATGAATTAAGTATGCTGATCTGAATGCAGCTTCATCATTATTATGAAGAATATTTTAAGTCATGAAATACAAATAAATTTATTTCATGAACCAACTTCTAGCTACTATTGGCTATCTGGAGCATTGCATTGAGAATAATTCCAAGGCCAGTCTGGTTTAATAGGGAAAAAAAATCCCATGTATCTTTAGCAATAATTGCCATGGGTACAGGAGGAGGAGCAGCAACCTATCTTTGCCCCACCCATAAGAAGCCATTAGTTATACAAAGAACTTCTGAGAGCTTGAATAAACCCCATTAACAGATATATCCAAGTCTTAGTGAAGCAACCCAGCAAAGGAATATTACGATGTAACGATCATGATGTAGGCAGTGGTTAGGTTTTAAAGGCCTTTATGGCCCATGCTATGGAGCTTAGATTTGACTCTTAGATGCTAGATGCTGTCAGGGAATTATGTCAAACGAAAGTGATATGGAGAGTTTTCATTCAACTATCAGTGATTTTTCAACCTGCTTAACCTGGTCGACACATTAACATTACCTGGAAAGCTTTTTAAAAATACTGATATCCTTTTCCAACTTGAGGCCAATTAAATCGTAAGCTCAAGGCAACAGTGCATTTTTTCCCTCAAACCCCCCAAAACCTGCAATATCCTTTAGAGAAGCTGTGATTTTCTACCCCTAAAAAAATAATCATGGAAATGATGCTCTGGTTTTACTACATAATCTAAAGAAATTTTGCTAATCTTTGAGGAAGAAATTTGAGATTGCCCTAAAAGATATTGCAAAAATGGCAGAGCTCATAACAGAGTATCTTAATCAGAAGAAATAATAAACCAAGCTTTGATAGTTGAAAGAGAAAGTGAAAATAAAGATTAATGCTTTAAAGATAAACCAATAAAATTATATGTTAGTCCATTGTTTGTCAATTTAGGGTCCTTGGACTCTTGGGGGAATCTGTGAAGGTCCTCAATTTCTCCACGATAACTGATTTTTAATTTGGTGTTTTCCTTTCTGATGTTACTGATGGAATAGATGTGCTGGCTTACCTGAATGACCACCTTTTAACCGAGTGTGGTGTTGAGATTTTAGTTTCCATATTGGCATGTGTGTTTACAGTCACATGTTTACAGCCGAAGAGTCTTACTTTAATTGACTTGAGAGAACAAGAAAGGAACAGAGGAGGACTTACTAAGTAATGATGCGTTCAAGCCAAATGAAGTACAAATGACCTCAAGGACCACTACATGGACTAACATTTCACGGTTGTTTCAATACAATACAGACAATATAGAAAAGTTCCAGGAAAACTGAGCCCTTATATAGTGCACAATAACATGTGATGCTAAATTAAAAAGAAGGCAGAAGCAGTTATTACCATATGGATATTGCAAGACAATGACTTAATTTCAACAAACATCACTTGTCATACTAAATTAATGACTTCCATTTGGATTGCATTTATTTGTAGGTTTTTTGTTTTTTTTTTTTTGCGTTATGCGGGCCTCTCACTGTTGTGGCCTCTCCCATTGCGGAGCACAGGCTCCAGACGCGCAGGCTCAGCGGCCCAGCCGCTCCACATGTGGGATCCTCCCAGACCGGGGCACGAACCCGCGTCCCCTGCATCGGCAGGCGGACTCTCAACCACTGCGCCACCAGGGAAGCCCTATTTGTAGTTTTGATTAATTTAAGTTATAAAGAATTGTATATGAGTTATCAATATTAACACATGGAGCTTAAATAGTTTAATTTTATGTATATTTAAGTATTGGGTTGGACAAAAAGTCCCTTCAGTTTTAAAATAAAAATAAAAGACACATTTTTCATTTTTACCAAGAACTTTATTGAACAACGTATTCACCCTTTTGTTCCACTACCTTCTGCCATTTTTCAGGCGACTTCATAATTCCGTCTTCCCAAAATTTTTTATCTTTTTGAGAAAATAACTGTTCCAGGTGCCTTTTACAGCCTTCCAGGGAATTGAAATGTTTGCCATTAAGAGAATTTTGTAAATACCAAAATAAATGGAAATCCGAAGGTGCAATGTCTGGTGAATATGTTGGATGAATCAGAACTTCCCAGCCAAGCTGTAACAGTTTTTGCCTGGTCATCAAAGAAACGCGGTCTTGCGTTATCCTGATGGAAGATGATGCGCTTTCTGTTGACTAATTCTGGACGCTTTTCGTGGAGTGCTGCTTTCAGTTAGTCTAATTGGAAGAAGTACTTGTTGGAATTAATCGTTTGGTTTTCCAGAAGGAGCTCATAATAGAGGACTCCCTTCCAATCCCACCATATACACAACATCATCTTCTTTGGATGAAGACCATCCTTTGGTGTGGTTGGTGGTGGTTCATTTCACTTGCTTCCTGATCTCTTCCATTCCACATTATTGTACAGTTTCCATTTTTCATCACATGCCACAATTTTTAAAAACGGAATGTTTTCGTTACGTTTAAGTAGAGAATTGCATGCAGAAATACAGTCAAGAAGGATTTTTTTGCTTAACTTATGTGGAACCCAAACATCAAAGCAATTAACATAACCAAGCTGGTGCAAATGATCTTCAACGCTTGATTTGGATATTTTGAGTATGTCGGCTATCTCCCGCGTGGTATAATGTTGATTTTTCTCAGTTAATGTCTCGATTTGATCACTATCAACTTCAACCGATCTACTGGACCGTGGAGCATCATCCAGTGAGAAATCTCCAACACAAAACTTCGCAGACCACTTTTAACATGTTCGATCGGTCACAGCACCTTCTCCATACACTGCACAAATCTTTTTTCGCGTTTCAGTTGTGTTTTTACCTTTCTTGATATAATAAGGCATAGTATGCTGAAAATGCTACTTTTTTCTTCCAACTTCAATATTAAAATGGCTGCACAAAAATTCACTAATTTTAATAAGTTTTTAAAAAATGTACACTGATATGACAACTGTCACAATACAATCTAAGAAAATTGTTTCGAATGAAGTTAAAGACAATTAAGCACTACTTGAGCCATCTTACGGGAAAAAAAACAAACGAACTGTTTGGCCAACCCAGTAATACAAAAATAATTCAGTTCGAATTTGGGAGTTCTAGGATAATTACGTTTTTTGTGTGAAGGGTATATTACTCCAAGTTGAGAAATAGTGCTATCTTCTTTTGTTCAGCAATTGACATTTTCTGTTGGTAACCTCTGATCTTATAGAGTAGTTGGATATTTGGAATGTCTAAGTATTCTTAATTTACTATCACATAACAAGCATGGAAGCTCAGCAAATAATCTTGAAACCCAGCATTCCAATAGAAAAAAAAGTGGTCCACTTCTATAGAATTTTAAATCTCTTTCTATTTTTGAGAACTTAACTTGATTCATTTTCAACAATTGAAAAAAGGGTTTGTAGTACATAAATGATTTCTAGAAATCACATGATATTGTAGTCTTATGAAAATTTCACGTGTTAGAAGCCATGGTTGCAACTAAAGTTTTTAGAGCCAGACTACTCTGAGTCAAAATTCCTAATGTGTTATTTATATCTGTGTGAACTTGGACAACATATATACTTCTCAAAGAACCTTACTCAGATATGAAAACAATATTGGTACCTACTTCAGGTCATTGTTAAGATTACCAGATGATACATGTGAAATGATCCAGAGAAGAGAGTAAAGTATGGTATTCTTTACTGTCCTTTTCTGTTTATGATTTGATAGAAAGTTTTCTAGACTAGGAGTAAGAGATTTGTTGCTCTGTGGCTCTCTAATACATAGTTTCATATAGCTTACTCAATCGCTCAGGTTTCTCATCTGCAATATAAGGTTGTTAATCCAAATGATTTCTTTACACTCTCATGTGGCTAAATTGATCCTAGTCCCCTGATTTCTCCATGGGAAAGAACATATAATTGAAATATAAGTCCATCCTACCTTATTCGAAATTCTTAGGGCCTATTGTGTTTTGGAATTCAGAAATAGTTGAATTTTAGAAAGGTTACACAGTGTATATACCAGGTATTACATAATAGCCCCCAGCAGGATCTGGAGCAAAAGCCTATAATCAAATGTATTAGTATTTCTGCAATAAAAATATATGAATAGTCATACTAAGTAGGATATATCAAAAAAAGGTATAAATCACCTCATATTTGCTTATGTTGAGTTTTTGCCACCAAATGAGTTGTTTTTTTTTTGTTTGTTTGTTTGTTTTTTTGCGGTACGCGGGCCTCTCACTGTTGTGGCCTCTCCCATTGCGAGGCACAGGCTCCGGACGCGCAGGCTCAGCAGCCATGGCTCATGGGCCCAGCCTCTCCGCGGCATGTGGGATCTTCCCGGACCAGGGCATGAACCCGTGTCCCCTGCATCGGCAGATGGACTCTCAACCACTGCGCCACCAGGGAAGCCCCCAAATGAGTTTTGATGACAAAGTTACACAAAACTTTTGTTTTTTTAGAGGTTTTATACTTTAGAGTTACAAATATGTTGTTTGTGGACCTCTGAATCCAACCTTGTCTCTCACTGTCTAGCTTTGTGAAATCAAGTCACTCTGCCTCTGCCTCTGTAGACTCATTCATTCAATAAACAAATATTTATTGAGACTTACTACATGCCAGCACTTTTCTATGTCTTATGGGCTCTGTGGTGAACAATTCTGTTCTTATTGAACTTATCTTCTGGGTGGAATGAAGACTGAGAAACAATAACAGATAAGTGAAAAAGAACATTTCTAATATTGATTAATACTATAATGAAATAAAAGAGGATGGCATTATAGTGACTGATGGGACAGTCTATTTCCAGTTCACCAGTTAGGAAAACCGCTGTGGAGCTGACACTTGAGCTGGGATCTGAAGGATAAGGAGTCAATTCTATGAATATCTAGGGGCAGAGTATTCAGAAGGAAGACATGGCAATTACAAAAGCCCAAAGGCAGGAAATAGGCCTGTGGAACCAAAATACAGGAATCTAAGAGAGAGTGGCAGAAGGTGAAACTAGAGGGAAAGGTAAGGGCAAGATTTTGTTGGGTTTTGCAAGTCATGGTAATGAAAGGATGAATGTAATCAAGCTTTTGCTTTAAGAATGCTCATGTAAGACAATGATTTCTAGAGACCTATTGTAAGTAGCTCAAAGGAGAGAAATTTCTATTCTGCCTCAAGGAAAAGTTAAAATGAAAATAGAATGCAATGATACCAAATAAAAACTTCAGAGAAAAATTAAATCAAGAGATGTAAGAAATAAAACAAATACAATCAATCATGTATTAATTGGGGTGCTAAAGCAAATTGCTTCCACTGGCTCTCAGACTTTTGTACAGAAACAAGTCATAAATATTCTTTATCATCAAAAGTATTAGAATAATTCTCTGGCAGTACATATATATGTATTATAGGCTAAGTGCAAGATTCAGACAAATAAAAGGAAAAACAAGAAGCTATATTACACTGGAAAGATTTTGATTTTAAACATCAGAAGATATCACTCAAATTTAATGTAGAAAACTATTCTTCTGCTGTTAACAACACAGTATTAATTCCTTTCTAAAAACATTTTATTGTCTATTACTATACTGGTATTTATTGGATGCACATCAATTCCACTCATATAATACTAAACAACTCATTTTAAAAAAGAAAACATTTTTAAATGGTCAGAACACAAAAGATGGGGGCTATCATTGTGAAGTTCTATAAATACAGTAGAGTTCACACAGCTTATTAGAGAAACTGACATATCAGAACCTATTGTTTACAAGATCCTATCTTCCCCAGGGTCACATAGTTGGCAAGTGACCAAACCAGCAGATTCAAGCCCATCTCTGCTCTGCCATAGTTCCTGAAGGGATCCCCTATACAAAGGTTTTCACAGAAATCCTGTGATTTCTTGAATTAATTTTACTCAAAGAATTCTGACCGTGAACCTAGCATCATTCTCAGCTCTGTAAATAATGAATACAAGCTAGAATACCTGAAGTCAAAAATATTTCACATTTGAGGCAATAGGGCTAAAACATATGAAACAATGATCGATGCAATCTCAAATATATTTGAAAGCTTAGAAATGTGATTGTCAGTAAAATGAAGATTTAGACTCCAGTTTCTATGCTATAATAGCAACTGATAAGATTATCATATGCCTTTGCTTAATACAAGAGAATAATGTATTTTCTCTCTTACAAAGGCACAGTAAAAACCGGCTTTCCAATTTGCACCCAATAGGATAAAGATACCCTGATGATATATTTCTTTTAAATTCTAGTAATAAAAGGATGTGTCAGCATCCTTACCACCTAAAGACCATAAATAGCACAGCTTGCTCAGTCTACTGAAAGATGTTCTCAGAGTTCAAACCCAATTCCATTAAGCGCAAGTCCCAACCTGATTTATATATGATTAGGAGATGCACATGCCCTTGGATTGTCCACTCCGTAAAACATCTTAATGGGCTGCTAAAGGCAGCTCCACACTGAATCTTTTAAACCTTTTCTTCTGTTATTATCTCTCACTCTCTACCACTTGCATTGCTTAAAGGGAGAGTAATTTCATTTATATATATGTTGAACTCTCAACACCGACTCAAGTGGATTGCTTCAAAATTCATCTCAGAACTTGACTCAGAGATCTATTTCTCAGGGTAATTCACTTATGGGCTTCCTTAAAGTCTAAACTCTTGCAAGATAATTCATTCGCATTGAATGAAAAGAAAACAAAAAAGGATGCTAATTGTTTCCCCCCCAAGGGAAAAAAAATCTTCTATTTATCTTTTTATCATGTATTGAGACTAAGACACATTTTCTCAAGCACTTTGCCTCATGAAGAAGTTTCAGAATTAGAAAAATCTAGTTTCAGAATTAAAAAAAACAACATTTCACTGATTCTCAACATAAGCACTATTGTCATTTTGGTCAAGAAAATGTTTCGTTGTGTGAGCTGGTCCCCCACATTTGAAGGATATTTATTTTCCTTGGGCTTTATCCAAAAACTATCAAGAATGTCCCCAGTCAGGGGACACCCTACCGGCAACCCACCTCCGATGTATGCATTTCAAAACAATTGCATAGGGTTGTAATGACCCAGGCTGAGAACCATTACAGCTACCTAATTCTGCAATAAAAGGATAGAGACTTGGAAACATTTAATGCTTTGCTCAAAAATACAGTACGTAACTAGCAAATGTGAAAATGTGACTCTCCATTTAGTGTTCTTTTTATTTTTCTCCTATTTCATAAATCATCATTTATGAACTATTTCATAAAATCATCAAATATATAGAATAAAATGATATCTTGAGATGTAATCTATCTAAGACTTTGACTCTACACAGAGACGTAACTCAAATAAAAAACATAATCTTCAAAAAAAAAAAAAAAAACATAATCTTCCAAAACTGATGAAAACATTTGACTCCTCCTAGCAACCTATTTAAAATTAGATTAATAATGAAATGGAAGGAGTGAAAGAGCAAGTAAATATAGGTGAGAATAGTTTCTCGGACTTTAACTAGGTATGTAACCTTAAATTACACTACTTACATAATCTCTCCAGGCCTCAGTTTCTCCATATGTAAAATGACACGTTTGAGTCATACTATTCTTAAAGACTTGTCCTCTGCAAGAAATACTTGCCTTTAGAGTTTTTCAAGTCTCTTTTATACTACGCAAAACAGTTAAGAGAATTTCATACCCTTACAGGAGCCCTCTATTTATACAAATTTTTCTACTACAGACAGGGAGTAGAGTTTTCTGGTTAACCAAATAACCTAGAAAACAAGACTATATCATGTATTCCCAATAGTTCAATTTATTCCTTCATCAAACATTTGCAGCTATGACTATCCTTTACTGCTTCACATATAGGGACCATATATGAATTGTAGGGACATATATAAGTTAGATACTTTCACTGACATCAAGAAAACCACAGCTTGATCAAGGAGTTATATACATATAAACAGATTACTATAATGCAAAGCAATAGGTATTATAATTATAAATATAGTTATTACGCTAAGCAATGAATTGTACTTACCACTAAAGTGTCAATGAAAATAGTGAAACATACATTTGCTGATTAAACAGAAACATCAGATACATCATTATGGATATGAAACACTGAAATACTATAGAATGAAGAATATTCTGGTTAATAAAGAATTTAAGTTAATAAAATATCAAATGAGCATTTTCACCCATAATTCTTTTTTGCTAAAGTGAGCATAAAAATAACAATAATTATGGGTTTTGGAGTCAGAAAAATCTTGGATTGAATTCTAGCTCTGCCATTTAGAAGTTAGGTGGCCTTAGACAAATATCAGCACCCTTATAGCCCATATCATCCTTTGTAAAGTACGGAGAATTGCTGTAAGCAATAAATAAGGTCATTCATATAAAGTGACAAGTTCATAGAAGGTCTTTTATAAATATTAAGTACCTTTCCTTTTTCAGTATGGAAAAATTTAGTCTTTCATCTGCCTTCATAGATTGTATTTTTATGGAAGATTGTATTTTGCAAAAATAGCTGCAATATTTTCTATTCCATATGCTCGTATAGAATCTTGCCATTCCCTATTAGGAGGTAGGGTCTATGTCCCCTCCTCTTGGACTTGGGCCCCACTTTGTGACATGGCTCAATTAATAGAGCATGATGAAAGTGATGCTATATCCCTTTCAAGACTTAGATGTAGCTTCTGGCTCACTCACTGTCTCAGAACATGTATCTTTGGACCCTGACAGACAACACAAAAGAATTTTAGATGCTGTGAAGAGACTGCATGGAGAAACCACATAAACTTAGAAAGAGCAAAGGAGACCCAGCTAGAAAAAGAAATTCAACAACCAGTTTCTGACTCTTGGATAAACAGTATGTCCTAAATCCTAAATGTTCTCATTGCTATTAATAGTCTAAGTCAAAGCACATAATAACAACAAGAAATAACCAGCTCTTGTCACCTGATAATTTGAAAATTATCAGTGCAATTGTTTTAAATAATAAACAATGAATACAAGTGAAAACCTGGCCAATAAAATCAAAATCTTCAATTAGAGAAGAAAAGAAATGCTCATAAGATAAAAAAAAGAATTTTGAAACGAATTTGTAAGTTTTCTGTCCTAAGTTACTATGTACCTTGTGGCTATTTTGTCAAGTTGTATTCACTACTGTTTTACAAATGCAATGAAAAATATAAACTAACATGAAATACTGGGAGAGAACATTTATGCAAACAGAGGTTAGGGAATATAGTGAATTAAGAAAAAAATCCATGTTATTATGTTATTAAAAGCTTAGAACAGTATTACTAGAGTAATTTTTCTCCTAAAAAAACATTTTTGGTGGAGAATACACTAGAAGTTTATTTATTTGTAATGTTAGCCTTAAGCCTAAATTAGTTTATATATCAAAATCTGGCTTCTCCTCAGAAGACAGGACTCCAATATCAAGAAACATAGCTACCTGCAATAAAACAAATAAACAAGAAGAACATCAACAACAAGAATGGATTGGGAGAAGTACTAAAAATTACAAATTTAGGATTTAGGCTTGAGTTTAAATTATGGCTTCATTCAATGCCATCTGCATAACTGCTTAACTTTTCTCAGACTTAATTTCCTGCATAAAAGCAGTAAAATAACACCTTTATGCAATGGATTCTTGTAAAGAGTAAGTGAAATGAGATATATAAAGTTCTTAGCACAGAAAATAGTACATAGCACTTTCACCAGAAACTATACCAGTGCAGAATTCACCAGTGAAATCATATGATCCTTGGCTTTTTTCTGTTGGGAGTTTTTAATTACTAATTCAATCTCCTTACTTGAAAAGGTCTGTTCAGATTTTCTCTTTCTTCATGATTCAGTCTTGGTAAGTTGTATGTTTCTAGGAAATTATCCATTTCTTCTAGGTTATCCAATTTGTTGGCATATAGTAGTCTCTCATGCTCTTTTGTATTGCTGTGGTATCAGTTGCCATGCCTCCTCTTTCATTCCTGATATGAATTATTTGAGTCTTCTCTCTTTATTTCTACCAAACACTTAAAGAAGACTTAAGGCCAATCCTTCTTAAACTCTTCCAAAAATTGAAGAGGAGGGAACACTCTCAGACTCGTTTTATAAGGCCAGAATTATCCTGATTGAAAAGCCAGATAAAGACACCGCAAGAAAAAAATAAACCTATAGTCCAATATCCCTAATTTGTATAGATGCAAAAAATTTCAACAAAATACTAGCAAACACAATTCAACAGCACACTAAAAGGATCATACACCATGATCAAGAGAAATTTATGCAAGAATGGTTCAGCATATGCAAATCAATAAATGTGATATACCACATTAATATAATGAAAGATAAGAATCATATAATCATCTCAATAGATGGAGGAAGAGCATTTGGAAAAGTTCACATCCTACCATAATATAAATACTGAAAGAATTGGGTATGGAAAGAATACACCTCAACATAATAAAGATCGTATATGAGAAACCCACAGCTAACATCATAATGAATGGTAAAAGTTTGAAACCATTTCCTCAAAGATCAGGAATAAGACAAGGGTGCTCACTCTCACCACTCCTCTTCAACATGGTACTGGAAGTCTCGAGCCAGAGCAATCAGATAAGGAAAAGGTATAAAAGGCATCCAAATTGAAAAAGAAGTAAAATTATCTTTGTTTGCAGATGATGTGATCTTATATAGAGGAAATCATAAAGATTTCATCAAAAAACTGTTAGAACTAATAAGCAAATTCAGTAAAGTTATAGGATACAAAATCAATATATAGAAATCAGTTGCATTTCTATACATTAACAACAAAATATATGAAAAAGAAACAAAGAAAACAACCCCAGGTATTTATCCAAAGAAAATGCATACACTAACTTGAAAAGATACATGCACACCCACGTTCACTGCAGCATTATTTACAATAGCCAAGATATGGAAACAACCTAAGAGTCCACTGACAAATGAACAGATAAAGAAAATGTGGTTTATACATGCAATGCAATATTATTCAGCCATTAAAAGAATGAAATCTTGACATTTGCGACAACAAAGATGAACATTGAGAGTATTATACTAAGTGAAATAAGTCAGAGAAAGACAAATACCATATGACCTAAGTTATATGTGGAATCTAAAAACAACAACAATAACAATAACGACCAAGCTCATAGATACAGAGAACAGACTGGCAGTTGCTAGAGGCAGGGGTTTGGGGGTAGGTGAAATGGGTGAAGGGAGTCAAAAGGTATAAATTTCCAGTTATAAAATAAATAAGTCTAAAGGATATAATGTACAGCATAACAGCTATAGTTAATAATACTGTATGGTATATCTGAAAGTTGTTAAGAAAGTAAATCTTAGAAGTTCTCATCACAAGAAAAAAATTTTTGTAACTATGTATGGTGATGGATGTTATCTAAACGTATTGACTTAATTGTTTTGCAATATACACAAATATTAAATTATTATGTTGTACACTTAAAACTAATATAATGTATGTTAATTATATCTCAATTTAAAAAATACCATTCACAATATCATAAAAAACAATAAAATAATTAGAAATAAATTTACTCAAGGAGATGAAAGATCTATACACTAAAAACTATACAACTCTGATGAAAGAAATAGGCAGAAATAAATGGAAAGATATCCTGTGTTCATGGATAGGAAGAATTAATATTGTTAAAATATCCATACTATCCAAAGCAATCTACAGATTCAGTGCAGTCCCTATCAAAATTCCAATGGCATTTTTTCCAGAAATAGAAAAAAACATTCCTAATATTTGTATGGAGCCACAAAAGACCCTGAAGAGTTAAGGCAATCCTGAAAAATAAGACCAAAGCTTGTCTTCAAAGTTATGGGAATCAAAAGGTATAGCAGTGGCATAAAAATAGAGACATAGCCCAATGGAACAGAATCAAGAGCCCAGAAATAAACAATAAACCCTTGCATATATGGACAATTACTATTTGACAAGGCAGCCAAGAATACTCAATAAGAAAAGGATAGCCTCTTCAGTAAATGGTGCTGGGAAAACTGGATAACCACATGCAGAAAAATAAAATTGGACCCCAGTCTTATACTTCTCACAAAAATTAACTTAAAATGATTAGAGAGTTAAACATAAGACCTGAAACCATAAAACTTCTAGAAGAAAAATATGGAAAGAGATCCTTGACATTGGTCTTGGCAATGACGTTTTGGATATGACACCCAAAGCACAAGTGATAAAAGCAAACATTAATAACAACAAACAAAAAGCTTCTACAGGGCTTCCCTGGTGGTGCAGTGGTTGAGAGTCCACCTGCCGATGCAGGGGACACGGGTTCGTGCCCCGGTCCGGGAAGATCCCACATGCCACGAAGCAGCTGGGCCCGTGAGCCATGGCCGCTGAGACTGCACGTCCGAAGCCTGTGCTCCACAGAGGGAGAGGCCACAGCAGTGAGAGGCCCGCGTACCGCAAAAACAAAAAAAGCTTCTACACAACAAAAGAAATAATCAACAAAATGAAAACACAACCTTCAGAATGGGAAAAATTATTTTCAAATCATATACCTGATAAGGGGTTAATATCCAAAATATATAAAGAACTCATATAATTCAATAGCAAAAAAATAAATAAATGAATAAACAATTGATTACAAAATGGGCAGGAGAACTGAATAGACATTTTTCAAAAAAATAAGAAAAGTACTAGTAACCAACAAGTACATAAAAAAGGTACTCAATACCACTAATCATCAAGGAAGTGAAAATCAAAACCACAGTGAGCTATCACCTTACACCTGTTAGAATAGCTACCATAAAAAAAGACAATAAGTATTGGGGGGATTGTGGAGAAAAGGGAACACTTGTGCACTGTTGGTGGGAATATAAATTGGTATAACCATTATGAAAAACAATATGGAGGTTCCTCAAAAAATTAAAAGTGTAACTACCATATGATCGAGCAATTCCACTTCTGGGTATATATCCAAAGGAAAGAAAACAGGATATTGATGAGACAGCTGCACTCCTGTGTTTGTTGCAGTATTATCCACAATATTCAAAACATGCAAAAAAAAGAAGTGTCCATCAATGGATGAATGAAAAAAGGTGTGAGATACACACACACACACACACACACACACACACACACACACACACAGAGTGGAGTATTATTCAGCCATTAGAAATAAGGAAATCCTGTAATTTGCAGCAACATGGATGGGCCATGAGGGCATTATGCTAAGTGTAATAAGTCAGGCAGAGAAAGACAAACACTGTATGATGTCACTTCTGTATGGAATCTAAAAGCCAAACGCATAGAAACGAAGAGTAGAAAGGTGATTATCAGGAGCTGGGAGGGTGGCAGAAATAGAGACACTTTGGTTAAAGGGTACAAACGCTCACTTATAAGACAAATAAATTTTGGGGCTCTGATGTACAGCACGGTGATTAACAATGCTGTATTTTACACTTGACAGTTGCTAAGAGAGTAAATCTTAAATGTTCTTACCACAAAAAAGAAATAGTAATTAGTGAGGTCATGCTGGTGTTAGCCAATACCACAGTAGTAATAACTACGCAATATGTAAGTGTATAAAATAAACACACTGTACACCTTGAGCTTACACAATGTTATATATGTCAGGTACATCTAAATAAAGTTGGGGGTTAGGGGAGGGGGGAAGTAAAACAACAACAACAATCAAAGATGACCAAATATTTAAGTAAAACATAAGGACAAGATAAACTAACAGAAAAAAAAATACTTAAGGAAGCAGAGATAACTCAGGAGTAAAAAAACAATAAAAACTAATCAAATTTTTAAAAATTATCTAATTAGTATCCTCATAGAAGATAGTACATCCACAAAAAGGATAGATTGCTATGAAAAAGGAAAAACTCAGAGTGCAAGACAGAGCCTTTCCCAAAGTTGACAACAATCCAAACAATTTGTATGACTTTACTGCTAATGATGCCTGAAGCAGAAGGAAATTTTTCTAAACTACCAGCTACAAAGAATTAATTTTGATCAATCACAGAAACAACACTGAACTATCTTTCTATTTTCTCTGTTGAAAATGATAGTACTAAATTATTGTCCTATGAAAAGAGTATCAAAAAGTAAACAGCTAAAAGTTGTTTAAAGTATATTGAGGTGTGCCACACAGTTAATTAATGAAAATTTTGCATTTCCTTGACCTTGGCTTTTTAAAACTTGTAATGTGCTGTATTTCTTTTCTCACTCCAAATAAAATTTTACTCTTAGGAAAAAAAAAAAAAGAAACTATGCCAGTGCATCAAATAGATGATAAGAAAAAGCATGTTTATAGCTTCACCTGTGATATCTTAATTCAATCCCTCTCTCCAGTATTCTACTATAGGGGAAGAATTAACATGCAGTCCTTTTCCCCCATATTTGTGGTTCTACCCATTGGTAAGGGAGAGATTTCTACCCAGACATTAGTAGTGCAGTACTTATTTACCTCTTTCTTTCTTTGGTTTTATAGCTTAGATTCCTGTAAGAGGAAAATAGGCAAGTACTATTCATACTCAAAAGCCCTATCAAGCTCTAATATCTGTTGGCTCTATATACCTCTCTTGGTGCAAAAACAGTCCCGTACTGATTCCATAAGCAGCATTCTGTCTTTGTGTCTGGGGTACTCTATGCTGCTGGAGAAAATCAAATGAATTCAAGGATTCATTAGTAATTGCACCAGCTTTATGCCCCACAACCTCAGTGGGGCCTCCACCACTGACAAGGTATCCTGACTCTTCCACTTCAGGGTTTCTCCTCTATTTCTCAGAAGATGAGCTTCACTCCTTGAAGTTATAAGGCAACTTCCTGCTTCCACACCTACACACCTATCCATACCTATGCTTGTACTTAAATCCTTCCTTCTGGATTTAGAAGACTATTATCTCTCTTCCTCCTTAAAGTCAGTTAAAACTTTTGTGTTTTGAAAATTCTTTTTTTTTTTAGCCTCTAGTCAAAATAACAGTGTTAAAGAACACTGGTAATGCTTAGGGAAACCACCAATAAGACCGAAAATAACTGAAATGAACATTTGTCAAATTTACAAAAGTAGTAAATGCCAAAGTCATGTGTAAATTGACACTGTTCTTCAGACCGGCATATTTAAAAGTGTGTCCTTTTGTGACATGGTCCATTTTGTCTCTGAAAATTCTTCATTATTTACCACACGCACATTCATTTACTATTTTACAGGACAATAAATTTCATTTTCTAAAAACATTGTTCTATTTGTGGTCATAAAATTTAAGTTTATATCACAGTCCAACATTTAATTTTTAATTATAGAAGACCACCTAATAATAAACATATTTCTTTCAATGAGAGATTAAGCTGTGCTATTTTAAAAAGCCACCTCTACTTGCTGTGGCAAGTTGCTGTTTTAAAAAGAAGTAATACTAAATCAACTACCCACCTTTCATAGTTTAGAGCATTAATTACTTGATCTCAAAACATATGTAAGAAGATGCCTTTAATTCATAGGGTGGTGAGATACGATGCTTGAGAAAAGGGTGGAAAGAATACAATTTACAGATTTTGGAAAAATTTAGGTCTCTAGCTTCAATAAACTTTCCCAGGTAAGTGTATGAAGCTCACAGTGCAGAGCTTGGTACTGAGTACTAAAGAGCTACACTAAATAGCTAGCTATTTTTCTTCTATGTCAAGAATTTTTTCCCCAATTTTGACCAAATGTTATAGGGAACTCTGTACCATGAATTTCTCTCTTAATAATCTTGAATTCAAAACTCTTGTAACACTTTATGGTAATTTATAGAAATAACAGTATGGAATATCAATGTTATTTTCTTTGATTCTATGAAATGAACTAGAATTATGAATTGAGAGCAGCACTGAAACAATATAATATTGCAATGGAATAATTAAACTTTATGATTTAAAAAAAGTTAAAAAAAACTATAGGTTAAAAAAAAACTATAGGTAAAGTGTCATTGTTGAATCCCCATGTTGTTCTTACTGAAATTAATTCAGGATTATGTCATATAATAATTACATTGTCATTGATTTCTATTCTTAATAGACAAAACTCTAGAAGCTAGGAATATATAACGTGTAAATTTTTTTCTTTGGCACCTATTTCATTATCAGTCTCAGGCAGTAAGTTTCATTCAGGACAGCAATCTATCAAAAAAATGTGTGTTGAGTATTTAGTGTGTTATTGTACTTTTTTACCTCAATCTCTTAACAGTTCACTCTTTTTTCACCTCCTGTTCTTCAGCCTCACAGAGATAGATATCCAGTGCCTTAATCTCTTCACTTTCTCTCACTTTACAGGCCCCTTTTGATCTTTTTCTTCTTTATCCGGCTTGAACCTAATGGCTTTTCATTTGAACTATTGTCTCACAAATATCTTTGATTCATTTTACTTCAAAGTGTATCTGCTCAGCACAGCCCAAACCCCCAGATCAATGCTGTAGCTGGTTTTTCCACCCAGATGCTGAAGCTGTGTGGGAAAGGAAATCACCCATTTCTGCTAATAGTAAATTCTATATAGTCTTAGTTTTCATAACCAGTTGGGTACTGTCTTTGTCAGCCTGCTCTCTCATTTCCCTCAAAATTTTTTCTAAATCATTACCATCTTCCTCTAAGTCCTTGATTACCATACTCCCTCATTTTGACAGGCTAGACAGTCCTCTCTCTCATGGAGGAAATTGGAAGCTATTAGTTGTGTTCTCTCTGCACATACATACCACACCCAGACCTGGAAAGCTAGCCCACAGTCATAGCCAGCCTCACCCTAATCCCTTCCCTACTCTCTTCAGTTCTCCTCTGCCATCTATATTTGTGGTTGGCAAACCATAGCCCATGAGTCAAATCTGGCTTGCTGCCTGTTTTTGTAAATAAAATTTTATTGAAAATACCATGCTCATTTGTTTACATATTGTCTATGGCTGCTTTTATTTTATAATGACAGAGTTAAGTAGTTTCACATGGCCTGCAAAACCTAAAATATTTATTATCTAGCACTTTACAGAAAGTTTGCTGCCCTCTGATTTATATAGTCAACATCTTCCTCTGCTTGGATCTTTGTATTTAGCCTAAAAATATGGCCATCTCTTTTCCAGTCTAAAAGTGTTTGCTTGGGGTTGGGGGCATGGGGGTGTGTGGGCATTGGCTCAAACTCTCTACAGTTATATACCAATTTCTCTCTTCCCTTCCTAAAGGGACAAAGAACTTTCAGGAAGAATGCCACATTCTCTTCCTTAAGGTTGCTTTTTATTTGTTCCTTTGACCTGTAATCTGACTTTTGCCCATACTACCTTTTTGAAATTAATCACACAAAATTAATGACGACCTCCTACCTGTCAAGCTTAAAGAAAAAATTAAGCTTTAATTAACCCATCTTTAGGTACCCCTCCCTTAAAATTCTGTAATCCAATGTTCTTAACAAAGAGTGCTTATCAGGATCATCTCTACAGGTTTCCACACCTGTGCTGGCCACAAACCAGAATTCATCTTTACTGCATTTTATTGCCTCTCAGATAAGGGATTAATAGTACTATTCCAATTGGAGAAAAAGTAATCAAGTAACTGGAACAAAATACTGTGGTAAATAAGAGAATACCTAGTCTAAGTATCTGTCAATACATAATCTCCACCCTCACCATACAGGATGCAAACAAACACTTGCCCTTGCAGAATATGTCCACCCTGACCACTCTTCCTTTTCTAAGTTACCATCATCTGTTAACTAATAAAAAAGCCAAAGGAAGTCTAGGACATCTTGGAGTACAAGATTTTTTTTTCCCCCATTATCTCCTGGAATGAGGAATAACAACCATACAAGGAACAAAGAGCCTTCATTTTTCTTAAAAAAAAAAAAAGACATTCCCATAGATTAATGCCGCAAACGTATTTGGTAGAGATGTGAAATACCCTTCCAGGGATGTAGACAATTAATCAAAATGTTCACTTCTCATAATGATGGTTGGTCCAGGATACGCACATAGAAATTAAATCTCTGTACCAATAACACATGCACACTTATTTAATATGTAATTTCCATTTTCCTCAAGTTGAAATGAGAAAAAGTACAGTGAAAAAACATGTTCTGCTTTCTTTTAAGGTGGGAACGTGGATAACCAGTAGGAAATTGAGATTATTAATCAAAATTTTTACTTCTCATAATTATGGTTGGCACAGAATATGCACATAGAAATTTTCTATTAAAGTGGCCATGAAAACAAACAAGGACACACAGATATACAAAATCACTGATGATATCGATCAACAATTTACATCTAGTTAGGAGGAAAATATTCTCTTTAAAGGTTCTATATGGTGAGATTAGATTAACTGTCTCTATCTGACATATGTGTTGATTTTTAAAACAGAACAAAATCAGACAGAACACTAGCAGAAAGACACATATTTCAGCTTCTACTCTGTATCCCTACCAAAGATGCATGGATCTGTGCCTCTAAGTAAACCACGAATCTCACAGAGGAAAATTCTTTCTGATTAGACCAGAGTTACCCCTTTCTCATACCTCTGCCTTCCAGTCCTTCATCCCACAAAATCATAATTTTATTGGGATACTTTAATATGTATACTTATACTCTGATGATCCAAGCAAGTAAACTTAAAACATAAAAATTGAAGGAATACAATTAATAAGGTAGATTTAATAAATAAAAATAAATTTTTTATCCCACAGAAAATATCCCTCCTTTTAACATATTCATGGAACTATACTAAATTTTTATCACTTATTACACCACAAAAATCAGTATACTTTAAAATGTAAAACTCACAAAGACAATATTCCCTGACCACAGTAATTAAAAAGTGGAAATTAAGAATATATAGGGAGGGCTTCCCTGGTGGCGTAGTGGTTGAGAGTCTGTCTGCCGATGCAGGGGACATGGGTTCATGCCCCGGTCCGGGAAGATCCCACATGCCGCGGAGTGGGTAGGCCCGTGAGCCATGGCCGCCGAGCCTGCGTGTCTGGAGCCTGTGCTCCGCAACGGGAGAGGCCACATCAGAGAGGCCCACGTACCAAAAAAAAAAAAGAATATATAGGGATAAAACGACACAATCTTAGCCTTTTGGAAATTAAGAAAAAACTTTGAAACATTATTAAAAAACTGTAACTTTGTATGATGACAGAAAGTAACTAGACTTATCATGGTGATTATTTTGTAATGTATAGAAATATCAAATCACTATGTTGCATATCAGGAACTACCATTGTATTGTAGGACAATTATACTTCAAAAACAAACAAATAAACTAACAAACTCATAGAAAAAGAGATCAGATTTATGGTTACCAGAGGTGGGGAGTGGGGTGTAGAGGGAACTGAATGAAGGCAGTCAAAAGGTACAAACTTCATAAAATGAATAAGTACCAGGGTAGTAATGTACAAAATGATAAATATAATTAACACTGCTGTATGGTATATAGAAAGTCATCAAGAGAGTAAATCCTAAGAGCTCTCATCACAAGGAAAAATTATTCTTTTCTCTTTCTTTAATTTTGCACCTATAATAGATGGTGGATGTTCACCACATTTATTGTGGTGATCGTACATGATGGGTATAAGTGAAATCAGTATACTGCACACTTTAAACTTATACAATGTTGTATGCCAATTATATCTCAATAAAAATGGAAGAAAAACACTGTATAATAGGAAATAAAATTATTATCCCAGACCATTTAGAAAATCATAAAAGTGGGAATGTAATATATGACCTTTATGGAATTCTTTTAAACATATTCAGAGATAAGTTAATAGGCTTAGATGATTTTTTTTCTAATGAAAATAAGTTGTCTTCGTATTAAAATGTTAGAAGAAGTCAGTAGAAATAAAATGAAATGAAAAGAAGGCAACACTAAAAAGAAAACCAGAAATTAATTAATACAAACAGAAAACTGATAAAGAAATAAAGTACTTGGTTCTTAGAATACACAATAAAATTGATAAAAATATGGCAAATCTAATCAAGACAAAAAGAGAGAGATGTTTTGGTACTAAGAAAAAGAATATAACCACAAATACAAAAATGATACTTAAAGAAAGAATTGTGTATGTGTTACTCTCCCTGTAAATATAAAGTAACAACCATAAACACAAAGCAGATATTTTGTCGCAAGATTAAAGACTTATATTTGAATGCAAACTATATTGTGCACTAGTTACATAATCTTAAATTCCCTAACTGCTGTGAGCCACATTTGCTTCATCTATAAAATGGGAATTTAAACTCTCTAGAATAAATACAAGTGTTTTGAGAAGTACTGCTTATATCATTGTCATCATTGCTGTCATGACCTCCTCATCCTCACTATTAATATTCACTGTTTTTGATTAATGCTTGATATGTGCCTAAACAAGTTAAATTTAAAAGATGATTTTCTATTCTAATCAATACTTTAATCACTATCTAACAACCAGGCCCAGAACAGACCACTTACTTTATTATTTATTTATCCACTGAACTTTAAGTTATCAGCAACATTCATTACATCTGAGAATACAAAATTTTACTGACATATCCTCAGGGAGGGAATCTTGTCCAACTGATAAGACCTGTAAGGGTTGACTATACTTAATAATTAATGTGGTGTTTTTAGAGTTACATAATTGTCATTAAATAAAGACATAGGCATCAAATTTATGAGAAAACCAAGAATAAAACTGACATACAAGAAAAGTCAGGAATATATTTTCTCACTTTTGTTAGTAAACCTGAAGGTCTCATATAAACCTACAAGATTCTGAAAACAAGAAGAGTGCTGTGCTTTTAAGTTCATAAATCTTAGAATGAGATAAGTAGAAAACCATTAAAATTGGATCTCTCATATTTATATATGTCCCTAGATTTTTCCTTCAGGTTTTAATGTAGGTTATTACTGTCACAGCTAAATTAAGTGAAAAGTAAATTTCCAACTCCTGACATTCTCCTGTTTTAGACCAAAATAACAATTACTAGTTTAAAACTTATGTAATGGAGTCCATCCGAGCAAAAACAGGTCATTTTATAGCATAACTGCAAAATGCCAAAAATAAAATATGGTTGACCCTTGAACAAAAGGAGGATTAGGGGTGCTGACCCTCCACGCAGTGCAAAAGGGGGACTAAGGGTGCCCCCTCTCCACACAGCTGAAAATCCATGTATAATTTATAGTCAGTCCTCTGCATATGTGGTTCCTCCATGTCTGGGGCTCCTCATCTCCATGTTTGAGTCCACAGATTCAACCAACCACAGATTGGGTAGTGCTATAATATTAAAGATTGAAAAAAATATGCCTATAAGTGGACCCATGCAGTTCAAACTGGTGTTGTTCAAAGGTCAACTGTAAAGCAAAAAGCCCACAAAACAAAAAACTGGTAACTCTACCTATCTTCTTGGATTAATCTATTTAAAAATTATACACACCTTAAGTTCATTAACACGGTAAATATTTATAGCACACAAAAGAATCCAGAGATTAAAATAGTCTTTTACACTCAAGGAACTCACTGTAGGTGAGTTCAGAGGAAGGCTGCAAAGGTAAACAATTACAAAACTATATGATAGAAGTATATATCTATACCGACTCTGTATCTTATGTTAGAGATACACTGATAATCCTAGTAATTTATTGAGCATCAGCACAAGTTGCTAGGCGCTTTATCTATACTATTTTACAGCCTCTCTAGACCTCTGTGTGTTAACAACTATCGTGCCCATTTTACAAAGATAGAATTGAAGTTTATAGAGTTTGGGCTGGTAAACTGGTAAAGGTCTGATTAATGTTCTCATTAAATTTAGATATTTGAGGAATTATCAGCTTTTGAAGTGAAAAAAGAATGTACTGGTCTAAGCTTCTAAATCTTGCCATGTCTTAGCTTCTTCATCTGAAAGTTGTCAGTAATTAAACTGGCCTCATTAATTTCACTAAGTTTTTGGGAAGACCAAATGTGATAATTTATGAGAAAGTTACTGAAAAGTAGACAAAGGTAAGTCATTTATAAAATGAGATACAGGATTACAGAGATGAAGCTCTGCCCAGGCTTTAGGATCTAGGCCAAGCAACCAAAGAACCAGGAGCTAGTACAGGAAGGGAAATGGACCTGAAACAATTTCATTTATGTAAAACAGTTTAAACATTATAGCCTTTGCTAAACAACCTCAAGGTAAATGGATTTGAAACTGTGTTTTTCTATTTGATCTGTGCTAGAGTAACAAAACACAGGCCAAGTAGAAAACTATGTAATTTTTTTCTCTGAATTCCATCAGCAAAGACAAGGAATTTCCATAATGTAGGCCCCCAAAGCAAATTTTCCCTCCATAATACATTCCTGAAGCCCAAAGGAAATGACTAATTGCCTTGACTCCTCATTGCATTTTGTCTATACAGCCATCTGCCTTTAAACATGCAGAAAGAATAGTGTCACTTGTAGTAAAATAAAATCATCTAAGAGCTTTATAAGTGCTTTTTTTGTCTCTTCTTATTGTTACCCTCTCCATACATTGGCTTAAGTTCCCTGAACCTAATCTACTTGGAACTCTGTCCTTCATGCAAACATTTCATTCTAAGTTTTGTTTTAGGCTTCCTTAACATATTGTCATACATTCAGGTCTCCTAAAATGTCTGCAGAGGGATCTAGAGTTATTCTTTCCATGCAGCAAGAGCATTCTGTCAAAACAAATTATACACCAGAAACTAGAGAAATAAGAAAAATTAGACAGTAAAATATTACACTGATTAAAAAATAATCCTTATTCAATTCCATTAAGTCATTAGTTTGAAAACCACCACAGAACTCATTAGCATGCCACTTTTAATTATCCTGTCCTAGAATTAAGTCCATATTTAGTTGTGAATGAATAACCATTGAGAAACTTTTTTTTTAACATCTTTATAGGAGTATAATTGCTTTACAATGGTGTGTAAAGCAATTTATATTGCTCCCTCCCTCCATATCTCCTCCTTCCCTCCCACCCTCCCTATCCCACCCCTCTTGGTGGTCACAAAGCACCAAGCTAATCTTCTTGTGCTATGTGGCTGCTTCCCACTAGCTATCTATTTTACTTTTGGTAGTATATATATGTCCATGCCACTCTCTCACTTCGTCCCAGCTTACCCTTCCCCCTCCACATGTCCTCAAGTCCATTCTCTACACCTCCGTCTTTATTCCTGTCCTGCCCCTAGGTTCATCAGAACCATTTTTTTTCTTATTTTAGATTCCATATATATGTGTTAGCATATGGTATTTGTTCTTCTCTTTCTGACTTACTTCACTCTGTATGACAGACTCTAGGTCCATCCACCTCAATACACATAACTCAATTTTGTTTCTTTTTATGGCTGAGTAATATTCCATTGTATATATGTGCCACATCTTCTTTATCCATTCATCTGTCGGTGGACACTTAGGTTGCTTCCATGTCCTGGCTATTGTAAATAGAGCTGCAATGACCATTGTGGTACATGACTCTTTTTGAATTATGGTTTTCTGAGGGTATATGCCCAGGAGTGGGACTGCTGGGTCGTATGATAGTTATATTTTTAGTTTTTTAAGGAACCTCCATACTGTTCTCCATAGTGGCTGTATCAGTTTACATTCCCACCAACAGTGCAAAAAGGTTCCCTTTTCTCCATATCCTCTCCAGCATTTAATATTTGTAGATTTTTTGATGATGGCCATTCTGACTGGTGTGAGATGATACCTCATTGTAGTTTTGATTTGCATTTCTCTAATGATTAGTGATGTTGAGCATCCTTTCATGTGTATGTTGGCAATCTGTATATCTTCTTTGGAGAAATGTCTGTTTAGGTCTTCTGCCCATTTTTGGATTGGGCTGTTTGGTTTTTTTTTGATATTGAGCTGCATGAGCTGCTTGCATATTTTGGAGATTAATCCCTTGTCAGTTGCTTCGTTTGCAAATATTTTCTCCCATTCTGAGGGTTGCCTTTTCATCTTGTTTATGGTTTCCTTTGCTGTGCAAAAGCTTTTAAGTTTCATTAGGTCCCATTTGTTTATTTTTGTTTTTATTTCCATTTCTCAGGAGGTGCGTCAAAAAGGATCTTGCTGTGATTTATGTCATAGAGTGTTCTGCCTATGTTTTCCTCTAAGAGTTTTATAGTGTCTGGCCTTCATTTAGGTCTTTAATCCATTTTGAATGTATTTTTGTATATTTAAAAATAAATGCATTCTGTAATTGTTGACAGATATTTCACTGTGTATAGAAAACACACCCACTATACCATGACAGTGCCAAATCTTTCGTACATTTAAGTATACAGAGAGCACTGGTAAATTCGTTGAACACAAAGGACAATAAGCAAATTTCTTCCTAGTTTCTTCCTAATTCAGATATACAATACTGTTGACATCTGGCCCCAGGCTAGATGACTAGAACAGTTATCATAAAGAAGAGTTGTTAGAGTTTAGCTTTCCTCAGTGAAATGTTAGAATCACAAATGCCTAATGGAGTTTCACATATGAATAGAAGCTAATGATTGTAATTGAAGCCAGTCCACTCTGATACAAAATAATAACAATTTAAGGAATTTAGTTCCCCTAAATAAGGAAAACTATAAAACTTAATTGAAGGACACAAAATATGTAGAGATATATCATGTTCTTATATAACGTCACTTTAATACAATTAAAATGTTCATCGTCACCAATGTAACCAATGTAACATATAAAGTTAATGCAATTCTAGCCAGAATTGCAAAAATAGTGTACAAAATCATTCTAAAATTCATTAGAAGAATAACTGGTAATTGCAGAGGAATTCTGTAAAAGTAGACAAGGAAGAGGGCTTTGCCCATTTCGATACTGAATCTCACTCAAAAGCTACCTTACTTAACTAGTATGGAACAAAAGTACATCCGTGGAACAAAATTTAGAAATAGTTCCAAATCCAGATTGGGATTCAATGTATAATCAATGTGAATTCCACCTTAGAAGGGAAAAGATGATTTATTCAATAAAGGTTTTAGACACAAATGGCTACCTATTTGCTATAGACAAAATTAGATCCCCACTTCACACTTTACTCAAAAATATATTTCAGGTGATTTAGTGGTCTAAATGTAAATAATAAGACAATAAAGATTTTGGAATAAATACCTGAAGATATTTTTTTAACATTGATGGCACAGAAGACTTTCTTAAACATAATTAGAATCCAGAAGTCAAAAGGAAAAATAAAATTGACATATTTGAGTGCATAAAAGTTAAATTTTTCTGAGTTTAAAAGAAAAGGCAACAAAAAAAGTCAAACTACAAATAAACTGAAAGAAGCTACTTAGCAAACTTACAGTAACCAAAAGGATCTAAAATAGGAAGAGTCCTGCAAATTACTAAGAACAGGACAAATTAGAAAAGAACACTTTAGAAAAACAGACAAAGGATATGAACAGAAATTTGGTAGTAAAGAAATTTCAAATCCCAACCTCAATTATAAAACAAGAAACGTAAATTAAAATACTATGATACTATTTTTCACACTTAAAAAATTTGAAAACATTATCAATACCTAGTATTCTGAGAAATGTGTAGAAATGAAAACCTTCATAAAGCTCTGACGGGAATACAAATTGTTAAAAGTCTTATTGAAGGACGATCTGATAGCATCTTTTTAATATTTAAAACAAGCACACTGACCTTGCAGTTGCACTCCTAGGAATCTGCTTCATGAAATATTTGACTGTAAGCACAGAGCTGTGATTCTAAGAATGTTCAATATGATATTGTTCCTAATAGCAAAGCATTATAAATAATATAAATGTTCATTAATAGAGAAATGGCTGAATAAATTGCAGTTTGTCCATATAAAATAATGGGTAGCTACAACTAAAAGAAAGCAGTAGAACTAATGACTTAAAAAGAAGCCTATGACATAATAAATATATGAACAAAAAGTTACAGAATAGCAAATCTAGTGTGATCATATGTTAATTTAATTTTTTTTTGCCAAGAGTACATTTAGTGAAAGAACTAGGAGATAAAACTGTATAGAATTTGAATACACATGTGATATACACATATATTAAAAATAATTTTGTTAATAGATTAATACTAGTAACATCAGAGTATTGAGTTATTTGCCATATTTTTCTTTATTCTTTATCCAGAATCAGGAGATTACAATGTAATATAAAGGTATTAATATTTACTCCTCTAATAGGGGCAGCAAATACATTAGCATTTGCTAAAAGGTTTTAAAATTATCAGAATTGTGGAGGGGCAGCGTATGAAAGTACAAAGCAATTAGTTGTACAAGTTCCAGTTTATTAGAGAAATAAACATTTCCTAGTAAAAGAAGCTTGGGATCACTGGAATTCACCAAGTCACCACTAATTTTTTAACAAGTCCAAGACAATTGGGGGGTAACTCTATACTGAGGAAACACCTGCTATGAAAGGCCATGGCTAAGGCCAGAACCCTTATAATGTCTGTCAGAGTTACGGACAAACTGAAGATGTATGAATCAGTGCCCATTCAATATTGCAGGTAAACAATGAAGGGCTTACCATGTGTCCACATTTCTTCATTGGCGGTCACAAGATAGAAACATAAAAAGGAATGCTCTAACCACCCAACAGAATTTTAATCTGCATGGCAATATGAAAGTAGTCTGTTAAAATTGTTAAGAGACCTAAACAGAATATTGAGCAGAGTTCCCTGTACTATATAATAGGTTGGTTATCTATTTTAAATACTTGTTGGTTACCTATTTTAAATACAGTAGTGTGTATATGTCAATCCCAAACTCCCAATTTATCCCTCCCCTTTACCTTTCCCCTTTGGTAACCATAAGTTTGTTTTTGAAGTCTGTGAGTCTGTTTTGTAAATAAGTTCATTTGTATAATTTTTTTTAAGATTCTGCATGTAAGCAATAGTATATATCTTTCTCTGTCTGACTTACTTCACTTAGTATGATAATCTCCAGGTCCATCCACGTTACTGCAAATGGCATTATTTCATTATTTTGAATGGCTGAGTAATATTTCATTGTATATATGTACCACATCTTCTTTATCCATTCATCTGTCGATGGACATTTAGGCTGATTTCATGTCTTGGCTATTGTAAACAGCACTGCAATGAACATTGGGGTGCATGTATCCTTTCAACCATGGTTTTATCTGGATATATGCCCAGGAATGGGATTGCTGGGTCATATGGTAGCTCTATTTTTAGTATTTTAAGGAACCTCCATATTATTCTCCATGGTGGCTGTTCCAATTTACATTCCCACCAACAGTGTAGGAGGGTTCCCTTTTCTCCACACCCTCTCCAGCATTTATTGTTTGTAGGCTTTTTGATGATGGCCACTGTGACTGGTGTGAGGTGATATCTATTGTAGTTTTGATTTGCATTTCTCTAATAATTAGTGATGCTGAGCATCTTTTCATGTGCCTCTTGGCTATCTGTACATCTTCTTTGGAAAAATGTCTACTTAGGTCTTCTGTCCATTTTCTGATTGGGTTGTTTGTTTTATTTGACATTGAGCCGCATGGGGTGTTTGTATATTTTGGAGATTAATCCCTTGTTGGTTGCATTATTTGCAAATACTTTCTCCCATTCTCTGGGTTGTCTTTTTGCTTTGTTTATGGTTTCCTTTGCTGTACAAAAGCTTTTGAGTAACACAACATTGTTTTTCAACTATACTGCAATATAAAATAAAAGTTAAAAAAAAATAACTTGCATTCAATATTGTGGTATTACTACTAAGGGCGAGTGAACGTTTAAAAAAAGAGAGACATAAACAAAATATAATTGTCTAAATATGAGATTCAGAGACAGAGCTAGAAAACATCAGAAAGGACAGTCAACTTACAATATTTATTAGGCTCCTTCAGTGTGTGAGGCACTGGGCTGTGTATTTATTTTCTCATTTGATCCTCTTTAAAGATGCACTTATTGGTGGCTCAGAGAGGTTAAAGGGTTCTTAGTTTGTTTGCATACTCGTTTGCTTTTTTGCATAGGTTCATTAAGTTGGTAACTGGAGCATATTGTATTTCTTGGTTTTGATTTTAAATTACTACAGATTATTGACTTCTACCCAGTTAACTCAGTAGTTTCATAGTGTATTACTTTGCTTTTCTTGGAATTTCTAGTTTTCTATGGTGTCACCAACTAATAATGCTAAGTTTCCTACTATTTTATTTAAAAGTTATACTGCTTATGCCATTATTATGTCCTACTGCATTCGTTGGAATCATCTAAGTAATACTAGTAGTAGGGGTGGTGGTCAACTTATTTTTTTCTGATTTTATTGTTAATTCTCTGAAAGTTTTATACCTAATTCTATTGTTTGCTGTTGTGAAAAAGTCTCTATCACAGTGAAAAATCTCCTTTAATCCTATTTTGTATCACATTTTAAAAAAATCATAAATGGCTCTTTTTAACTTTTTTTTAATGTAATTGAATGTGCAGTTATTTCCCCTTTCTTATTCCTAATATTATATATTTTTATTTCCTTAATAAGATTTGCTAGCATTTTTATATTGGATGCATTTTTCCAAGAAATTTATCAATTTTACTATTATTTATATTTTATGATGTATTATTGGTTATTTTATTTTCTCTTATATTAATTTTACCTTATATTGATATTTATTAATTTTTCTCATATTTCATTTTTACTTACTGTTATTCCTTTTCCTTTTTAGTTTGTTGGACTTCCTTTTATTTTCAATGTTTATTTTTTAACAATAAAAGTATTTACGTCTATAATTTTTTCTGAATGCAGCTTTAGCTCTATGCATAACTTCCTATGTAAAGTGTTACCCTTCTTGATTTCTGGGTAATCTATAATTTCAGATTTGTATCTTTTTCTTTTTTACATAAAATGGTTATTTTTAAAAGTGTCATTTCATTTCCAAATGGTTGAACCTTTTTGTTTATATATTTCCTCATTTGGGGCTTTTCATTATTTTGTTTTGTTCATTTTGCTTTTTTCCCTTTGGCCTTGAAATCAAATTGATCAGATACTAATATTGCCTTACCTGCTTTCATTTAGTTTGCTATTACCTGATATGTTATTCACCTACACTTTTGGTAGGGAGAGAATACTCTGTCATTTTGTTTTAGGTGTGTTTATTTGTAAACAGTACTAATAGGTGAATTTTATTTTTTAGACCAATCTTAGAGCCTATCCTTCCATAGCATACTCAAGCCACTCACATTAATTTTGATAACATATATGATGGCTTTATTTTTCTCATATTTACTCCTTTTATATTTGTTCTTTATCCTTTCCTTTTTCTGTTTCCTTGCTTTTGTCAGATTCTTCTTCTCAACTATTCCTTCCATTCTCCATAATAGTCCAGGAATTATACCATACCTCTCACTCACCTATAGGTGATCTTTCCTCTTTTAATAGTCATACTAAATTTGTGATCACTCTGGGTAGTATAGTCATTTTCACAATGTTGATTCTTTCAATACAAGAACACAGTATATTTTTCCATCTGTTTGTATCATCTTTAATTTCTTTCATCAGTGTCTTATAGTTTTCTGCATACAGGGCTTTTGTCTCCCTGGGTAGGTTTATTCCTAGGTATTTTATTCTTTTTGTTGCAATGGTAAATGGGAGTGTGTCCTTAATTTCTCTTTCAGATTTTTCATCATTACTGTATAGGAATGCAAGAGATTTCTGTGCATTAATTTTGTATCCTGCTACTTTACCAAATTCATTGATTAGCTCTAGTAGTTTTCTGGTCTTCTATGTATAGTAGGATCTTCTAGGTATAGTATCATGTCATGGACAAACAGTGACAGTTTTACTTCTTTTCCAATTTGGACTCCTTTTATTTCTTTTTCTTCTCTGATTGCCGTGGCTAGGACTTCCAAAACTATGTTGAATAATAGTGGTGAGAGTGGACATCCTTGTCTTGTTCCTGATCTTAGAGGAAGTGCTTTCTGTTTTTCACCACTGAGAATGATGTTTGCTGTGGGTTTGTCATATATGGCCTTTATTATGTTGAGGTAGGTTCTCTTTATGCCCACTTTCTGGAGAGTTTTTATCATAAATGGGTGTTGAATTTTGTCGAAAGCTTTTTCTGCATCTTTTGAGATGATCATATGGTTTTTATCTTTCAGTTTGTTAATATGGTGTATCACATTGATTGATTTGTGTATACTGAAGAATCCTTGCATTCCTGGGATAAACCCCACTTGATCATGGTGTATGATCCTTTTAATGTGCTGTTGGATTCTGTTTGCTAGTGTTTTATTGAGGATCTTTGTATCTATGTTCATCAGTGATATCGGTCTGTAATTTTCTTTTTTTGTGACATCTTTGTCTGGTTTTGGTATCAGGGTGATGGTGGTCTCATAGAATGAATTTGGGAGTAAATATTTGCAAATGAAGCAACTGACAAAGGACTAATCTCTGAAATATACAAGAACTCATGCAGCTCAATATGAAAAAATTCAAAGAACCCAATCCAAAAATGGGCAGAAGACCTAAATAGACATTTCTCCAAAACAGACATACAGATTCTCAACAAACACATGAAAAGATGCTCAACATCACTAATCATTAGAGAAATGCAAATCAAAACCACAACGAGTTATCACCTCGCACCTGTCAGAATGGTCATCATCAAAAAATCTACAAACAATAAATGCTGGGGAGGGTGTGATGAAAAGGGAACCCTCTTGCACTGTTGGTGGGAATGTAAATTAATACAGCCACTGTATTAAGGAACCACATGGAGGTTCCTTAAAAAACTAAAAATAAAACTACCATATGACCCACCAATGCCACTATTGGACATATACGCCAAGAAGACCATAATTCAAAAAGATACGTGTACCACAATGTTCATTAGAGCACTATTTACAATAGCCAGGACATGGAAGCAGCCTAAATGTCCACTGACAGATGAATGGATAAAGAAGATGTGGCACATATATACAATGGAATATTACTCTGCCATAAAAAGGAACAAAATTGAGTTATTTGTAATGAGGCGGATGGACCCAGAGTCTGTCATACAGAGTGAAGTAAGTCAGAAAGAGAAAAATAAATACTGGATGCTAAAGCACATATATGGAATCTAAAAAAAATGGTACTGAAGAACCTAGTGCCAGGGCATGAATAAAGATGCAGACGTAGAGAACAGACTTGAGGACACGGCGGGGGGAAGGGGAAGCTGGAACGAAGTGAGAGAGTAGCATTGACATATATACATTACCAAATGTAAAATGGCTGGCTAGTGGGAAGCTGCTGCATAGCACAGGGAGATCAGCTCGATGCTTTTTGACGACGTAGAGGTGTGGGAATGGGAGGGAGGGAGGGAGGCTCAAGAGGGAGGGGATATGGGGATATATGTATACATATAGCTGATTCACTTTGTTGTACAGCAGAAACTAACACAACATTTTAAAGCAATTACACTCCAATAAAGATATATAAAGAAAAACCTGTAGTTACACACAAAAAAATAATAACCAGACTTCTCCACCAACTGATTACTAGTCCTTCATTCTCTTCACTACTCAACTCTTATTTCACTAAAATAATTTTGAATTGGAGTCTCTGTCTATATTTTAACTTCTGAGAAATACTTGAAGCAAAACTTCTTGAAGCTATACATACTTCTGAAAATAAAATGTGATTTCAGCAATTCTTATTGTTTTAGGAAATGCTATCAAGTTTATCAATGTTGAAATAAAGCCTAACTTTCTCACCAGTGTTTATTCATTTTTATTCCAACAGTAATAATCCAAGTGACTGCATGAAAGAATCTTCCAGACAATATCCTTCCAAACCTTTCAGCCCATCACTCATTTTCACCCAAACATTTTCTGTTTGTTTGCCTGCCATGTTTTATGCAGTTTATTGAGTATTTCCCTCAACTATGTAGAGAAGCATTATACATAATTTTCACAAAGCCAACATTGCATCTTCCAAATTATGAGTTCTAAAAAAAGAAAATCATTTGAAATATCTTGTTTGAAAGATGAATATTTGGCAAATAAGAATGTAATCTTAAAGCAATCCTCAATGATTGTCTGCTTGATGCTCAGATTATGTATTATTTCTCTGGAATATTACAATCTTTCTATTTTTTCTTCTTTATCATTAAATAAGTGAATGTTTATTCAAAACTTCAACCATATTTTAAAGAGGCATGAAATAATAATACTCATTTCATCAGTCACTAGTTATCCATTTAAATGATTAAAAAGAAATTATAATTTCTTTTTAACGGTGGAGAATTTCTTTCTCCACCATTTCTAATTTTAACCACCTCCATGGATGTGTGCTTAAAATGACTTTAGAGAAAATAAGGATGAAAGAAAAACTGGATGAAGACTACACAGTGAAACATTCAGAAGGAGGCAGCCTTTGCTTATTTTAGTTCAGAGATTGATGGGTGGTAGAGGGGCCTTAACAGCCTACTCAGGTGCAAATTCTTCACAAGGCTATTCCTAATGCCTTAAGAGCATCTGGCATCACATGCCCCCCCCACCAAATATGCCAATAACTGAGAAAAGAAAGCTTTCTAAATTTCACACATTGCATGCCAAATGGAAAGCAAATCATACCCAATCTTGCAAAATGCAAAAACAACAAAAAGAATTAAATACTATTTATGTGTGTTTTGGTATACAAATTCCCCAAAAGGTAAACAGTAACTGGGTTGCAAATAAAATTATAAAATAAACAAACAATTGAGGTTATCTATTTTATTACTGTAAAGAAATCCAGGTCCTTTAAATTTTAATATTTTTAAATGAGGGAGGCAATTTTCTCATTCAAAGATTTCATTTGAAGACTCTGCTCAAACTACAGAGAATATCCCTTGAAAATCATCCATAGTCAGAGACTTCACCCAGCAAATACAGGCTGGCATGTGCTCCTTATTACATTTCAAACAATATATCCAAGAAAAAACTTCATACCAGCATCTGGGAAGGGTTAAAGTGTAGAAAATAATTTTGTAAAACAGAGAACTTCACCTCTTTGCCAACTGACTGCATTATTGCTTGTTTTTTGCGGTTACTGTTCTCAAATCCAGTGGCAACTGAGACTTAGCCTTTAAGGGACTCATAGTAGATAGAGTAAAAAAGTCCTCCAGTGAGCTCCACGTAGACACATAACTGTTTGACCTTGGAAAAGTCATTTTATCACTATGAGTTTCAGTTCTTAAATGTCTAATATAGAAATAAAGAGAGGAAAACCATTTGAAATATTTTATTTGAAGGATGAATACATGGCAAATACGAATGCAAGTGTAGCGCAATGCTCAAAGCATATCTGATGCTTAGATGTATTATTTCACTGTAATATAAGAATCTTTCCATTTTTTTCTTTATCAATAGATAAGTGAAAGGATTTTTTCTCAAAAAATCAAACATTATCTTACAGTGGTAAGAAACTCTAATTCTCATTTTATCAGAGGTTTTACTCTTCACAGAGTTTAGTTTAATTGATGTGAAGGACTTTGGGGGTTCATTGTTCTATCTCTAGGCACAGGAGAAAGCCATGGGATCCAGCTAATACTGTCCTGAAGAGTATTAGATGTCCTTAGTTTTAGTGACAGAGCTGAAGATGATTATCAGAAGCAAAATACTCTAGAGTTTCCAGGTCCTAAGGTAAACAGTTTGGAGCATGATTACCAAATAATCAGATGGTAAACTGGTAAATAAGAAAGGTAAACCAAGATGAAATATCCAGAGTATTTTAAATAAGGAAGCCAAGGCAGAAAGAGACATTTTGAAAGCAGAAAGAAGGTGAGGCCTGACAGAATTCCTAAGGAGCTCATTCTTAAGAACTGAGAGTGGAAAACCTCAGTCTGGTCTTGAGCATGGAGGGGAGCAATGTCTGGGGAGAAAAAGTTGCAACAGGAATACATTCTTGCCTTTTCTTAGCTTCCTCATGATCTACACTTTGTGTTTCCCCTTTCCTGAGGCTCTAACTTCACAGTTACTTTGTAGTAAAGTTTCTGCCTTTAGACGTCATCAGTGTACTTCTACTTCCCAACTAAAGCAGAAATACCCCTTGCAGTATCCTTGATAAGAACTCCCCATCTCCAATTATCGATATATTTCCCTGTGCTATCCATGAGTTTCTCAGTATCATTGAAATTCTACAGACATTAGAACATCTGTATTTGAATTAAAGTAAAATTCTGGGCCCCAAGCCAAAAATCTCAATTTCAATGAGCCAGCCATTAGATAAATAAAAAACAGAAGTCTCTCTATTGATATTTCTTTTTTGTCCCTCACAAAATACAGAGGCTGCTTCATAATAGTGGCATCTCTGCTTCTTTCTATAATTCTAGTCCTGTGGCTTTGTGTGATGGTTTAGCCAATGGCAGGCAGCCAGATAATCTTTTGACCTACTTGTCTAGAATCCTTGGCTAACCTCAGTGACGGATGGATGTTCTTTCTATCTGGTTGGAATTTACAAATACGTTCAGATTAGAACAGCAAGTAGAAGGTGTAGATGGGAAGCCGAACACTAACCCTTTGAAATAGCGCTATTCCTTCACAGACAACACCAACCAACCAGCTCACCCAAACACTATCTTTAGTAGTTTGTGTAGATTGTCCCTAAAATTTGACCAGGACCTGAAAACTCCAAAATGGTCATCATCATAAAACCACTTTAGTTGGGCTTGATGAGGTAGCTGTCAACTCAATGGCTTTGATTAAGCTAACAATAGGTTTGTCTTGAATTTTGCAAGGCTCCGCACCTCCCATGAATAACTGGCTCCCAAATGTGTGTAGGTTTGACTATATTAAAGCAAATTTGTCACTCCAGCTTTTAAAAAATTTTTTTGAGAATAAAGAAGGTTTTGCAATTCTCCACATCCTTGACAACTCTTGTTATTTTTGATAATAGCCATTCTAAAAGATGTGAGGTGATATCTCATTGTGGTTTTTATTTGCATTTCTCTGATGATTTGTTTCACTTAGCATCTTTTCATATGCCTGCTGGCCATCTGTATGTCTTCTTTGGAAAACTGTCTATTTAGATACTCTGACCATTTTTTTTTTTTTTTTTTGCGGTATGCGGGCCTCTCACTGTTGTGACCTCTCCCGTTGCGGAGCACAGGCTCCGGACGCGCAGGCTCAGCAGCCATGGCTCACGGGCTCAGCCACTCCGCGGCATGTGGGATCTTCCCGGACCAGGGCATGAACCCACGTCCCCTGCATCGGCAGGCGGACTCTCAATCACTGTGCCACCAGGGAAGCCCTCTGACCATTTTTTAATCAAATGTTTGTGTTTTGTTTTGTTTTGCTATTGAGTTATATGATATTTTGGATATTAACTCCTTATCAGATATATAATTTGTACATATTTTCCTTTTCATTTTACTGATAATTTTCTTTGCTGTGCAGAATAGTTTAATGTAGTCTCACTTACTTATTTTTGTTTTTGTTGCCTTTGCTTTTGCAATAAAAAAATCACCTCCAAGACCAATGTCAAGGAGCGTTTTTTTTTTTTTCTTTTTGCGGTATGCGGGCCTCTCACTCTTGTGGCCTCTCCCGTTGCGGAGCACAGGCTCCGAACGTGCAGACTCAGCAGCCATGGCTCACGGGCCCAGCCGCTCCGCTGCATGTGGGATCTTCGCAGACCGGGGCACGAACCTGTGTCCCCTGAATCGGCAGGCTGACTCTCAACCACTGCGCCACCAGGGAAGTCCTCAAGGAGCTTTTTGACTGCATTTTCTTCTAGGAATTTTATGGTTTCAGGTCTTACATTCAAGTCTTTAATCCATTTTGAGTTAATTTTTGTGTATGGTTGAAGATAGTAGTCGAGTTTAATTCTTTTGCATGTGGCTGTCCAGTTTTCCCAATACCATTTATTGAAGAGATTCTCCTTTCCCCATTGTATATTCTTGCCTCCTTTGTAGTAAATTAATTGACCATACATGTGTTGGCTTATTTCTGGGCTCTCTGTTCTGTTCCATTGATCTGTGTATCCATTTTCAGACAATACTATATTGTTTTGATAATTCGAGCTTAGTAATATAGTTTGAAATCAGGGAGCATGATGCCTCTAGCTTTGCTCTTCTTTCTCAAGATTCTTTGGCTATTTGGAGTATTTTGTGGTTCCAAACAAATTTTAGGATTGTTTCTCTATTTCTGTTTAAAATGCCATAGGAATTTTAATGGGGATTGCATGGAATCTGTAGATTGCTTTGGGTAGTATGGGCATTTTAAGAACATTAATTCTTCTAATCTATACGCAGAAAATATATTTTCATTTTTTGTGTCTTCTTTGGTCTCTTTCAACAGTGTCTTAAAATTTTCATCATACAAGCCTTTTACCTTGGTTAAACTGAATCCCATGTATTTTATTATTTTTGATGCAATTGAAAATGGGATTGTTTCCTTAATATCTCTTTCTGATACTTAATTGTTAGTATATAAAAACACAACATATTTTGTATATTGATTTTGTATCCTGAAATTTTACTGAATTTGTTGATTAGTTCTAATAGTTTTTGGTTAAGTCTTTAGGGTTTTCTGTATATAGTATTGTCATCCACCAACAGTGACAGTTTACTTTCTTTTTTTTTTCCAATTTAGATGCCTTTTATTTCTTTTTCTTGCCTAACTGCTCTGGCTCAGACTTTCAATACGATATTGGATTAAAGTGGTGAGAGTGGCCATCTTTGTCTTATTCCTGTTGAGTACGATATTAACTGTTAGTCTGTCATATATGGCTTTTATTATGTCAAGCTTCCATCTACATTCGATTTGTTGAGTTTTCATTTGCATCTATTGAGATGATCATTTTTAGCCTTCATTTTGTTAATGTGCTGTAACACACTGATTGACTTGTAGATGTTGAACCATACTTGCACCCCTAGAATAAATCCCACTTGATCATGGTATATGATCCTTTAAATGAATTGTTGAATTTGGTTTCCTAATATTTTGTTCATCGGGGATATTGGCCTGTAATTTTATCTTTTTGTGGTGTCCTTGTCTGGTTTTGGTATCAGGGTAATGTTGACCTCATAAAATAAATTTGGAAGCATCCACTCCTCTTCAATTTTTGGGAAGAATGTGAGAAGGATAAATATTGATTCTCTTTGAAGGTTTGGTCGAATTCACCAGTGAAGCCATCTAGTTCTGGACTTTTGTTTGTTGGTAATTTTCTGATTACTGACTCAATCTCCTTACTAATAATTGGTCTATTGAGATTTTTACTTCTTCATGATTCAGTCTTGGTAGATTTCTTAGTATGTACCTAGGAATTTACACATTTCTTCTAGGTTGTCCAATTTGTTGGCATATAATTGTTCATAGTGATCTCTTATAATCCTTTGTAGTGGCATTGGATCTTTTCTGTGGTATCAGTTGTGAGAAGCATTTAAAACAGTGTCTAGTTCAGTGGACTATCCGACATAAGCTATTAATAATAATTACAAATAACATTATTTCATTGAGAGAAATAAATGTAGAAATAAAATATTTCTATAAAGTTCTAATATATAGCAATAGTAGGACAAACAAATGCCTATATAACCAGTAACAAATGCAGAAACAAAGTACAGTTACACAGTTTTCATTACATAAAACTAGTTTGATAAATATCCTCATGAATTTATTACTCATTCATTCATTTATTCAAAGAGTATATTGTACCTACTCTGTGTATAGCACAATATCTCTCTTCTCTAGATAAAAATTTGTTGATATAGCATTCTTTGGTTTCTTATATGGCTTATATAAAACAGAAGTTCTTTGGCCTTATTGTTCTGATTGTCTACAACAGGGATCAGCAATCTATTAAAAAGATGTAACACGATACTTCATTTTCTGTGGAGGAGGAGCACTGATTAGCTATAAGCTACCAACATGTGATAGGATAGGAGAGAAGGATTACAATAATGTAAGCTTCACAAGGGCTCTTTTACGTTTCTTCATGAAAGTACCCCCAGGATTCAACTAGTGCCTGGCATGTGATGAACACTTAGTTTCTTTTTTTTTTAACCAATTTTTAAATTGAAGTAGAGTTAATTTACAATGTTCTGTTAGTTTCAGGTGTACAGCAAAGTTACTCAGTTATACATATATATATATATATATATATATATACTTATATTCTTTTTCAGATTCTTTTCCATTATAGGTTGTTACAAGATATTAAATATAGTTCCCTGTGCTATACAGTAGGTACTTGTTGTTAATACCAAACTCCTAATTTATCTCCCATGCCATCCCCTCTGGTAACCATAACTTTGTTTTATATGTCTGTAAATCTATTTCTGTTTTGTAAATAAGTTCATTTGTATCATTATTTTTAGATTCCACATATAAGAGATATCATATGATATTTGTCTTTTTCTGTCTGACGTACTTCACTTAATATGATAATCTCTAGGTCCATCCAGTGTTATTATAAATGGCATTATTTCTTTATTTTATTATGGCTGAGTAATATTCCATTGTGTATATATATCCATTCATCTGTTGATGAACATTTAGATTGTTGCCATGTCTTGGCTATTGTGAATAGTGCTGCTATGAACATTGGGGTGCATGTATCTCTTAGAATTAGAGTTCTGTCCAGATATATGCCCAGGAGTGGGACTGCAGGAGCATATGTTAACTCTATTTTTAGTTTTTTAAGGAACCTCCATGCTGTTCTCCACAGTAGCTGCACCAACTTACTTTTCAACCAGCAGTGTAGGAGGGTTCCTTTTTCTCCACACCCTCTCCAGCATTTATTGTTTGTAGACTTTTTAATGATGGCCATTCTGACAGGCATGAGGTGATACCTCATTGTAGATTTTTTTAAAAAATAAATTTATTTATTTTGGGCTGTGTTAGATCTTCATTGCTGTGCACAAGCTTTCTTTAGTTGTGGTGAGTGGGGGCTACTCTTCGTTGTGGTGTGTGGGCTTCTCATTGTCGTGGCTTCTCTTGTTGCGGAGCACAGGCTCTAGGCACACAGGCTTCAGTAGTTGTGGCACGTGGGCTCAGTAGTTGAGGCTTGCGGGCTCTAGAGCTCAGGCTCAGCAGTTGTAGTGCACAGGCTTACTTGCTCCGCAGCATGTGGGATCTTCCCAGGCCAGGGCTCGAACCCATGTCCCTTGCATTGGCAGGCAGATTCTTAACCACTGCAACACCAGGGAAGGCCCTCATTGTAGTTTTGATTTGCATTTCACTAATAACTAGTAATATTAAACATCTTTTCATGTGCCTGTTAGCCATCTGTATGTCTTCTTTGGAGAAATGTCTATTGAGATCTTCTGTCCATTTTTTGATTGTGTTGTTTCTTTTTTTTTTATTTTTTTTTTTGATATTAAGCTGTATGAGCTGTTTGTATATTTTGGAAATTAATCCCTTATTGGTAGCATCATTTGCAAATATTTTCTCCCAGTCCACAGTTTGTCTTTTCATTTTGTTTTTGGTTATCTTTGTTGTGCAAAATATTTAAGTTTAATTAGGTCCCTCCCATTTGTTTATTTTTGTTTTTATTTCCATTACTCTAGGAGATGGATCCAAAAGAATATTGCTATGATTTATGTCAGTGAGTGTTCTACCTATGTTCTCTTCTAGGAGTTTTCCAGTCTCACATTTAGATCTTTAACCCATTTTGAGCTTATTTTTCTATATTGTGTTAGAGAATGTTTTAAGTTCATCCTTTTACATGTAGCTTTTCCCAGCACCACTTATTGAAGAGACTGTCTTTTCTCCATTGTATATTCTTGCCTCCTTTGTCATAGATTAAATGACCATAAGTGCATGGGCTTATTTATCGGCTTTCTATCCTGTTTCATTGATTTATATGTCTGTTTTTGTGACAGTATCATACTGTTTTGATTACTGTAGCTTTGTAGTATAGTCTGAAGTCAGGGAATGGGATTCTTCCAGCTCTGTTCTTCTTTCTCAAGATTGTTTTGACTATTTGGGGTCTTCTGTGTTTCCATGCAAATTTTAAAACTTTCTGTTCTAGTTCTGTGAAAAATGTCATCAGTGATTTGATAGGGATTGCACTGAATCTGTAGATTGCCTTGGGTAGCATGGTCATTGAAACAATATGAATTCTTCCAATCCAAGAACATGGTCTACCTTTCCATCTGTTTTTGTCATCTTCAATTTCTTTCATCAGTGTCTTATAGTTTTCAGAGCACAGGTCTTTTGCCTCCTTAGGTAGGTTTATTCCTAGGTATTTTATTATTTTTGATGCACTGATAAGTGGTATTTTTTCCCCTAATTTCTCTTTCTGATATTTCATTTTTAAGACTTAGTTTCTTAATAAATGAAAGGCTGAAGGCAGAGTGGTGCATGCCTGCTGGCTCCTCTGAAAGTTGTTAGCAGCCCTTTACAGCTAGAATAAAAGATCTGTGTTACTATCAACCATCCTATCTGAGCGATAGTTTTAGCATGCATCTACATGCCACCAGCTCCTGGTCTTTGCTGCCCTGACTTCACTGGTAAACAATTATGCAACCTAAAATATCACTAGAATATCACTAGAATATATATAAAATATCACTAGAATCCTGTTATGGTAGAAAATGAACAGGCTTTGTAGTTAGACAAACCTGGATTTGAGTACTGGCTCCATCACTCATTTGACCTCCAGCAAAAGTTTTAACCCCTCTGAGAGTCAGTTTCCTCCTCTGTAAATTGGAGATTAACATGCTTAACTCAAACAGTTATAGGTATTAAATACGGGTCTGATGCCTGACTTAAATTTGATGGAACCTCATTAGGTGCTTTGCCATTGCTTCAGAAAAAGACTCATCTATACAGATATGATCTCCGGAGAATGTGATGACAGCACAGATTTGTGAGCATTAGGTCTTCTTACTACAAATATTGTTTGAATAATGTATCCAGGAAAAACTAATCTGGGTGGTATCTTAAAATGTAAACCCACCTACCAGAATTAAAATTAAAGTGTGTTATTTTTTTGGCACTTATTTAAAGAAGTTCATTCATTCCTGACAAAAGCAGTTTGGAAAAATAACTTTAACCCACTTTAAAATATATGAGAATCTTAAAATTAACCTAAATTAACTGGTGAGGGAAAAGAGTTTCTAAAATAAGTAAAGGCGTGTTAACCTTGTTCATTAGTATAGACTGTATATTTCCATCTGAATATATAATAGATCTGAAAATGTCAAACGATATGGGTCATGTCTGGGTATATGGTGTTCTGGATATAATTTGGTTAGTAAGTCAAACCGGGTTCTTAGTCAACAAACATACATGAAACAAAACCTCTAGGCTCTCATTTAAACCCCTCCAAAGAGGAGCCTGGGTTTCCTTAGTAGTCAGTGGAAAATCATGCCAAGGCTGGTAAATGTTTTCTGTGTAAAGTCTGCATGTTAATGACAAAGAAGCAAATTCAAGGACAAGAATGCTCATGGGATATGATGATTTCAGACCTCATGATTCATTTCACACTTGGAATAGCCTAGGAAACCGGGATAACTATCAGCCACACCTCAGAGAAGAGTAAAAGATGCCCTTTTCATGCAAAAAGGAAAAGTTATATCTACTGATCATTCAGAGAGCTACAGAAATAACGGATCTTGTCTTTTTGAAGATCCTTGAGATATGTGAAAGCACTTTTATGTAAAATCACCTAATATCAATTTTTGATATAGAAGAAATACAACATTTTAATGGAAAGATATTATGATCATTATAAATAGTAGTTGCTGTTTATTTATTTCTGAATTATGTACATGCATTTATTCAGATAATTTCACTTAAGCCTCACAACAACCTTGTGAGGGAAGTATTGCTAGGTTCAGTTTACAGATAAGGTAACTGAGGTACTAAGACATTTAAGTAGAAGGAAGTATCAGGATTTATATCCACTTGTGTCTTTCTCTGTATCATGTTTTGATTATATTATGCATTATCTAGAGCCACTATAACCCCCCCAAAAATTATTGCTTGGGGTTACTGTTGCTTTTAAGTGTTGCTTTAGTTAATTTAAAATACTATTTTAATACCTCAAGAGGAAGATGTCAATGAGGTAAAAATTTAAAGAAAACAACTAGCAAAAGAACTATGTTAAGAGTTTCTATAAATTGGATGTTATTGTTCTGTAAGTTTCAGGTTGAATGAAGGTTGTGGAACCTACTTGGACAATGTCCAATTAAATTAGACATTTGCCATACAGTTAGCAAACCAAAGTAAGGTCCAGTGTGTCCTTTGGGTTAAAACATCAGAGCTTTCCAATGATACAATTAAAAAAAAAAATAGCATGTGCTTTGCTCAGAGCACCCTGGAACACCTGGGAATTGTGTGGAATTTGACAATTAATACTTGTTACTTCCATAACATCACTGTAAAAAATAAGGCTAGATATATATTTACATAACTCTTTTCTCCCTTTTGTGTCCCTTTTCACTCTTTTAAAAATCACCTGTAGAGTGATTTTAAATTAAATAACCATTTCACATTCCACTAGTAGTCAGATATTGTTTGCCCCAAAACAAAATTGTTGGAATTTTTATTTACTCGCTTGTTTGCTGTCTGTCACGTTTGGGTTTATTCACAGCAAGGGGCCTTAGCATGGGGATTTTCTTCCCAGTAATTGGTTCTCTCTATCAGACTTTAGAGGCATTCATTAACCACAGTCAAAAACCCATCTTCGGGGCTTCCCTGGTGGCGCAGTGGTTGAGAATCTGCCTGCCAATGCAGGGGACACGGGTTCGAGCCCTGGTCTGGGAAGATCCCACATGCCGTGGAGCAACAGGGCCCATGAGCCACAATTACTGAGCCTGCACGTCTGAACCTGTGTTCTGCAACAAGAGACGCCGTGATAGTGAGAGGCCCATGCACCGTGATGAAGAGTGGCCTCCGCTTGCCGCAACTAGAGAAAGCCCTCACACAGAAACAAAGACCCAACACAGCCATAAAAAAAAAAACAAAAAAAACAAAAAAAACAAAAAAACATCTTCATCTCTAAACAAGTTCCACCCAAATGCCATGATTCCCCCAAATCTGGGAAACTGCCATTTCCCAGAATTAACCTGTAATATCTTGTATCTAGTTTAGGCAGTTAATCAGCACCAGCCAAATGAGGAAATAGTTCTTTACTCATAATATATGTATCTAAATATGAAGCAATATAGCACTGTTATTATGAACAAGATCTTGGGCTTTAATTCCTTTTCCACCATTCCTTAATTGTATAAACTTTTATAGGCTACTTGGCGTTTCTCAGCCTGTTTTCCTCATCAATATGGATATCAATAGCACCTACCTCATGGAGTTGTTTGAAGATTAAATAACATATTGTACATAATAAAGCACTAAGCATGAGATATGCAACACAGTAAGTACTAAATTAGTGTTAACCATAGTGGTGATGATGATGTTTAAAACAGCATAAGAAACAGATGTTACTGAGAAGAATGCTGGAAAATGGAAAAATTACAAATATGTGGGCTTCTTAATTACGTTATCTCATTTTATCAATAAATTGTAAGCTCACTGAGAGTATGTGACACTTCTTATTTGACTTTGTATCTCCAGCATCTACCACAATGCCTGGAAACTGGTAGGCACTCAGCAAACGTTGGTTGAATGAATAAATTCTCATAGGTGTTGTCTAATTTACCTTGGCAGTACTTAGTAGTTCACAGAACAAGAACTAAGCCTCTGTGAATTCCCTTTGGAAGATGATGAGAACACCCAAAGAAGGGATAAGAAAGGGGAAAATCAGCTGAATCAGGTTCTATAGCAAAATCTTGCTGTATATCCCCAATCCAATATGTGCTCTATAACTGTTCTTGTTCTGAAATTTCATTCCATTTTCAGTTTCTGAGGAAGTTCCACAGGCCATTTTACTTGGAAAGATCATACATTCTAACCCTATGATAGATTAATCCTCAAAAAACTGGATAGAATTTTCCCTTTGGAATGTACCAAGGATGAAAAGAGTTGTTGAATTCTCCAAAAGATGTCAATGTGAATACACTTTTTAACCACTTCTTGTACATACAGAAGTCAAAGTACAATGAAGCAGTACAAACAATAGTACCTGGCTCAAACATAACACAAATACCTATTTCATTGCCCACCACACCATGTAATATCATGTTATGCTCACAGCAAGATAGAAGTACAAGTCACATCTGACTACCTATGGTTCAAGCCAGCATATTTAATCATGACACAATGATAATTCAGCAATGCAGTGATCTTGCTAAAAGACCATTTCAGAGGGTGACCAGGAAATGATGCTTTCTCTAGAGGAAAATCAAAATGTGAGAAGCAACTGACACATACTTCTAGCTATAAAGATTATTCAACACAACCCACAGCCATTGCTCTGCATTGTGAACTTTCTGAACCTTACTGTGTTATGCATGCTATGAATCTTGTAACTGATAACTGTTTAGAAGCAAATTTACAGCCTGTCTCTCAGATAGTATAAGAGTACTAGTGCCAGCGGTGCTGACCAGCACTCACCAGCCTGAGAGGCTAGTCAGCTCACCCACCAGGGCGGGTCGGGGCTGGGAGCTGAGGCTCTGGCTTCGGAGGTCAGATCCCAGGGAGAGGACTGGGGTTGGCTGCGTGAACACAGCCTGAAGGGGGCTAGTGCGCCACAGCTGGCCGGGAGGAAGTCTGTGAAAAAGTCTGGACCTGCCTAAGAGGCAAGAAACCACTGTTTCTGGGTGCACAAGGAGAGGGGATTCAGAGCAATGCCTAAATGAGCTCCAGAGATAGGAGTGAGCCACGGCTATCAGCGTGGACACCACAAACAAGCATGAGATGCTAAGGCTGCTCCTGCAGCCACCAAGAAGCCTGTGTGCAAGCACAGGTCACTATCCACACCTCTCCTTCCCGGAGCTGTGCAGCCTGCCACGGCCAGTGGACAATTTCCACTGCCAGGAAGTTGTCCCTGCCAGGGTCCTGTGATCCAGGGACAACTTCCCAGGGAGAACACATGGCATGCCTTGCCTCAGGCTGTTACAACATCAGGCTGGCCTCTGCCTTCACAGACTCACCCTGAATTCTGTACCCCTCCCTTCCCCAGCCTGAGTGAGCCAGAGCCCCCTAATCAGCTGCTACTTTAACCCTGTCCTGTCTGGGCAGGGAACAGATGCCCTCAGGAGACCTACACGCAGGGGCGGGGCCAAATCCAAAGCTGAACCCCAGGAGCTGTGCGAACAAAGAAGAGAAAGGGAAATTTCTCCCAGCAGCCTCAGGAACAACAGATTAAATCTCCACAATCAGCATGATGTACCCTGCATCTCTGGAATACCTGAAAAGACAAGGAATCATCCCAAAATTGAGGTGGTGGACTTTGGGAGCAACTGTAGACTTGGGGTTTGCTTTCTGCATCTAATTTGTTTCTGGTTTTATATTTATCTTAGATTAGAATTTACAGTTTATTATCATTGGGAGATTTGTTCTTTTATATATATATATTTATTTATTTATTTATTTTCCTTTTTCTCTTTTTGTGAGTGTGTATGTGTATGCTTCTTTGTGTGATTTTGTGTGTATAGCTTTGCTTTTACCATTTGTCCTAGGGTTCTGTCTGTCCCTTTTGTGTGTGTGTGTATGTATGTGTGTGTGTGTGTTTTTACTATAGGTTTTAGTGCTTGATATCATTGGTGGATTTGTTTTTTGGTTTGGTTGCTCTCTTCTTTCTTCCTTTCTTTTTTTTATTACTTCAAAAATGTTTTTATTTTTAATAATTTTTTAATTTTATATTTTAATAACTTTATTTTATTTTTTCTTTCTTTCATCTGTTCTTTCTTTCTTTTGTCCCATTTCTTCTGAGTCGTGTGGCTGATGGGGTCTTGGTGCTCCATCCAGGTGTCAGGCCTGTGCCGCTGAGGTGGGAGAGCTGAGTGAGGGACATGGGTCCACCAGAGACCTCCTGGCTCCATGTAATAACAAACAGCAAATAATCTCCCACAGATCTCCATCTCAGTGCTAAGACCCAGCTCCACTCAACAACCAGCAAACTACAGTGCTGGACACCCCATGTCAAACAACTAGCAAGACAGTAACACAACCCCACCCATTAGCAGAGAGGCTGCCTAAAATCATAATAAGGTCACAGAACCCACAAAGCACACCACCGGACGTGGTCCTGCCCACCAGAAGACAAGATCCAGCCTCATCCACCAGAACACAGGCACCAGTCCCCTCCACCAGGAAGCCTACAGAACCCACCGAATCAACCTTAGCCACTGGGGCCAGACACCAAAACCAACGGGAACTACAAAGCTGCAGCCTGCGAAAAGGAGACTACAAAACAAAGTAAGTTAAGCAAAATGAGAAGACAGAGAAACAGACAGCAGATGCAGGAGCAAGGCAAAAACCCACCAGATCAAACAAATGAAGAGGAAATAGGCAGTCTACCTGAAAAACAATTCAGAGTAATGATAGTAAAGGTGATCCAAATCTTGGAAATAGAATGGAGAATATACAAGAAATGTTTAACAAGGACCTAGAAGAACTAAAGAGCAAACAAACGATGATGAGCAACACAATAAATGAAATTAAAAATTCTCTAGAAGGAATCAATAGCAGAATAACTGAGGCAGAAGAATGGATAAGTGACCTGGAAGATAAAATAATGGAAATAACTACCACAGAGCAGAATAAAGAAAAAAGAATGAAAAGAATTGAGGACAGTCTCAGAGACCTCTGGGACAACATTAAATGCACCAACGTTTGAATTATAGGGGTTCCAGAAGAAGAAGAGAAAAAGAAAGGGACTGAGAAAATATTTGAAGAGATTATACTTGAAAACTTCCCTAATATAGGAAAGGAAATAGTCAATCAAGTCCAGGAAGCACAGTCCCATGCAGGATAAATCCAAGAAGAAACACACCAAGACACATATCAATCAATCAAAAATTAAATACAAAGAAAAAATATTAAAAGCAGCAAGGGAAAAAAACATACAAGGGAATCCCCAAAAGGTAAACAGCTGATCTTGCAGCAGAAACTCTGCAAGCCAGAAGGGAGTGGAAGGACATATTTAAAGTGATGAAAGAGAAAAAGCTACAACCAAGATTACTCTACCCAGCAAAGATCTAACTCAGCTTTGACAGAGAAATTAAAACCTCTACAGACAAGCAAAAGCTGAGAGAATTCAGCACCACCAAACCAGCTTTTCAACAAATGCTAAAGGAACTCTTTAGGCAAGAAGCAAAAGAGAAGGAAAAGACCTACAACAACAAACCCAAAACAATTAGGAAAATGGGAATAGGAACATACATATCAATATCTACCTTAAATGTAAATGGATTAAATACTCCAACCAAAAGACATAGACTGGCTGAGTGGTTACAGAAACAAAACCTGTATATTTGCTGTCTACAAGAGACTGACTTCAGACCTAGGGATGCATACAGACTGAAAGTGATGTGATGGAAAAAGATATTCCATGCAAATGGAAATCAAAAGAAAGCTGCAGTAGCAATTCTCATATCACACAAAATAGACTTTAAAGACAATTACAAGAGACAAAGAAGGACACTACATTATGATCAAGGGATCATTCCAAGAAGAAGATATAACAATTGTAAATATTTATACACCCAACATAGGAGCACCTCAATTCATAAGGCAAATGCAAACAGCCATAAAAGGGGAAATTGACAGTAACACAATCACAGTAGGGAACTTTAACACCCCACTTTCACCAAAGAACAGAACACCCCACTTTCACCAAAGAACAGATCATCCAAACTGAAAATAAGTAAGGAAACACAATTTTTAAATAAACACATTAAACACAATGGACTCAATTGATATTTATAGGACACTCCATCCAAAAACAACAGAATACACTATCTTCTCAAGTGCTCATGGAACATTCTCCAGGACAGATCGTATCTTGGGTCACAACTCAAGCCTTGGTAAATTTAAGAAAATTGAAATCGTATCAAATATCTTTTCTGACCACAATGCTATGAGACTAGATATCAATAAGAGGAAAAAAACTGTAAAAAATACAAACACATAGAGGCTAAACAATACACTACTAAATAACCAAGAGATCACTGAAGAAATCAAAGAGCAAATCAAAAAATACCTAGAAACAAATAACAATGAAAACATGATGACCCAAAACCTATGGGATGCAGCAAAAACAGTTCTAAGAGGGAAGTTTATAGCAATACAATCCTAACTCAAGACACAAGAAACATCTCAATTAAACAACCTAACCTTACACCTAAAGCAATAGAGAAAGAAGAACAAAAAAATCCCAAAGTTTGCAGAAGGAAAGAAATCATAAAGATCAGACCAGAAATAAATGAAAAAGAAATGAAGGAAACATTAGCTAAGGTCAATAAACCTAAAAGCTGGTTCTTTGAGAAGATTAAAAAAATTGATAAACCATTAGCCAGACTCATCAAGAAAAAAAGGGCGAAGACTCAAATCAACAAAATTAGAAATGAAAAAGGAGAAGTAACAACTGACACTGCAGAAATACAAAGGATCATGAGAGATTACTATAAGCAACGATATGCCAATAAAATGGACAACCTGGAAGAATTGGACAAATTCGTAGAAAAGCACAAGCTTTGGGGACTGAACAAGGAAGAAATAGAAAATATAAACAGACCAACCACAAGCACTGAAATTGAGACTGTGATTAAAAACCCTCCAACAAACAAAAGGCCAGGACCAGATGGCTTCACAGGCAAATTCTAACAAACATTTAGAGAAGAGCTAACACCATTCCTTCTCAAACTCTTCCAAAATATATCAGAGGGAGGAACGCTCCCAAACTCATTCTGTGAGGCGACAATCACCCTGATACCAAACCAGACAACGGTGTCACAAAGAAAGAAAACTACAGGCCAATATCACTGATGAACATAGATGTAAAAACTCTCAACAAAATACTAGCAAATAGAATTCAACAGCACATTTAAAGGATCACACACCATGATCTAGTGGGGTTTATCCCAGGAATAATCCCAGCAAGGATTCTTCAATATACGCAAACTGATCAGTGTGATATACCATATTAACAAATTGAAGGAGAAAAACCATATGATCATCTCAATAGATGCAGAGAAAGCTTTTGACAAAATTCAACACCATTTATGATAAAAATCTTCCAGAAAGTAGGCATAGAGGGAACTTTCCTCAACATAATAAAGGCCATATATGACAAACCCACAGCCAATATCATCCTCAATGGTGAAAAACTGAAACCATTTCCACTAACATCAGGAACAAGACAAGGTTGCCCACTCTCACCACTATTATTCAAAATAGTTTTGGAACTTTTAGCCACAGCAATTAGAGAAGAAAAATTTTAAATGGGACCTAATGAAACTTAAAAGCTTTTGCACAGTAAAGGACACCATAAACAAGACTCAAAGACAACCCTCAGAATGGCAGAAAATATTTGCAAACAAAACAAAGGACAAAGGATTAATCTCTAAAGTATACAAACAGCTCTTGCAGTTCAATATCAAAAAACAAAAACAACCCAATCCAAAAATGGGCAGAAGACCTAAACAGATACTTCTCCAAAGAGGATATACAGATTGCCATCATATGAAAGGATGCTCAACATCACTAATAATTAGAGAAATGCAAATCAAAACTACAATGTGGTATCACCTCACACCGGTTAGAGTGGCCATCATCAAAAAATCTACAAACAATAAATGCTGGAGAGACTGTGGAGAAAAGGGAACCATCTTGCACTGTTGGTAAGAATGTAAATTGATACAGCCACTATGTAGAACAGTATGGAGCTTCCTTAAAAAGCTAAAAATAGAGCTACCATACGACCCAGCAATCCCACTCCTGGGCATATACCCTGAGAAAACCATAATTCAAAAAGAGTCACAATGTTCACTGCAGCTCTATTTACAATAGCCAGGACATGGAAGCAACCTAAGTGTCCATCGACAGGTGAATGGAATAAAGAAGATGTGGTACATATATACAATGGAATATTACTCAGCCATAAAAAGAAACAAAATTGAACTATCTGTAGTGAGGTGGATGGACCTAGAATCTGTCATACAGAGTGAAGTAAGTCAGAAAGAGGAAAAACAAATCCCGTATTCTAACACATATATATGGAATAAAAAAAAAATGGTTCTGAAGCACCTAGGGGCAGGACAGGAATAAAGAGGCAGACGTACAGAATGGACTTGAGGATACAGGGAGGACGAAGGGTAAGCTGGGACAAAGTGAGAGAGTGGCATGGACATATATACACTACCAAATGTAAAATAGATAGCTAGTGGGAAGCAGCCACATAGCACAGGGAAATCAGCTCGGTGCTTTGTGACCACCTAGACGGGTGGGATAGGGAGCGTGGGAAGGAGACGCAAGAGGGAGGAGATGTGGGGATATATGTTTACATACGTCTGATTCACTTTGCTGTAAAGCAGAAACTAACACACCATTGTAAGGCAATTATACTCCAATAAAGATGTTGAAAAAAGAAAGAGTACTCATCTACTTAAGGTCACATAGCTTATATGTGGAAGAGCAGGGCTTTGGTCTCTGAAAAATGACTTAGTCTAACATGAGAGGAACTGACAAAACACTAAATAAAGTATGTGAATCTCTAAGAAGCGTGGTTGGCACACATAAGGTACCTGTAAATTATAGTTATTGTTACTGATTTTTCTAATAAGATGGGGAGTAAATAAAAATGGATCAACCATGCTCATAAGAAATCTATCATGTACTGTATATTTAGTTACCTGTCTGTATGTAAATGTTTTATCATCCAAATTAGATTGCTAAATACTTTAAAGATGGATTTAAAGTCAATTAAAAATATGCAGGAGTCAAATAATACTGTGATGAGGTATTTATTGAAGACATTTTAGAAAAACAAAGAAGGAAAATAACCAATCAGGTCCTAAAGCAAAATCATATTTTTGTAACCACTCTTTATATTTAGTACAGTTTCTTTCTGTTTTGTATACATAGAACTTTTTTGAAGAATAACTGGAACCCATATAAAACATATAATTTTATATTCTCTTTTTAAAACTTGACATTACATTATAAGCCTTTTTCTATTTTATTACAGTCTTTGCAACAACATAATGACTTTCATTCTTACACTAACAGATTTCTCTGGTTTATTTAATTATTACTTTTTTTTTTTTTTTTTTTTTTGCGGTACGCGGGCTTCTCAGTGTTGTGGCCTCTCCCGTTGCGGAGCACAGGCTATGGACGCGCAGGCTCAGCGGCCACGGCTCACGGGCCCAGCCGCTCCGTGGCATGTGGGATCTTCCCAGACCGGGGCACGAACCCGTGTCCCCTGCATCGGCAGGTGGACTCTCAACCTCTGCGCGACCAGGGAAGCCCTAATTATTACTTTCTTATTGAACATTTAGGCTATTCACAATTGTAGAACATTATACATAATTCTGTTATAAATAACTTTCTCTCTCTCTCTCTCTCTCTCTCTCTCTCTCTCTCCACCTCTCCCCAGCACCTCTCTCTCTCTCCTTTCCCTCCCTCTCTTTTGGCCTTTAACATTATTTACTCAAGAGAGAGTTCAAAACTCTAATTACTAACTAAAAGACTTCTAACGTCTTCTTGAATCTTGTACCACATTTTATATCGAGCTTACTTTTATTCCCCACAGTGCCCAATATAATGCCACCCATAAAGTAGGTGCTTTATAAATATATATCGTTTAAATGACTAATAGAATAGATGGGAAAACTTCACCAATTATTGGCACACTGGTTTAATCTATTAGTATATTAAATCGAATTCACAAAGTCAACGTAATTGTAAAGATGTAAGAACAGAAGGTCCACAATAAAATACTTTAGAAGTATAATGAACTATCGGCACACAAAATGCTGTTATTTAGGTGTTTGGTTCTCTAATTTCTAGTGCATAGACTTTTAGTGCAACAAAGAATTCTCAGGATTCTTTACAATCCCTTATCAATGAAAAAAAAAACAAGCATTTGAAATAACAGAAAGAATTGGATTGCTTTTCATGAAATACTTATGCTGCTCCGCGGCATGTGGGATCTTCCCGGACCAGGGCACGAACCTGTGTCCCCTGCATCGTCAGGCGGACTCTCAACCACTGCACCACCAGCGAAGCCCTTAAAATCTAATTTTAAAAGCTCTATGTTTAATGGAAAAATCGCATATAAAGTATTGGTTTAATACAAAGTGAAAATGAATATTCAATTCTCCTAAATACTATGCTCTAATCTTGTCTTCTCCTTCTACCAGGTCCTCACAAACCAATAATACATTCTGATTGGTATGTAATGTTTTAATCTTAAATTCAAAGTTTGGTAAGGCAGTTATATATTCAAAATATTTTTAATGAATACTGACCATATTCCAGGCTACTAGAAACTATTCTAAACGAACTGCAAGTTCCTAAATGTCCCCTGCCCCTCCTCCTCTGGACCGCTATGCACTGCTGTTACACTGACCCACCCCTCTTGTTTAAGTGGGTAACTCTTACTTTTCTTTTATTTCAAAATTCCATTAGATGTTATCTCCACTGCAAAGCTGCCCCTTCCACCCCAAGAAAGTGTTAGATGCCCCTCATGTTGTGCTACTACAACCCCTGTGCTTATTCCTTATCATATTATATCATAAATGCCTATTAATTTTTGTGTCTCCTCCTCTAGACTGTAACTGCGTAGAGGATAGATGATTTACCTTTCTTATAAATTAAGAGGATTCAAGTTATCCTGGTAATGTACACTCTTGTGAGTGTTTTGTGCTTATAAATGTTAACTGTCTTGAGACTAGCTGGTATATATGGCACAATTTTACAATTATAATTGGCTCTAGTTTCCTAAGCATTATATTTATTCCTCTGATTAAACTGAAAGCTCCCTGGGGTCAGGGTTCTTGTCTTAACCTTCTTCTGTAACCTCCAGAGTGCTAGAAAAGAATACTCATTAATTAATTATTCATGAGTGGCCACACTGGACACAGTCACAACTCTAATACAGTCATCACTGAAGCCCAGTTTACTGGCAATATAATAACACTATTCGAACTTTTCTTTAAGAACCAGGAATTTGACAGCAAGGTAAATGGTATAACCCGTAAGAAAAGCAATTTCTTAATAGTTTCCAAGGAGCAAAAAAGCCCCATATTCAGGAATGCCTTTTCTCAGATCTCTCCTAAAAACATAATCTAAAAATCATAGACTTGGGCTTCCCTGGTGGTGCAGTGGTTGAGAATCTGCCTGCTAATGCAGGGGACACGGGTTCGAGCCCTGGTCTGGGAGGATTCCATATGCCGCGGAGCAACTAGGCCCGTGAGCCACAACTACTGAGCCTGCGTGTCTGGAGCCTGTGCTCCGCAACAAGAGAGGCCGCTGTAGTGAGAGGCCCGCGCACCACGATGAAGAGCGGCCCCCGCTTGCCACAACTAGAGAAAGCCTTCGCACAGAAACGAAGACCCAATGCAGCAAAAATAAATAAATTAATTAATAAACTCCTACCCCCAACATCTAAAAAAAAAAACTAAAAAAAAAAAAAAAATCACAGACTACTATTTTCATGAAGATGTTTTTAATATTTTATTCTTTTTTAAAACGGTTAAAGCTTAACCACATGGGAAATAACTTCTTTCCCACACAGTATTTTTCCTCCTGTGGTAGGATCCTACTCAGTATAAGTCCTGGCCTTTCTCTGCCTACTAATTCACTCCAACCTAAATGAGGAAGAAGGATGATTTACCTGTCAGTTTTGGTAAAATAAACCAGGCATGTGTAGCCCACCTGCACCCTTCTTCCTCTTGGGAGCAAGTGGGCATAGAGAATATCTGCTCCCCATGGGTATGATCTTCATCACTGCTGAGATCAGGCATGGTCCATTACTGGTTGCAATTGGGGAGGGGCTAGCATGAGGAAAGAGTCTGCTTAATTGCAAGGTTTAGTGAGAGACTCACCTGGCTCTCACAATAAGCTCCATGTTCCAACCTGTGCTTAATCAGTAATAAAGGTAATATTTTGGCTTCATCTGCCACTCTTTTGTTTTATTTCTCAAATTATTCAAAGCCTTATTCAAAGTCCAGGCAGAGAAGAGGAATGCCATTTATTGGCTCCCCTCAGAGATCAACAGATGGGAATAAGCAAAAGTGAAGATAGCTTTACTGTTATAGTAGTGAAACTATAAGTGATGCTTATCTTCTATTTTCCTAAACTTTCATTATTGTGTTATAATATCTTTATTAAAAAAAATAGGGGTTGTAGGAAGGCCAAAGCAACAACAAAAACACAAACAAAAATTACTTCTGTACTACGTATCAATTTAATCTTTTATCACACCCGCTTGAAAATAATTAAGCTGAATTTGAAAAGTAAAACAACATATTAAAAACACAAAATTTTCAACACATACTAAAAGTGCAAAAACACGTGCCTACTTTTAAAGTTCAAAAGGCCTGAACTTAGGTGCTATGGATAGTCTCAATTTTTCAAAAGGGAAGAAGAAATGTGATGACTCTTTTTAACAATTCCAGAAGGCAAGACTCTTTGGAAGAAAAGGACCACTTCTCTAGAGATGTCTGCTCTTCTCGACAGGATTTTAAATATCATTATCACTAGTTGGCAGAGAAAGGATCCAATATGTCACTGGAAAATATGTCCCCAAATGAAGCAAATGATAGCAGAAGTTTGGTCTAAAACCAGACCTACAGTTTGGCTTCCCTGAGGCTCAGGTCTGGTGGAAGAGCCAGACTTTCACCCTAGAACTCTTTATCTCCCATAGCTCCCTTGCTTCCTCTGTCTTCTAGCTCCCATAAACCCCCTTTCTGTGTCTTAAAAGTTTGACAGCTTCATTTCAAAGAATCTCGAAGAGAATTTACAAAAGTGCAACGTAATTCCTTCCATGTTAAAAAGGAAATTAGCTCCTGAGAGCTGTGTATCTACCACAGGGAAGGGGCTTTAGGTGAAGTTCGCTTAGCAGTATATTGACCGTTGCCACACAACACTCCTTATGTACTAAATCCCAGCAATTTTATTTTGCATTCTGATACAAGAAGAAATACAATTAGATAAATTTGAGCACAGCAATAGAAATCTGAGAATAGGGTATAAACCCTTCAGATGAGGCAAGTGATTAGATTTTCTTGACTGGTGAAGAAAAAGAAAAGTATTATGAAAATACACCATACCCTGATTGTTGAATTTTATATTTTCACCGTTTTGCTCCATTAATCTGCTAGACCATGCCTAATATAATCCATCAAGTAGGGTATTTTGACAGCAAGCATCAGTTTCATCATCTATGAAATGGAGATAATATTTCACAGAGTGAGGTTTAAACTAGGTGACTATTTTAAAGAAGGCTGGCACGGTGGTTGCCTAATAGAAAAGACCCCAATATGCCATTATTTTATGGTGTATAGGTGGCTTACTTTTGACCATCATATAATATAAATTATTTCCCTAAACTTTATATAGACTAAGGGCTACCCACTTGCATTCAAATCACTTTAAATTCTTAACTTTTTCTACTCCACCCTTTATATACAGTATTACCAAAATACCTACATGTCATCTTCTTCTCTTGGAGACTCACAGTGTATCTTAGCATACTAAATGCTCTGAGATGCTCTGTAGTAAAGAAATATGCCCTTTGTGTTTGTGTGTGTGTTTGTTTAAATTTTATAAGAAGTTCTATTTTAATATTTCCTTGTTTACTTTTCCATAGGACACAGTAGAAAACAAGACACTAAAATATAGGAAGAGTTAATGATTAGTGGCAGAACTGTAGGTGATTTTTATTTTCTGCTTTTGTCTTTTTCATAATGTCCCCCTAAATCTTAAATTTCCATATTTTTACAATCAGATAAATCATTCTTTTTAAAAAAAAAAAAAAATACAGTGCCTAATGGCACTTAGTGCCTAATGGCACTAAGACTGTATTTGCCAAGTGCTTGTTATCCCTATATCTCTGTCCCTGGATCTTAGTATCTTCGTTTCCTCATTAAGTGTCTTGGGCTTTTCATCAGTACAATGAACATATCATTTTCATAACACTTTTCATGGTAATCATTTTGAAATCCGAGTACAATGAAATGCTAACAAACAGAAGCAGGGCATTTTGCTTTGAAGACTCCTCTAAAAATTCAAATCCAAGGGTCTACAGATAGAGTCATTATGCTAAGGAAAGGTCAATTTGACTTTTCCAGGATGAGTCTTTCTAATTCTGACCTCACAGCTTTTGGAGTGACAAGATTTAGCCTCACTGAATACCTGGGCTACTTCTCAGTTGTGTGATCTAGAATATAATGTATTGCATAATCTCCCTGAGGATCTATTTTCTTATCTGCAAAATGGGAACAAGGTCACTCATGTCTCAGGGTTATTGAAATAACAAAATGGGATAACTCTCTGTGGAAATGCTTTGTAAATGGAAGTACAAAATTCCGTACAGAAATTATTTAAAAGAAAAATCCTCTCCTTATAGTATCAGGCAGAAAAAGCTAAATGAAAAAAACAGCAATGCCTCATGGCAACACTTGCATGTCTTAAGTATATGTCCAAAGTATAGTCTTGCAAAAAATCACCAGTAAATGTCAGACAGACATTTCTTCTCTAACTGAAAGATATTCTGATTATTAGCAGGTGAAAATGTAGTTTCCACTAAGTGAGATATTTGCTATAATCTCCATGAGCATTCTACTCTTGTTGCCTTAGAGGTCCCTCTTCGCTTTCATTCATACTAAGTAAAATGTGCAAAAGTTGCCTTGCTAATAGTCTACTAATTTATTTTACTAAAGACTGATAATAGTTTTCTCAGCTTCCATAGTGTTTCCTCACTTATAAAGCAATACCTTTTTCTGACCTTCAGTACATAACACAAAGCAATTAGTTTTTGCTATTTCAATGTAAAAGCACCTATTGTAAAACTGTCAGACTAAAAATGACTAGATTCCAAGATTAATGAATATTAATGAGAAAACTAGCAGTCTTTCTCCTCTTAATCATCCTCTACAATATTAATCTTTCTTACAACATGCCAAACCACAAGCCTAAATTCCTCAAAAATGGGTATATTCCATATGCAAGTACCCAGGAAAGTACCCAGGAAATTCCACCAAATTAAAGAAAGGATGGAGAAGAAAATATCACTTACTATCATGGATTCTACTGCTATACTTAATATGAGGTTGACCAGAGAGAGACTTAAAGATGCCTTGGGAATATGCAATCACACATTGTCTTTTCTATTCTGCGGATTCTACAGAAATGTGAAAAATGACCTTTAGACTTTTCTATATTAATTATACATCAATTTTTTAAAAAACCATTAGACACTTATCTGTGTTTTTAAAAAACCATTAGACACCTATCTGTGTTTCTTGGTAATTATTTAGTTAAGTCATTTCACATCTCTGGGTTTCAGTTTTGTCATCTCTTTGTCATATAAAGAGGTTATAGATATCTATCAATAGAGAAAAAGTTTTATGTAAGTTAAGGTCTATCTATACAGTGGAATTTTATGGATCCTTTAAAAGCGATAAAGGTGAAAACCCCAACAAAATGGAAACCAGACTTTTATGGGAGAAAATCAGGATAAAAATTACTTGCATATTAAAATTAGAATTAGGTATAAATGCATAAACACAAATAACAATCTAAGAAGAACATGGAGAAATGAATGTTTTGTCATTCTCTCTGTTGTTACTTTTATAATACCTAATACCTAAAGATCTTCCCCTTACCCAGTAAAATTAAATAAAGAAGTTAAGCTACTATGATTAGGATTAAAATTCCTATACTACAATGATGAGCATACATACAGTGGTTAGCTATATATATTGACTATACTTAAGTATTTTGTGTACATTGATCTTTCCCTATGAATATATTGTAACAATCTTAAAGAAGAAATCCATGTGTTTTACCCCCTTTCAATCCTCTGTAACACTAGTTGTTGAGGACTGAGCACACATAGAAGGCTAACAGATTTAGGGATTCAGGATTTGCAGCATCCATCGTATGGTGAGTCAAATTATTGCCAGTCCCCTGATACCAATTCATATCACCTCTCAGAAGCCAGCTCATAACCCTCTTTAAAAAAGGAATTAGCATATTTTAACAGCATTGTTTGTTTAATGCATATATTCCAAAATAAGCTGTATTTCCATGCGGGTAGAGATATATCTACTGCATTGATTACACTATCTCTAGCATCCAGCACTATGTCTGCAATACGGAAGACTGGCCATAAGTATTTGCTATACCATTAGATCAAAATTTCTCAACCTGAGCACTACCGATGTTTTAATTTTCTGTTGTGTGGGGTGGAGGGGGGCAGTGCATTGTAGGATGTTTAGCAGCATCTCAGGTCTCTACTCACTATCTGCCATGAGGTTCTCAATAAACATGTGGTAATTGTCAAAATTATCTAAAATATTTGGTTGTGATACATGATTGGTTGTAGAAGTGCTACCAGTACTTTCTCATGCCATGGAGTGTCAGATGATATAAGCAGGATAGTGAGCTACTATTCACAAATAAAAATTATTGCCATCCCAGCAAGTACCCAGAGTTTAAACAGTATCTACAAAGACTTTAAAGTACCTAAAGAGAAGTAAAGTTTGTAACTTAAGAGAAAAAAAAAAAAAAAGGTGGGGGAAATATAATTAGAATAAACCTAGTTATATCAAAGGATTATAGTTAAACCAAGGATTATAACAAGGCAAAAAAAATCATTAACTGACTAATATCCAATATACTGCAGGTATCTAATCACCCTAATCACCTTTCTTATAATTCACCTACTGTGAACCTGCATACCTATGGTGGGAACCTCTACCCATGGGGAATTGTTAGGGGCCTCTCCTCACCTTAGCTAGGTGTTCAGTCTTTCCAAATTATTAGTGCCCATAATGCTTAAAATTTGGCAAATAAAGAGGATCTTTCAGCAATTCCATCCTTCTCAGGAAAAGAGAACAAACCTACTATGTCATCACACACACATACCACATACACACAGAGTATACAAATACTGAGGGTAAAAAAGTTCAAGAAGTCTACTGAGAACAAAGAAGGAATTTAAAAGGCATGTTTAAAAATATTCCTAATAGAACTCTATCTTAAATCCCTGTCTGCCCTCATACTCTAGCCACTGAGGCTAGATCACACAGAAGAAAACATCTAGACTCCTCTTTTCCTAAAGCAGAAAACAGTACTAGGACCTAAAGAACAGGTCCTTGTCTTTCCTTTCTTTAGGCCTTACCTACACCCTCAAATTTTCCAGAGTTAAAGGTACCTCCTGAGAGAATGTTAACCCAGCTCTACGTTTCACTACCAAAATTACAGAGAGAGAGGAACAAGAAGCAAGAAGATGGCATTTCCAAAGCCTTCTCAATCCACTCCTTTCACCAAAGATTTCAAACTTTCCCTGAAGGAGGTAGGTGAAGTTTTGTTCAATACGGCATCACTATTTGTAAGAAATGTGTTTTGTGAACTCTCCTCTCAGAGAAAGCACAAGAAGCAATGAAAGATGTTTAACAAACAACAGACATATGAAATAATGTGATTTGTTATGTCCCTAATACATTTTTACGTCAAAACCTGATCATCACTCAAGTTCCACCTGGATTTCAATCTTGTCTAAAACTGACTCATGCTTTTTCTATTTGTCCCAGTAAACTTGGGATAAAGTTGGGCATTTGGCCTTTTTTTGTTCAGCATTAGCATTACTGCAAGGCTTAAGAGGTTTCCCTTTTACTTATATAGCCGAGCCCAAGTACCCAGTTAAAGCCTCAAGCCATTAGTGGCATCATTAATGCCACAGTGATTAAGTGAGATAGCCAAGCACCAGCGCACCATGAAGAACAATAGGAGATTTCAAAGTCAACTCTGAAGCAATTGTCATGATTCTTAAACAAGGCAAATGCATTAAGTTCCTATTATTTCCACATTTTGCACGTAAATGAGGGCTGTTTCTAGACCTTCAATCATACCTTAGAACTTTAACTGGATGTTAGAACGCAATGATAATCATTATTTTGTTACCAGTTTTGGTCCAGCAATATTGACTTAACTCTACTAGAAGAAATTTTTTTTTTTTTTTTTTTTTGGGAACATTTTTGCAGCAAAACCAGAGATGCCTATTTCTAACTCTGCAAAAAAGTATGCCATTAGCCTTCCCAAGGAAACTGCTTAACAACTTATCAAATTACCCAAAGTTGTAGATACATACACCATGTAAATTCCCCCTTAATATAAAGTGTAATAAATTATCCATTAATTAATCCAATTCACTCATCTTACAAATTGTATGCAGGTTTAACTATGTGCCAAACACTGTGCTAAGTACTAGAAATGCAGAAATTAACAAAATAGACACAGCACTCTGCTCTTGCTATAGCAAGGAATACAGAAAGGTACGGCTGAGGAATTAGACATGGGTTCAAATTCTAATCCCCAAATTTACTATCTACATAAACTTAGCTAGTCATTCTAAACCTCCATTTTCTAATGTTTAAAATGGAGCTAATCATATCTTTCTCAGAGCTTATGGTAACAGTAAAGAATATACTATATTGTATGTGAAAGTACCCAAGATAGAGTTAGCACCTAATAGACACCCAATAAGTGTTACCAGTCCATAAAACCATCTGGTAACTCATGCTTTTTGAGTATCCTTTGGGAACTCAGTAGCTTTTGTGCTATATCAGATCAATCAAAATGGTTAATAAGCAATACATTTAAAATTATAAATAATTAATGCTGCAACAGCTAGAAAGAAATACTTCTTAGCAGAAGAAATTTTATAAAGAATGGTTAGAAAATTGCGCTCTGGGATCAAGAAGAAAAGATTGAGCATGTTTGCTCCAGGACTGAAAATCAATATGCAAAAAAATCAAAGAAAATGTTCCATAATGTTGAAAATGTCATTACAAAGGCCAAGGAAGTATAATGAAGGTTCCTAAGTGATGAAAATCAGGTGAGCATGGGAATGAACGGAAAAATGAACAAACACTTTTCTTGGGAGTTCATAGTTTATTTCTGAATATGAAAATTACATTCTGTAATATAACAATGAATCTCACTAACCAAAAATGGTTGTTTTTGAAATCATGGTAATCTCTTTATTTGAAACTTAATACTCACAAAGAAATTGAATATTAACTGACAAAACAAATAATTTTAAAAAGGAATACAGGCCTATGTGAAGAGACATACTTTTTATACACTTTAAAAAATGTGGAACATATTTGTTCATTTTAACCAAATAAGCAAAAAATGAAGTTTGCTAATAAATTTACAAGATATACTGGTGAATGTTTTGATTTACTTACAATTACTTAACAGTTGTTAAAATGGTTTGGCAGTATAATGACTGATTTAAAAACTAGAATGAATAACATTTATTTACTAGTATGCAAATTCCTTACCAAGAAGCACACCTTTGAATCATTACTTTGTGTTGCTGTGAGAAATTTTTAAAAAACGAAAAAAATTCATAAGCTTTCCCATTATATTATTAATTTGTGAGATCTAATAAATTGCAACATTGGAAGGGTCCTCAGAAATACACTTGCTCTAGCTGCCTGTGACCTGTCAGGTAAATGGAAATCCAACAACCTTACTTCATTGTGTGGTCCTGTATTTAGTCTTCTTCGGAGTTCAGAATCACTCTCTTGTATCTAAGTAAAGCCCTTCCTGAATCAATTTATTTATGACTCTAAATTACCTTCTGTTTGGCCCTATTGATTCCACTACATTGTGCTTTTAAAATTTTTCTCTACATTGTCCTGTCTGTTCTTGCTTGGCTTTCTTCCTATCAAAAAATAAGGGAATGAATCGGGCATGAGATATAGTACCAATGCAGTGATCTCCTAGCCATGTGACTCTGAGGAAGCCAGTTCACCTGTATGGCCTCAGGTTTTTCTTTGTAAATTGACAGAATTAGACTAAATTATAACTGAGATGCCTTTCAATCCTGTCATTCCAAGATTTGCATAAGGCTTGATGAGTTGCCATCTGCTTTAGTAGTAGGGGAAAAAGACACTCAAGCAAGAGGTGCAGATTGTAGTACAGGCTCTAATTTGGAAAAACTGTGTCACCTCTCTGAGACTAATTTGGCTCATTCATCAGAAAAGCATAATTATGCCTGTCCTGTTACCTCACAGGGTAGACGATTCAGCGAGGTGAAGATACAGGTTGGTAAATAATGTAAACTTTATCCTTACCAATCTTTTAAGAACTGGCAGATGTAGGTAGGGGAAAAGATAATGAGTAGAAAAATATATATTACTTAGACAGTAAAACTGACAGAGTCACAAAAATATGGATCAATTAGCTAATAAAAGGAGAAATTCATTTATCTCCCTAACAACTGATACATATTTGAAGACCTTAACTGTATTAAAAGCAAAACAAGTTAAATTTGACATCTGAGTAATTAGAAGAGCAAAGAACAACGGACTGGATTCTAACAATATTTTTGTCATAAATTACATGAATGAATGACTTTGGACAAATCACACTCTCATGTTCTTTTGTCAAATACAGACCCTTAAACTTAGCACCTCTAGAAGAAAAATTTTCTTCATTATAAATTTTATTTTTAATTATGTACTTTTTAAATTGGAGAGACAGAGGGAGATAGAACTTCCATTTTGACTATGATGGACTAGTTTATAACATTCCAGACCTTCTACTGAGAAAAACTCAAAAGTCTGGATTATCAAAACAGTTTCAAGTCTTCAAAGAGCCACCAGGGCAGCCAGGACTTGAGGGGCCAGAAGCCCTGAGAGAAGAAAACTCATTGAGGTGGGCTCAACACTTCTTTTCTCCTCAAAGCATTTTCCTATTTGTAACCAGGAGGCTAAGGAGCTAAACAGAAAGCTGAGCAGAAAACATCGGCTGAGTAAAGTGTTTGGCAGTCTTAAGAAAAATTGGAGTTTAGGGTTGAAAAGAAAGCTAGGACTTGAGGATAGAAGATTCTGCAGTAAAAGAAAGTGCAAAGAAATAAGGTCAGCCCTATGTGATATTTTTTTCTCTCAAGGCAATGCCTCAGCAGAGCAGCAACTGAGACTAAGCAGGTGAGAAGAGTGAAGGCTCTGAGAAGCTAAGCGGAACTTTTAACAATCACACAATGCTGGGGAGACAAAATTGGGCTTCAAGGCTCACCAATGAGGGAATGCACTGATAAACATCACAGGGTTAAGGCTAGGGTTCGGGTTAAGGTTAGGAATAGGGATAGAGGCAAACTGAAAATAGACTACCCTCATAAAAACTAAAACTTTGTCCTCAATTCAGCCCAGCCCATAATTGGACTGAAGTGATAGGCCCCTAATCTATCTGTACGTTAGAAGCAAAAGTAAAACCTAAGGGAAGATGATGTCATTCAGATTATCTATAATTTTTCATATATAATAGCTGTCATTCAATACAAAACTTCATATCCTGCCAAGAAACAAGAATAAAAGAAAAAGTAGAAAACAGAACAGACCCACAGTTCATCAAGATATTAGAGTTATTAAAATGGCCCTTGAAATAACCATGGTTGATATGTTTCAGAAAATAAATGGTACTCCTAAGATATAGGTACTTTTCCGTGTATATGTTGTACATCAATAGGAAGTTTATTTAAAAGTTAGTTTTAAAACGTGAAAAGGTAGAGAATTTCTCCAGAGTACTAGATCTATGAAACCCACCCAGACTTCAGACAATACTATAAACTACAGTAATCAAAACGCCATGGTACTGACATAAAACCATACATATGGCTCAAATGAATAGAATAGAGAGCCCAGAAGTAGACCATACATCTACGGTCAATTAATCTTCAACAAAGGAGGCAAGAATATACAATGGAGAAAAGACAGTCTCTTCAGCAAGTGGTTTTGAGAACGCTGGACAGCTGCATGTAAATCAATGAAGTTAGAATACACCCTCACACCATACACAAAAATAAACTCAAAATGGCTTAAAGACTTAAATAAAAATAACCATAAAACTTCTAAAAGAGAATATAGGCAAAAAATTCTCTGACATAAATCGTACCAATGTTTTCTTAGGTCAGTCTCCCAAGGCAACAGAAATAAAAGCAAAGTAAACAAATGGGACCTAATCAAACTTATAAGCTTTTGCACAGCAATGGAAACCATAAACAAAATGAAAAGACAACCTACAGATGGGAGAAAATAATTGCAAACGATGTGACCAACAAAGGCTTGACTTCCAAAATAAACAAATAGCTCATACAACTCAGTAACAACAACAGCAACAACAGAAAATCAAAAATTGGGCAAAAGACCCAAATAAACATTTCTCCAAAGAAGATATATAGATGGCCAACAGGCACATGAAAAGCTGTTCAACATCACTAATTATTAGAGAAATGCAAACCAAAACTATATACCATGAGGTATCACCTCATGCCAGTCAGAATGGCCATCATTAAAAAATCTACAAATAATAAATGCTGGAGAGGGTGTGGAGAAAAGGGAACCCTCCTACACTGTTGGTGGGAATGTAAATTGGTACAGCCACTATGGAAAACAGTATGGAGGCTCCTTAAAAAACTAAAAATAGAGTTACCATATGCTCCTGCAATTCCACTCCTGGGCATATATCTGGACAAAACTGTAATTCTAAAAGATACATGCACCCCAGTGTTTATAGCAGCACTATTTACAGTAGCTAAGACATGGAAGCAACCTAAACGACCATTCACAGATGAATGCCTAAAGATGATGTGGTATGTATACACAATGGAATACTACTTGGCCGTAAAAAAGCATGAAATAATGCCATTTGCAGCAACATAGATTGATCTAGAGATTAACATACTAAGTGAATTACATCAGACAGAGAAAGACAAATATCATATGATATCACTTACATGTGGAATCTAAAAAAAATGATACAAATGAACTTATTTGCAAAACAGAAACAGACTCACAGACCTAGAAAACAAATATATGGTTACCAAAGGGGATAGCAGGGGTGGGGGCCAGGGGGACAGATAAATTAAGAGTTTGGGTTTACCACATACACACTACTATATTTTTTAAAAAGTATGTGGGTAAATCTAAATGAATATTGGCTACATAAAACAATAATTGTTACTCTAAGAGAAAAAGAAATCGTATGATCATCTCAATAGATGCAGAAAGTGCATTTTATTAAAGTCAACACTCATTCATGATATTTTTACAGTACTTGTTGGACATTTGTATGTCTTCTCTGGACAAAGGTCTGTTTGAGTCCTTTGCCCATTTTTCAATCAGGTTATTTGGTTTTTTGCTATTGAGTTTTAGGAATTCCTTACATATTTTGGATATAAGCCATTATCAAATACATGGCTTACAAATACTTTCTGTAGGTTTTTTTTTCCACTCTGTTGATTGTTTCCTTTGCTACGTAGAACCTACTTTCTATTTGTCTATTTTGCTTTTCTTGCCTGTGCTTTTTAAATTGAAATTTCTGTCTGGCTCGTTGTGACTCTTATCCTTCTGTAATGGCATCCTTTTTCTACAAATATTTTCAAGACTACATATACATGATATGAATTCTTTTGCTCTGTGTTTTCCTCACAAATTACTTGATCTGATTAGCTGCAAATACAAAATTAGCAACTTAACTGTTGACCCTAGCAACAAATGCGCAGCTTCTGAGGACATATCTCTCAGGAGGCAAGTGTGGTATAGTTTGAAGGGTGACATGTCAGTCAAGCCTCGAAAGAGAAAGGCAGTAAAAGCTGTGGAAATTTAATATTTCCTCCCAAAGGAAAAGCTATTGATTAGGATGTAAATATTTTACTTTTTGTCCTTCTTAAGAACACATATATAATTTCCAATCTCACTAATATGAATCCTGTTGGTCAAATTCTGAACAATTGTGAGCTATAAATACTATCAGTAAGTTATCTCACATTTTCTGTGTTGTATTTTTCTCATTTTTGTTTTAGTAGATAAAAATGTCAGAAACTATAAAGCATAAAATAACTAGGCATTGACCCCATTAATTTTCCCAACAGTTTTTCTCTCTATCATTGCAATTCATTTCATTTTATAATCTCTTCCTCAGGTAAGTGCTCCAGTACCTCAGTCACTTTGCACCTAACATATCACGTGACTCTAGAAATTTTCCCCATCCAGTGCTTAGATGACTCAGCTGCAGGATATGAGGTTAATACAACCAGATGATTGAAGATGAGCATAACTTGTAAAAAGAGGGGTCACTTTGGAGGTTACAATATAGGAAGTAGGTAGGGTTTTCCCATTATTGTACTGATAAAACCTGAAATTGTGCCTTTTTCAATTTAGTTGTCTAAAATTAAAGAGTTCAGACTCTGTTGTTATAATGCTCTCTGAGTAATTTAGAAAATAGGATGAGGCTCTTTCACGCCATGGAGAAAGGTAAAGTTTGTCACTTATGGATGAAATTCTACATCAATGCAACAACTGAAAAATGTAGAGAACAAGTTAAGTTTAATTAGTGTTTGATTACCGTATTCCAGCTATAAAAGTACATGAAAACGTTTTGTATTTAAATAGTATTTTCTACCTTTAAAGATGCATCTGCAAATTGGGGCTAGTCGTTCCCACCTTACTCACTACACAGGGTTGTTGAGAAGATAACAATAATAACAGGCACCTTTTATTGAAAGCCTATTATGTCCTAAATACTGTGTTAAATATTTTATTTCTTCAAGGTAAGTAATATTATAGACCTATAGGAAAACTGAGACTCAGAGAAGGTTAAGTTATTACCCAAAGTCTTACAGCTTGTTAGGGGCAAGAGAAGACTTTTAAATTATGCATTTTTTATATGGAAATCCATGATCTTAACTATTACTTCATAGAGATCTAATATGGCAATAGAAATGAGTGCTTTGAAAGTTATATGCTACTAAGTTATTTGAAGAGGCAAATATGCCAAAGTAAAAGGGCTTCTACATGGACCTGCCTCTGAAACACTTGAAGCCAGAAGTTGGAAAGAGTTAATATTCTCATCACAACTAAGTTGTGGCTTCTGACCTGAGTAATCAATATCAAAGAAAAATAAAGACCCTAATAACAGAGCTACAGCGGTATACAATGTTTAAATTTTTTTATGACTCTGCCAGAAGGAGTGGGAGCAGAGATGGAACTGGAAAAACACATCATGAAATTCACTTATACATAGATTAATTAACTCAATAGGAATTTTCATCAAAGTATCTAGGCATTCAACAAGTGAAAAGTCTAAATGGAGAACTAAGGTACTAAAACAATGATAACTAAACAAAATCTTAGCTTAAGGATCTGTAGTAAGCACCAATGTATATCATTCTCAATTCAGGATCAACACCCTCATTCCCCCAGCTGATAGGAGCGTTCGCTGCTAAGGGTCACAGCTGAGCCCCTCTCTCCAGGAAGTTACCTTGACTAAAAGTATTTCCCCACCCCTTGGCAACTTGCGTCCAATTACTAGTTGACGTGGTGGTACAAATACTCAGGAAACCTTGCTTCAGTGAGAACAACTGAAGAACCATTCCAGGATCAAAGCTCCCCGTAGCCAGAGCCTCCCCAGAGCCAAGGCCTCTGTTACAACCGGATCTCAGTTCAACTCCCTTTGCCTAATTCTGGGTCTCTCACCCGTCCCAGGTATAGTTCCTAGAGCATTCCCTAATAAACTCTTGCATACAAATCTCAGACTTTTTGAGACTCTTTTCTGGGGAACCTGGCCTATGACAACAATTAATCCCGAATTTGCCTCCAGTCCACTGTTTAAGGTTCTTACTATTATTACAAAACATGCACCTTGCTTCTATTTTCCCAATATCAAGTGTTGGAGTAGTAAATCTTTTACATGAGGCTGACATTACTTTGTGGAATTCCTAAAAATTCAATATAGACTCCGTACATAATGAGGCTATCACATTGAAAAATGTCAGACTTTACAACCAAAGGGTTTTTAAAGACTTATAGATTATCAGCTTAGAAAATTTGTTTCTACAAAACAAAATAGCTTTAAGTTATGAAGAACAGACTTTAGCACCAACAGACTATATGACCCTCTAACTTACAGGCAGTTCAGTGAGCTGTTCCCATTCTTTCTTGAATGAAATATAAAATCTATGCTGTGTTATGGAAATAATCCCCAGTGCTTCCTAAATCTGTGAAAAGTGATTTGATAAGAAGCAATGATTTGTAGTCCTTGTAGATGAACTTTTACTTGATTGTATTACAACCTTCACTTCATTGAAGATTTGACATTTATTTACTACCTATTACGTGCAAGGCACTCATCTGGGTTCTTTGGAGACAAATAAGATGATTTTAGACCCTAAATATTTGTTGATTCAATTGCCACTACTCCTTTCCTTCATGAGCCCACAACTTAGTTGGGAAGAAAGGCAAAATAAAAAGTAATACAGATAGAAGGCAGACACTGATTAAGTGTATGTGTATATTTGTTAGTAAGACAAATATAAGGATGACACTAAATGTCTGTCACATAATTAACACTTTTGTTCTCAGCAGATATATTCTATTGCATGTATCCAAGTAGTAGAAATATAAGCAAGAAAATGATACCAAATATTTCCAGAAGGTCTTTCAGACCTGAATGCTAAAAGTGAGTAAATCACACTATCACCGACTTTATATATAAAGCATTTTATCTTTTCAAAAGATTTTCTAATAAATTTTATTCAATTCCAGGTATAAGTAGTTAGGCTTATGAATGAACATGCTAAAATATCAATGTAAATGCACACATGGTTGTATATAAATCTCATTATATTCCACATCAAATCTAGTTTTTTTTTTTTTTGCTTCTCCTGTCTCAGTGAATGGCACCATCATGTGCTCAGATGCTCAAGCTAAAAATCTGGAAATCATCTCTAGTGTCTCTCTATCCCTTGCCTCATATATTCAATCAATAAATTAATCTAATACACAGTACATCATGCTATCTTACCTCCTAAATCATGCATTCTCAGCAGGGATGATATCACCCCCAGGGGAGTGAAAATTGGTTCTTGGGGAGAGGGGGCGTGATGGTTAAATTTATGTGTCAACTTAGCTAGGCTATGGTACCCAATCATTTGGTCAAACATTAGTCTAGATGTTGCTATGAAGGTATTTTTAAATGATTAACATTTATAATAAGTTGACTTTAAGTAAAACAGATTACCTTCCATACTGCATAGGCCTCATGCAATCAGTTGAAGGCTTTAAGAGCAAAGCCTGAAGAAGGAAGGAATTCTGCCTCAAAACTGCAACACAGACTTTCAGCCTGCAGGCCTGCCCTACAAATTCCAGATTTGCCAGCCTCCACAATCCTGTGAGCCAATTTCTCTAAATAACTAGATCTCTCTCTCTCTCTCCTCTCTCTTTCTTGCTCCACCTACCTAATAAAAGGGGTAAAAAATATTTTCTATATAAAACACAGATATACATATCGTACATAAATACCTGTGGTATTAACATTTCACTGAGCAGGGAGTCAGTTAGGGTAAAATGTCTAAAAATCTCCTAGTCCCCTGGGGATGGGGGGGATGATAATGAAAAAATAGTGAAGAAACATTGTACTAAGTATTTTTAAGTGTGTCCTCTATTCTGTATCTTTTATACCACTACACTAGGAGAGTAAACCATTTATTATCAACAACATTACTTCTGGGCTTCCCTAGTGGCGCAGTGGTTGAGAGTCCGCCTGCCGATGCAGGGGACGCGGGTTCGTGCCCCGGTCCGGGAAGATCCCACATGCCGCAGAGCGGCTGGGCCCGTGAGCCATGGCCGCTGAGCCTGCGCGTGTGGAGCCTGTGCCCCGCAACGGGAGAGGTCCCGACAGTGAGAGACCCGCGTACCGCAAAAAAAAAATAAATAAATAACATTACTTCTCACAGGCTCTCTGGGAATATATTAGTCTCCCTCAACCACATTTTCCACACTATCTAGCAGATCTATGTAAAATATAAATTTGATCAGATCTCTCCCTTGTTTAAAACCCCTCACCGGCTCCAGGTTTGGAAACTCTCATCTCTCTTCCCTAGGAACCCAAAGGCAGGGCAAGGGCCTTTTCATCATTTCACAGAGAAGGATACGAGATACAGTTAGAATGACTTGCCCAAGGTTGCACAATACGCAGAGGCAAATTCAGGATTTTAAACCAGATATCACAATCTAGATATCCAATTTTCTTAGAAGAACATGCTGTTTTTTAATTAGGCTGGCCAACATCTGGATACTATCAGTATCTACTTACTAGCTTATGAGAATCTGAGCAAATGACTACATTAGAGAGCTTTAGTTCCTAATCTGTAAAATGCAGGCAATATCCTCCTCTCAAAATCGATACTGGGATTAAACAGGCTGATGTACACACACACACACACACACACACACACACACACACACACAAACACACATATACACACAGACAGAAATGGGCAAATGTGTGTACATGTATACACATATAAATATATGTGTATGAGTATATATGTATGTATGTATCTCTATAAATACACACACACACACACACACACACACACACAGAGGGCACCTAGAATGTAATATTTGGCATTTTGGTGGTTACTGAATAAACGGGTGGGGAGTTCTTTACCCTGTTATGCTACCTCTACCACAGGTAGTCACCAAATTAGGAACAGTGGTAAGCTATCATGAAATTCAGCTGGATTCTTTTCCCTTTTCCTAGCTTCATGCAAAAAAACAGCAAAAAGTAGCCTTATCTAGCTCCCATTTACCCTATCACTTGACAACAACCAACCTGGGCTAAAGTCACCACCAAGTCAAGCTTACGAGAAATGCCTCTTCCCTGCCTCCTTTTGTTCCTTTCTGAAGTCGTTCATGAACAGACTATGACTCTCTGCACCTCATTTCATTGACCTCTCTTGGCTCAGTGAAACCACTCCAGTCACTGTGTCTCAACTGAAAATGAATATCTTTTTTCCATTATCCTCTTCTTATCTTTTTCAAAAACTTGTTTAGTTACTTTAGGAATACTCTCTCCCTCACTTCATTCCATGCAATAAGCCCAAAAGCCAGCCTAATCATACTGTAGAGTTTACAGAGATCTTATAAATCACTCAGTTCTCCTATCCACAAAGTGAGTCTCCTCTCTCCAGTATATTAAGAGGTGATCATCTCAACCCTTCTAGAACGTGACTGGTGAAGAGGAGGAGTTCATGATTCGTTAAAGAAGTTATTATTGAAAACACACTGTTTTTTTGCATCCTTTTGTTTCCTGGATCATGCAGAATAAATCTACCCCCTCTTCCACATAACAGCCCAAAACGTACCTTTACATCTTCTCCAGAATAGACACTACATTCATTCTATGACTCTTTTTTCCTCATGCGATCCAGTTCACATTTCCTGGTTGTCAGTTTCCAGGATATACCCCAATCTGTTGTTTGTCACTCTGAATATATGGTACCTAAATGGTAGTATCATAGATCTTAAAATGTAACTATCATTTTTTTAAAACACTGGTAAAAAGACAGGTAATTATTTTGATTAATTAGTAAAAATTATTTCACAATTATAGCTTTAATTATCACTTCTAATATTTGCCTTTATATTTTTACCTTCAGCCATGGCTTGCCCCTCAAACTCCAACCATATATTGTAAATCTCCTATTCAATATTTTTACTTGGTTGATCCTTTGTGGACTCAAATTTTATATCACTGAAATAAAACTCATTGCCCCCTAAAGGTCAGATCTTCTTCCTGACTTCTCTCTGTCAGCCTACCACCATTTGAACTCCAAAACATGGAGTCATATTTCCCTGCAGCCTTTCTTCCCTACCCTGCCTCTCTAACCAGTGTTCTCCAAGTCCAGCAGATAGATCCATTACAACCTGCTCACACCCATCCCTTCCATTTCATTCCCACTGTAGACAACCTACCTGGGCCCTCAGTAACTGACACCTAGATAGCTAAAAAGTTTTCCTATGTAGTTGTCAGGGTTCTAAAAGCATCTCACTAGACTTTCTTCTTTTCAATTGTGCTCAGCTTTCCCTGCCTACCCTACTTAACAGATAGATACCCTGGCGCTACCACCACCCTGGTTTCACTGCCTCAGGGGTCCCTCCAATTCATCCTGTAGACTGACAGCACTTGATTCAAAAACATAATTTTCATTACTTAACTCCTTTGGACAAATACATACACACACACACACACACACACACACATACACACACACACACATTCCCTGCTGAATACTACTACCACTGATAGTAATATTAATAATGTTAATTGACCATTAGGTATGTGTCACAAACTAGGCTTAAATTTTTACATACTTTGTTTTACTTAGGTCTAATTTTATAGATGAGAAAACTGAGGCAGAGAGAGATTACACAACACACCTACCCAGATTATGTAGGTAGTAAGAGACTGAACCATATATATCTGTCAAGCCCTAAAATCTTAAGCAGTACATTCATCAATAGCCTTCTACTATTCTCCAATCTCAAACCACATTTTTAAATCTCTCCATTTTCCCCATATAGATTCTAGCTCTTCCATTACATCAGATGATTTAATCTCTCTCAAGTCATTCCGTAAGCATTTCTGCTTTCCCAATTTTTGTGCCTGCAATTCTGCAGCATCCCACCCATCTGTCCATCCCTGACCTTTCCATATAAAAATAAAGCCTGTGGGATAGGTACTATTATTAATATTAAATAGGTGAGAAAACTGAGGTTCTTTGCAAAAGGTCCCATAGCTATGTGTAGGGACTGGAAATTGAACCCAGGTCTGTTTTAGTACAAAGACTGTGCTTCTTCACTATACTCTACTGTGCTATATATCATCACTCACTATGCACCCTCCAGGGAGCAAATCTATCTGGCCTATCCCAAGCTATTTTCCTTGTTCTAAATTCTTATAAAATTTATGACTACTTCTTTGTGAAATTTCTAAGAGTGTTATCATTTTTAACTTTCATTTTGGTATTTAGATTCCTGTGAGATTTTCTTCCTATTCAAAAGCAGGTTGGAGAAAATAGCAGTTAAGAGCATGGACCCTAGAGTCACTCTGCCTATGATCAAATCCTAGCACTACCATTTTTCAGCTGTGTTATCTTGGGAAAATTACCTGATCTCTCTGCAACTTTGTTTTCTCATTTGTAAAGAGGCCATAATAATGCCTAATGCATAGAGTGGTTGTAAGGATTAAATGAGTTAATCTATATCAAGTTCTCAGAACAACTATCCAGCACATTAGTCACTTAGCTACTGAGGGCAGGAATTTATTCTTATCTTCATCTCTTCTAATACCATTTTCGAGACTTGGAAACTAGACTTTGTCATTCCATGGCAGCCCAAGTTGTGTATATAAAAATAGAACTGACCATTAGAATGACACAGGCACTGGGATGGGGATTACTCTCGTTTCATAGGTTGACTCCAAGTCAGGCCAGGCAAAATGTCCCAAAGGTAAAGCAAACTTGACTGTGGATCAGTTAAAAGAACTATTGTGATGACCAAATGCAATGTGCGAAAAATCACTCTACAGATAGTAACATGGTAAATAAATGTCAACTATCATTTGAAAGTGACAAGATGATAGACATCTCAAGAATTGGATGCACTTTATTTATATAAATGCATCCAATTCTTAAACCTTACCTTCACTGAAAATGTGCAACTGCTTCATTCATGACGTTCATGGATATGTCAAATCATTGCTATAAATTATATGAAAGTCAACTGCAAAAAAATTTACTGTGTCTTCACTAAACAGAAAAAAATCCAACTGTAAACTGATCTTTGTAACTTGAAAAAATCAGGCACTCTAGGGAAGGAACATGCCAATTTCAAAAGCAATGTAAATTCTGGAGATTCCTAAGTTTTGGAATTGACTGGACTAAGCCTTGAAGCCAAACAGCTGCTTTAACTATCTTTACAATCTTTCTCCTTTATAATGGAAACGATTTCCCTAAAAATGTATTTCTAAAAAGAAGCAAAAGTCATCCGACCTTGTTTTTATGCTATCCACCACACAGATGAAAATTACCTCTCCACATAGTTTGGTCCATGCCAGAACAAAAATGGAGTGGGAAGACATTTAATCTTAGTACCCTTACATCACTCAAAGAAGGATTTGTGAGCATTTGTGGATTTCCAATAAAATATGAGTACAGAATTGTCTGCAGTTCACTGTCCTCAGAGCAACAATTGTACCTGCTATAGAAACAAGGGCTATTATACTCTTTGATTCTGATTTTGAAAATGGGCCATCCTATTCACTTCCCTTATGCCTAAGGCAGTCCTGGCATATGGCAGTCACTCATATATGTGGTTGAACCAGAGCGTAAGGCACCACTTCCCCCACTCTTCCTATGGCTGCGGTCCTCCAAATTCAGTATTCATGAGCTCTATGAATGAGTGCTACTGTGTACGCTCACCCTCCCCCCCAAAGACATTCTGAATCGAGAGTTATGACTGGCACCCAGAAATTTAATTTTTAAACAAACATTCTAGTTGATCCTGATGCAGGTATTCCAGTAACTATAGTTTGAGGAACACTACCCTTTAGTTAATTTTTTAACTAAGAATAATAATAGCCAACATATACTGAGCACACTCTTCTTGCCAAGGGCTCTACATGCATCACCTCATTTCATCCTCACAGCAGTCTATAGAATAGATTTTACCATCATCACATTTTACAATGAGGAAATCAAACCTTAGAGAAATTAAGTAATTTGTAGGAGGTCACAGAGCTCATGGAAGAGACAGAAAACAATCCCAAGTCTGTGTGATTCCAAAGCCCATGCTGCTAACAAATACACTCTGTGGCAGAAATCAAAGTCTGTATGCTGCCAGTTTTTTCTTAGCAACATATCAGTAAATGCCATCCACAAATTTGGCTAAGAAAATTGATCAGTCATTCATATATATGACATTTCATCACTTGAATGTCATCTTCAAGTATTCTGGATAATGGGTCACATAAGTCTCACATTCCATCAAGGCACAAAACAATCAACCACTTAGCACATTCAAAATTAGAACATTCATATTAGCATCAAAAATAAGAGGTTTTTTTTCTTTTGGAATAACAACAAAATTATTTACTAGATACTAACATGTGTATTCTTCTGACTAAAACATGAGTGAAGGTGGCCAAAAGAACAAAATTTATCACAGATATATCAAGTAAACATACTTGCCCCTAAATGTAAAATGTGATATTTGTTTCCCTTTGCAATATTAACGAAGGAGAGATGAAGAACAGATACAGGCATGAAGACTGAAGGTCCCTAATTTACGTTTTCCACATCCTGTGCAGGATCAGAGCCTTAGGAAGGCCAAGCATATGAAACCATAATGAATTCTCTGCCAGGTCACTCCAAGGAGCCCCCAGTCTACTCTCTGATAGTGGCACCAATAGTGGATTTTCACTTTCACAGGCAACGGCCAGAGGAAGAAGCCAGGCAATAGAACCAGACAGATTTCTGTTTAAAGCCCAACTTAGCCATTTAGTAGCTATATATCCTTTAGCAAGTCCTTAACCTTTCTCAAACTCATCTTTCTCATCTGTAAAATGGGAATATCAATATCTACCTTACAAGGTTACCAAGAAAATTACAGAGGTAAATGCAGACAAAACTCTTACCAGAGTTCCTGGTAATAAATGGGTGGTGGAAACCCTCTGAGACTCAACCAGGAAGAACTAGAAAATATGAACAGACCAATCACAAGAACTGAAATTGAAACTGTAATTAAAAATCTCCCAACAAGGGGCTTCCCTGGTGGTGCAGTGGCCGAGTCCGCCTGCCGATGCAGGAGACGCGGGTTCGTACCCAGGTCAGGGAAGATCCCCCATGCTGCGGGAGTGGATAGGCCCGTGAGCCATGGCTGCTGAGCCTGCGCGTCCGGAGCCTGTGCTCCACAAGGAGAGAGGCCACAACAGTGAGAGGCCCGTGTACCGCAAAAAAAAAAAAAAAAATCTCCCAACAAACAGAAGCCCAGGACCAGATGGCTTCACAGGTTAATTCTATCAAAAATTTAGAGAAGAGCTAACACCATTCCTTCTCAAACTCTTCCAAATTATAGCAGAGGGAGGAACACTTCCAAACTCATTCTACGAGACCAACATCACCCTGATACCAAAACCAGACAAAGATGTCACAAAGAAAGAAAACTACAGGCCAATATCACTGATGAACATAGATGCAAAAATCCTCAGCAAAATACTAGCAAACAGAATCCAACAGCACAGTAAAAGGATCATACACCATGATCAAGTGTCATTTATCCCAGGAATGCAAGGATTCTTCAATATAATACAAATCAATCAATGTGATACACCATATTAACAAACTGAAGGAGAAAAACCATATGATCATCTCAATAGATGCAGAGAAAGCTTTTGACAAAATTCAACACCCATTTATGATAAAAGTCTTCCAGAAAGTAGGCATAGAGGGAACTTACCTCAACATAATAAAGGCCATATATGACAAACCCAGAGCCAACATCATCCTCAATGATGAAAAACTGAAACCATTTCCACTAAGATCAGAAACAAGACAAGGTTGTTCACTCTCATCACTCTTATTCAAAATAGTTTTGGAAGTTTTAGCCACAGCAATCAGAGAAGAAAAAGAAATAAAAGGAATCCAAATCAGAAAAGAAGAAGTAAAGTTGTCACTGTTTGCAGATGACATGATACTATACATAGAGAATCCTAAAGATGCTACCAGAAAACTACTAAAGCTAATCAATGAATTTGGTAAAATAGCAGGATACAAAATTAACGCACAGAAATCTCTTGCATTCCTATACACTAATGATGAAAAATCTGAAAGTGAAATTAGGAAAATGCTCCCATTTTCCAGTGCAACAAAAAGAATAAAATATCTAGGAATAAACCTACCTAAGGAGATAAAAGACCTGTATGCAGAAAATTATAAGACACTGATGAAAGAAATTAAAGATGATACAAACAGATGGAGAGATATACCATGTTCTTGGATTGGAAGAATCAAAGCATGGAAGAAACCTAATTGTCCATCGAAAGATGAATGGATAAGGAAGATGTGGCACCTATATACAATGGAATATTACTCAGCCATAAAAAAGAAACAAAATTGAGTTATTTGTAGTGAGGTGGATGGACCAACAGTCTGTCATACAGAGTGAAGTAAGTCAGAAAGAGAAAAACAAATAACATATGCTAACACATATATATGGAATCTAAAAAAAAAACAAAAAACAAAAATGGTCATGAAGAACCTAGGGGCAAGACGGGAATAAAGATGCAGACCTATTAGAGAATGGACTTGAGGATATGGGGAGGGGGAAGGGTAAGCTGTGACAAAGTGAGAGAGTGGCATGAACACAGATGCACTACCAAAGGTAAAACAGATAGCTAGTGGGAAGCAGCCGCATAGCACAGGGAGATCAGCTCGGTGCTTTGTGACCACCTAGAGGGGTGGGATAAGGATGGTGGGAGGGAGGGAGATGCAAGAGGGAAGAGATATGGGGATATATGTATAACTGATTCACTTTGTTATAAAGCAGAAACTAACACACCATTTTAAAGCAATTATACTCCAATAAAGATGTTAAAAAAATAAAAATAAATAAATAAATAAAAGGGTAGTGGATATTTTGTTCTTATTGTCTTCACATCTATTTGGATCTGTTTGCTTTCAGTCTCTCATTAGCATCACTTTTAAATCTGGTTTGAGATGAGTTTTCTTGCCATGTTCTGATATACAAGATGGCAATAAACACCAGCGGGTCTAAACTAAATGCTAGACTAAGTCTTTCTGGCACAGAATATTCCTTCTAAAGTTTTGGGATGAAGGATTTTTGGGAAACCATTTCAACCACTCTTTGCCAGTGAATCAGCAGGTGCCTACCATCAGAAAGTGATGACTTGCCTTATGCATGATTAACAGGGAGGAAATTAATACGTTAATGATACAGACCGGAATCATGAGGTAATTAACTATGCTTCCTTTTATTTTGTAAATTCACAACAGCTAGGAACACAGCTTCCAGCAAAAGATTCATTCGTATATACATATATCTGAACAACTTTAGACCACAAACAGAAGAAGGGCATTTCTGTTCATGGGAGAAGAATATTGAGCACTGAGTCTCCTCTTGGAGAAAAGTGAAAAAAACATCAACAGGTTTGTAAAAGTTAGCAATGCCACTATGAGAAATACTATCAGGAATGTGGAAAGGGGTTTGAGCCACTGGCAGATGTTTCCCACTGTAAGCTTTGTGAGTGGAGAAACTATGATTGTTTCCTACTATTACCCCAGACCCAGTATATGATTGACACATAGTGTGTGTTCAATTTGAATGTGATTAATAAATGAAGGAACAAATGAACAAATAAACCTAGAGAGAAATGCTCTATGGAAGAAGGTTAGATTAAGAACTAAGGAGTGAGGTTAGATTAAGCCTGATTAAGCCTAACTGAGGTTGTCATGCCCTCCTTTCCATTGTTTATTAAGTTAGAACTAGAAAGGGAGGCAGGATATCTAAAAAAGTGAAAATAGAACTAGGAAATAGACACATGAGGATGTTCAACCTTACAAGAGGAGCGATCTAAGGTAAGTGAATTAAAAGTAACACAGGATATCATTTCACCTAGTCAGATTTGCAAAAATCAAAAACTTTTATAATATAAAGCAGTGGTAAGGGTATGAGGAAGTACATAATGTTTACACTGTTAGTGGGAATGTAAATTGGTATCATCCACTTTATATGATAACTTTGGTATTATCTCTTAAAACTTTAAATATGCATACGCAGGGGCCTAACAATTCTAGTTCTACATACATAAGGATGCGTGTCTAAGGGTGGTCACTGCATCATTCCTTAAAACTTTGAAAACTTAAAAGCAATTTAATTTGCTTTTAGTAGGAAATAAAGTGTGATATGGCTGCACTACTTAGGACAGCATGTATTCAGTCAGAAATAATGTAGTAAATCCAACTATGCCCACATGGAAAGACCTTAAAACATACTATTGAGTGAAAAAAGCAAATAAAAAAAAAACCCCACAATAGTGTAACACCATATTTAAACAAGTTAAACATACATACACACAACTGTACTATATATTTTCTGAGGAGATACATATATCCACACAAATATGCACACGCACAGCTGACCCTTGAACAACATGAGTTTGAACTGTGTGGGTCCACTTGAACATGGATTTTTTTCAATACTAAATACAGTACTACATGATCTGTTGTTGGCTGAATCCCCAGATGCAAAATGGCGAATACAGAGGGCTGACTATGGGACTTGAACGTCCGCTGATTTTGGTATCTGCAGCGGGTCCTGTAACCAGTCCCCTGCAGACACCAAGGGACGACTATATACGCCAATTAGCAAAAACCAAGGTCTGGAAGAACACATACAAAAGTGGTAATAATGGTATCTCTGGGAATAAAACTAATTAGGTGTTCTAGTCAAGGGGGCCTTAACTGTAATGCATTAACTATTATAAGGAGGATGTATTCATGTGATAACTTGTGAAGTAAAAATTATACCAAGGGGGATACAGGAACACCAACACCCCTTGCCATTTTACTTAGTAATTTTATTTAGAATGCCTCTCCTATGGTGATCTCAAGTCTTCAAGTAAATTAATTTATTCATTCATACATTTGGCCTGTTGGTCACTATTTCATCAAAGTAGTAATGACTATTTACCATGTACTAGAAAGTATGGTATAGCTGGAGTTACACAGATAAATAAGTTATATCTTGAATCTCAAAGAGCTTAGAAGTCTTACAAAGATTTATGGATTCCATTCAACATATGCAGGAATCACAGTATTTTTCTTCACTCTGGTTAAGAGAGAATACGGGTTTGTCTGGGCTGACTAGTCAGGAACCTGCTGGTTAAATGTACCATATGAGATGAAAACAGTTTAATTAAGAATTAATAATATCTGAAAATGAGTACATGCTGGGAAGCACTTCCTAATGAGTTCACTTTTCAGGCTTCAGTCAGGAAATAGCCAATTAACTTTCCAAACTTTCTTCACCCACCTGGAGGTGACATCCCTGAAACGTTTTGACAGGTCTCTCAGGCACCAAACCTGCCCCAAATTTCAAGAGTAATTTCATGTGTTATGGACATGTAAACAAGGTCTGCAAGAGAACTGCATTAAAGCATCAACCCCTAAATGTGGTCCTTCCTCAGTGAAGCTCAGCATCTGCTGGTCCACTAGTCATACCCTGGTTCACTCAGCTGATCAATCTAGAGTCCTGTTCTGCTAGTTACTCAACATATGTATGCACAGAAAAGGGTCTCCAGAGAAAGCACTGATTAAAGGTCTAATTTGAGCCAAGAGGGCTCATAGATTCTCTGTCAGTTTCTTACTTTTCTGTTGGCCTGTCTGAGAAACCAGAATGGATGGTGGCCCTTTAGTGCCCATTATTTACCTTCCACATAACACCTGTTGAGCTTTCATTATGTACCAGGCTCTGCATTAAGCACTGTAGACACAGTGATGATCCTGTCCTCAGGAACTTCTGTTCTAACCAGGAGAATTGTCCATTCAGTCTGCATATATTTATTTAGGGTTGTGCTAATCATCAGGCATAGAAAAATAATAGCCTCAGTCACTGAATTTCAAAGAACTCACAGCCTAGTGAAGAGACAAAGTTACTGAGACCATGTTTCACACATCTTTGCAACCACTGCCCCAGGATGATGCTTGGCAAAGGTTCAGCAACTCAAAGTTTGTTGACTGTATGAGTATATTAACGTACCCAAGAAACTTTATCTTTACAAAAACATAATCAATAGAATGTTCACCATAATGATAGTATGAAAAAAGTGTTGTAGTTTAGGGTTAGGGTTTGAGAGAAAAGAGCTCCCAGACCTACCTATGGATCAGAGTGACAGGGAAGGCTCCTCATAGGAAGGTGATGTTTCATCTGGGACATGATTTCTTATCAGGAGGCCCACAAAGGAAATAAAAGGAGTGCTAGGAACTAATGTGGACCAAGATATTGCTTTAGAAGCCTATATTATTGGATCCATTTGGCAATAAAATTTGCAAATGCCTATTTCCTAAATTTTTTTCCCTCTAACTTCTCTGCTGGAACTTAAAGGAAATCAGATCCAAAATTAAAGGTACACATTTAAATGCCACTGAACAGAAAGTTAAAACCTCACTCAATATTAATGCAAATCTATAGGTTAAAAATACATTTAACATCATAATTGTCAAAAATTATACATAAAAATGAAAAATGTGCTACTGCACGTATAATGTCATCTTTCAAGTTCAAAGCTGACACTATTTTTATCTCTGTGTGGGGAATATGTTAAAAAAAAAGAAATCCAACAGTTTTTTTTTTTCTCCTGCCTTATATATGTAGACCAGTTCTTGGCTTGCAGTTTCTATTTCTATTTAGAGGGATACACTCCATTTTGTATGACTGAGACATGCCATCTCTGATTCCACAAAGCAGGGTTGGACTATCTATGATAATTATTTAGCAGCACTCTACAATCATGCAGGATCTAAGAAACAATAAAAGCCAATAAATTATAGTCCTGCAGGTTTTTAAAGTGGGCTAATATGCAGTATATTACTTTATCTTCACTCCAAAGTTGATGCAGGTATTATTACCTTCATTTTAGCAATTCATTCACTCAAAAAAACAACCATAGAACACCTAGTATGAGTCAGGTACTGCTTCAAGCCCAGGGTTAAAACTACTTGAAATGAATCAAATCTCTGTCCTCACAGAGTATAGTACTCTATTGTGAAAAGTAGTTAACAAACAAACAGATAAGTTAATTGTAGTGATAAGTGCTATGGAGAAAAAATGACGCAAGCTAAAAATGATATGTGTGTGTTCGTGTGTGTGGAAGAGTGCTATATAGGGTCATTAAGGAAGTCCTCACTAATAAGATGTAATTCGATCTGATCAGAAGGAAGCCAGGGAATAAGCCATATGGATATCTAGAGTAAGAACATTCCAGACAGAGGAAAAAGCTTCAAGGCAGGAGCGTGCCTAGAATATTTCAGGAGGACAGTGGGTTGGAATGAAGGAGAAAGGAAAATAGTAGATGTTGAAGGGGTATGTACTGGGCTGTAAAAGAAAAAGGTAAAGATTTCAGTTTTGGTTTCCAGTGAGATCAGAGTCCAGGAGAGGATTTACAGAGGAGTGACATAATCTGACTCGCATTTTTATAGGAGAATAGATTGTTGGGGACAAGAGCAAAACAAAACAAAACAAAAATTTTAAAAAACAAACAAAAGGGCTTCCCTGGTGGCACAGTGGGTGAGAGTCCGCCTGCCGATGCAGGGGACACAGGTTCGTGTCCCGGTCTGGGAAGATCCCACATGCCACAGAGCGGCTGGGCCCGTGAGCCATGGCCGCTGAGCCTGCGCGTCCAGAGCCTGTGCTCCGCAACGGGAGAGGTCACAACAGTGAGAGGCCCGCGTACCGAAAAAAACAAACAAGTTAGAAGGCTATTACAGTAATCCAGAAGATGATGGTTTGGTCCAATGTGAAAGAAGTGTAGGTGGTAAGAAATGTTCTTCTGGATACATTTCTAAGGTAAAGCCACCAGGATTTATTGACATGCAGGGTGAGAGAAAGAAGTCAAGGATGACTTCAATACTTTTGGCCTAAGCAAACAGAAAAAAAAAGTTACCATTTACTAAGATTGGGAAGACTGTGAGAGAAATAAATTTGGAGGTAACACAAGAATTCAGTTTTGGACAAGTCTGTAATTCCTATCAGAGAGTCAAGTGGAGATGTCCGGTAGGCTATTGAATATGCAAATCTGGAGATCAAGTGAGCAGTATGCATTGAAAACATAAATTTGGGCCTTATCAGTTTATAGATGGAATTTAAATCCAAGGGACTGGGTGAAATCATCTAGTGAGTGATCATACACAAAGCAAAGAAGAGGTCTTAGAACTGAGCCTTGGGGTGTTGTAAAATTTAGAGGTAAGAAGATGGGGCAGAACCATTAAAAGAGAGAGTCACAATAGCCACTTTGGTAGGAATAGAACCAGGAGAAAGGGAGAAATACCTCAAAGCCAAATTAAGAAAGCTTTCAGAAGAAGGATATTGAACAGGGATAGGTTAAGAATTGAGAACTCATCCATTGGATTTGTCATCATGGAAATCCTTGGTGACCCTGTCAAAAGTGATTTGGCAGCATATTAGAAAGAAAAACCTGAATAAAATCAGTTCAAATAAGAATGGGAAGAAAGGAATGAAAGATATAGAATTGGAGTATGGATACTTCTTGCGGATTCCACTACAAAAAAAAAAAAAAAAAAGAAATGGGGCAGCAGCTGGAATGGTAGGCAGTATTAAGTGATTTTTTAAAATAAAAGATATTATAGCAAGTTTCTAAAGGACAGCCACAGGAAGGAGAAAACTGATGATGCGTGAGAGACAGAGAAGAGAATTTGAAGATAAGTGGTCTTTAGATGGGAAATAGGAGATGAGATGAGATCTAGCCCACAGAGGGTAGGTGGTGACCTCAAGTAGGGTACTAGAAGGGAAGTCAGAATATGTGGGTACAGATGCAAGCAGGTCAGATAGTATGGGGATGGAACCTTGTGAATGTGCTTTTCTGGTTGTCCTACCTTCTGAGTGAAATAAAAAGCAAGAATTTCAGCTGAGAGTGAGGCTGGAGTTTTGAGGAAAGTGAAGGTATATTCTGTCATTCCAGAGTTGACAGTGAATGGACTAGAAGTATATAGTAGGATTAAGGGTGGCCTTCAGAGGTCCCTTGATAGAAACAGTATAAATATAAAGTGAGATCAGTCATCATGGTTTGGGAAGATGAGAAGGTTATGAGCTAAATCCAAGTAACATAACTGGTGAGTGGCTATATGGCTATACCCTTGGCAGGGCAAATCCATGTCTCTATCCATTATCCTTCAACAAAAGATAGACAAAACCTACCATTCCACCTCTGCTGGGAAAAAATGTGAACTGGTAGGGACTGGCTCACCATGATAATTCCAGTGACTGACACAATGCTTAGCACATATGTGTACCCAATAATATCTTAAATTAAATTGAGCAAGGGACATTTTTATTAGAAAGACCAAGAATTGATGAAAATGGTATGATCTTGAATGACCAAAATAGTCCCTCGAAGCTCTGCAAATAACCCTTAGAGCTACTGAAATAGTGTGTTCTATGTAAAATGCTAGTTTGGTCTGGAGTCTGAAGGCATGGTGCTCCCTACCATTCAAACTTTGTATATCTACCTGCCAAGAAGCTTTTGAGTCTTGATTCTGTTGGTTACTTTTTCACAATTCTGCTCACAGATAATTTTTAAGGGACTAAAGTAGAAAGCAAGCAAGATGACAACGCTGTCCACTGCATTACTAAGAAATATATGGTGGCATTTAGCAGCCTTATTCTGGAGCTGTATTGCACCTTGCTTGGACTGTCATCAATTCATAGTGTCATCCTAACTCAAGAAAGCAGTCCATCATCTCATGCAAGTCTTTTTAGTTATGGGCTTCTAAAATTAGTTTTAGGAATATAGAAACTCCTAGATACTATCTCTAGGGCATTTGATGATGCTAAAAACTGTTCTTTCCTCCTCTATCTGCAGAAAAACTGTCAGTATTTTTCCTTTGCAACTTAACATCTCCTGCCTGTAATTGTTCTTTATCTCTTTGTATGTTTGTGTTTTGCCCTCCCAATTAGGTCATAAATTTGTAGCATAGTAGATATTCAATGGAGTGCTTGTATATAGTTTGCTAAATTATTACTTGTTAAAAGGGCTCTTACACCCTCCCCTCCCCCACTCTTCTGAGCAAAGCAAAAACTATGCTATCATAGTACTCCAAGATATAACATGTTTGTATCTCTCTATTGAGAAATACATGCTCAATTTTAGGAGCCTAGGCCTACAAGTTTTTTGAAACACACATGCAAAGGAATAAATTTGGATAGAGGACATGGCAAAACTCCCTGCATTTATTCCATATCTGCCACGATGCAAAGATCATACCACCTTTAGGCTCAGTGCTCACAGCTGGGCAGTGATTCCAAGACTACCCAACCAAGGAAGCTGTATCATTACACAAATTGCCGAGGTTAGCTTTATGAATTTTCCTCTCATGTAATTTGTGCCATTTATAGTAGAGACATCTTGGTGATACAAAGCTGTCCATAATCTGGCTCCTAACTGTCCCTTCTTGGCAATCGCTGCAACTTTCAACCTTTGTTCTGGCTACTTAGAAAACATGCAGTTCCATGACTATGCCATGCTACTGCAGGCTATTGCAGGCTTTCATGGATCAAGAATAGACTGTGTTTGTGTAGTCAAAATAACAAGGACAAATGGATATAGTTTCTGGTTGCAGGTTTGGGTTCAATATTAGAGTCAACAACAAAATGGCTGGCTTCAAAATACTAAGTGCTATCAGTGGGATAGGGTGATCATCTTCAAGTACCATGTCATATGCATCTTCTCAATACATTTTTTCATCTACATCTATACCAAACTTATTATTTAATTTAAATTTTACAATTATCTTATTATGAAATGCTAACTTTCCATAAAATAATATTTATTTAAAAACAGGAATAAGAAAAGGAACTAGACTAAGAGTGGTTATTGTTTACCAAGTACTTATTCCTCTTTTTGATAAGAGTTTTACATAATTTAATTACATCAATGTGAAGAAAATATTTTCTTTCCATCTTAACTCTTTCATAAAACTTATCACATAGGTGAGTAAATAAAATTGCATAAAGATTAAGCTACATGCTCAAGGTCACACAGCTAAGAGGCATTTGAACTATGACTCCAAAGTCAGTGATCTTAAAACACTTCACTACACTGCCTTCCTAGAAAAGTTCTTTGTTATAACAGGTAATTTATATATGTCTATTGGATGAGTGAAAAGTCTTATTGGCATTATTGTCAATTTTGTATGGTTGAGTTGCAGAGAGAGAAGTTATAATCAAAACAAATCATGAGTATTTTCTATTTCATAATGCCTTGGTCAAAAAATCTTGTGCAGTTCACCATACATATGTGCCCTTAGGATAACATGAAATAATACCTTTATTCAGCTGTATACTTTTAATTCATCATAGTCTATTATATCTAACTGCCCGGATTTCCACAATTTGGACGTTTTTCTCATAGCTGAGGTCTAATTTAGGGTACAATGTAAATCAGTAGAACCAACATTCTGGAATTCATCAATTATAATAAATTTGAGCCTATTTTTAGCATAATGGAGGTGAAGTCACTTATCCACTTTTGAAAGGATTTTCCTCCACTTCTGATACCAGGCATAAAATTGTATTGTTCAAGTAAGCTATTCTCAAGAACCTAGAGTTTATGGAACACAGAAAGAGAAACAATAGTTGAGAAGACTGAGAAAATCAAGTTCCTGTTAGCTTCTTGATATAAGCATTATACTAGGTAGTCTTTGATATGAAATTTGAAAGTAAAAGAAAACCTAGACAACAAAAAAGAAAAGAAATGAACAATTGAGTGAAGAAATAAAATCCACGTGAAACAATAATGTTACCAAATATTGCTTGTCATGAAGACATAGCAGCTCTCACTGTCTCACTGTCTAAACATAAACAATTCAATTAAGCTAAAGTAGCACTCCACAATCAGAAAGAAAAGGCACATCACACTTCTCTGTAAGATGTACACATCTTACTAGTATGTATTACTATATGCACACACACATATATACACAAATCATCCAAAGGTCATCAGATTTGACTTTTCTTTTATGAAGAAATTTGTTTCAATTAATTAACCAAGGCATATCAATAGGCTGCTTCTTAGCAAGAGTGACAAGGAAATCTATATCACGAAATGCTCTAAATCTTTATTCATAGCACAAAAGCAAACTAAAATATGAAGCAATGAAGCCATGCAGGATTCAGCAAATTTAACATAATGTAAATACTTAGTAAGTGTACAAAACATTTGCTTTCCAAAATTCTTTGTGTTCATTTCTATATGTTATCCCCTCAATAACCCTGTGAGGTCAAGCTATCTTATTCTACCTGCTCTATTCATTCATGCATGCATGCATTCATTCATTCATTCTTATTAATTCATTGATGCATCCAGGAATTCATTCATTGAACAAATATATAATGAACTCTATGCAACAGGTATAATACAGTAAACAGAATAAACAAATTCCTGTCCTTTACAGAGCTTACAATCTATAATATAATGAACAAGCAAGCAAATAATATACAAACTGTGATGGGGTTTATGAAGAAAAACAGTAAGTAATTAGCAATAGAGAGAGAGAAATCCCACAGGAGGAACCTGTGGAAGGAGAAGACATCTTTGAAAAGGTAACATTTAAGTTGAAATGTAAAGGCCAAAAGGAGCTAGTCATTCAGTGTATAAAGAAGAATGTTCTGGATATATGAAACAGTGATGACCAAGCTTCTTAGGCAGGAAGACTTTGGAACCTTCTAAAACTAGAAAAAAAATTATTGTTGCTAAAGCCAATAAGTGAGGGAAAGACTGTCATACCATGAACTGAAGAGACAGGCAAAGGCCACACCATGCAAGGACTTGAGGACATTGCATCAAGGAGCGTGAAATGCATCATTAGTGCAGTGGAAAGCCATTAAAAGGTTTTGAGTGAGGAAGGGAAGCTGAAATAATCAGAATTATACTTTTTTAGATTATTTCAGCTGATGTGTGAATATTATCTTGTTGGGGGAGGGGCAGATGAAAATGAAATATCAAATTAAAATCTTCTTATTTGTAGTCCAAGTAAGATATTATGGTGATTTAAACACTGATGGTATCAGTGAAGATGAAGATAATTGAATTCTAGAAATATTTTGGAGGTAGATTGACAAGAATGATGATGGATTGAATGTGGAAGGTGAGAAAAAAGAAAGAAAGAAAATTTTCATTTCCTTATTTAAAAAACTTAGTAACTGGTGAGACAGAAAATTGAGAGAAAAACAGGTTTTCCTGAAATTGAAGTTAATCAAGAGAATCAATATTGATTTCTGTTGTGTTCATCTTTTGAATTTCATGCATTCCAATTTCAAGAACCTCTAATGAGCATCTTGCATACACTAGGCCCTAGTCTAGTCTTTGAGAAATGAAAGCTAAGTAAGATTCAGCCACTTTGTATGAGTAATCAGACTAATGGGGAAGAGAATCATATGAACATTGAAATGTTCTCCAGTGTGAAAAATGCTATAATAACTCTCTTGAAGATTGATGTCATTACTGGAGATCAGGAGAGGCTTCAAAGTGACAACTCTTAGACCAAGTCTTCAAGGATAAAAAGAAGTCACCCTTTTAACTGAAAAAGGCGGGATGACCATCTCTATATTTTATTATATAAAACCATATATAAAACATGGAATCATGTCTTTGCTCTGAGTTCATATATAGAATGTCCATATTTGACACATGCTTAATAATCCCCTTTAAATTTTATAAGCCCTAATAACCCCTATTATGGGCACAGTATTCTATTAGGTATCAGGGAGCCATGTTCTCTGTCCTTGAGTTGCCCTCTTCTGTTGCAGAGATTAGACATGTGTGTATAAAAGAGCCAGAGAATCATCCAGTATGCGACAAGTCCATTGGTATGATGTGATCAAGGCTGCCTCTGTACAGCAGCTGAGAGAATTCAAAACAAAGTGACCACACTGTGGAGTGGGTTTGGGCAGAAAGCACTTTCCCTAAAGGACTAAACTTCTACTTGCACTCTAAAGGAACTCTAGGCAGTCTCATTTCTTTTCTCTGGTCATCTTGTCCTCCCATTCTCTAAAGTGATAGTTCCAACATTTGATACCTTTCTCTCCACCTCTCTTCTCACGCTCAGTAAACAAATTCCTCACTTACTTTCTATTTTACAGAGTAAATAGAAGCCATCAAACTGGATTTTTCTCAATTTCCCACCATAAACATGCACACATATTGATATTTTTTACACATCTGTACTTACACATTAGAGATCAACCATGGCACACAGTCTTTGGATCTCATCCATCTCCATCTTCTCAGGAAGCTTTTATATTGATTAGGCCTTCTCTCTTACATATTTAACTCTCACTCTAACGAAAACTCCCATCAGTGTTTTTCAATGAAACCTAAGATTTTATTAGTCTAAAGCATGTATTGTAAACATCCTATTTTTCCAAACCTTCTTCAACCCCTAATACTTTATTGAAACTATCAATAACTTCCTTGCTGAATAACCTATTGAACCCTCCTCAGTCCTTAACTCAGATGGTTTCTCAGACACATTAGCTTTAAAATATTCTCATTTTTCACTCAGGAAAGCAAAAGCATCTTCCTTGACCGTGCATCTCTTATCGGCAACCAAGCTCCTGCCTATCTTCATAGGCCAACTAGACATCTCTACTTATGTCTTAAAGACTCTTCAAACTGGAGTAGGGAGATCAAGAAAAGGGAGTAGGAAGATGCAGAGGCCCCCCACCTACATCTACATGTGGATTAATTCTCACTGAAAACACACTGGAGACTGGCAGAAAGACTCTTGTACAAACAAAGCTGTAAGAAAGATCCACATGGAATCTGGTAGGAAAAGTAAAGAAGCAATCGGGTCAGGGCTGGGTCTCCCGATAGGGATACAGAAGAGGAAGGGTATTACACAGGCTCAGAGATTCTCCCTCAGCAGTGAGTGGTTTGAGCCACATACTGGGTGTCCTAGCCCTGGGCTCTGACACTGGGAAGACAAGCCTCTTAGCTGGTTTGAAAAACCAGTGGGACTAACAGGAGGGCTGTAAGAAACCTAGACTCCACTCATGAAAAGCATTCATTCACTTGTTTACACCAGAAACAAGACAGAGGAAGCAGACCACCCCAGCGTCTATCCCAGCCTGAGCCAAGCACTTGCTCCAGCCCTTCTTGTTCCACAGCACAGCTCCACACTAGGGTGAGGGCTGGCATGACCAAGGGGAGTGCACAGTTGTGAGTGACCCACAGACCCACATCAAAACATATAATAATTAAAATGGCAAAAGTTAAACATAAAAAGAGAATTCTAAAGGCAGCAAGAGAAAAAACAAAGAACCCCCTAAATGGCTATCAGCTTATTTTTTTCACAGAAACTTTGCATTCCAGAAGGGAGTGACATGATATACTTAAAGTGCTGAAAGGGAAAAAACTGTAACCTAGGGTACTCTATCCAGCAAGATTATCATTTAGAATTGAAGCAAAAACCAAAACAGTTCATCAATACTAAACTTACTCTTAAAGAAATGTTAAAAGGTCTTCTCTAAATGGAAAAGAAAAGAAGTAATTATCTACAGGAAAGGAAAAATCCCACTAGTAAAGGCAAATATATACTAAAGACTGGATCAACAACTTAAATAAGCTAGTATGAAGATTAAAAGACAAAAAAATTGTAAAATTAACTATAACTGCAATTAACAGTGAAAGGATAAACATGATGTAAAATATGACATCAAAAGCACAGCATGTTGGGTAGGGGAGTAAAAAAACGTAGATCTTTTAGAATGCATTTGAACTTAAATGATCACCAGTTTAACACAAGCAGATAAGTTATAGGTCAGCATATATGAACCCCATATTAACCACAAATCAGAAACCTATGATACACAAAAAGACAGAAAAGAATATAAGCATACTACTAAAAGTCATCAAACCACAAGGGAAGAGACTAAAAGAAGAAGAAAAGAACAGAGAAGAATCAAGAAAACAAGCAGAAAATAAGTAACAAAATGACACTAAGCACATACCTATCAATAATCACTTTAAATGTAAATGGAATAAGTGCTCCAATCAAAAGACATAGGGTGGCTGACTGGACTGAAAAAACAAGACCTATCTGTATGCTGCTTACAAGAGATTCACTTCAGAGTTAAAGATACACACAGACTGAAAGTGAGGAAATGCAAAAAGATATTTCATGCCAATGAAAACAATAAGAAAGTGGGGGTAGCAATACTCATACCAGACAAAACAGACTATAACAAAAGAAAAACAGACTATAACAAAAGAAAAACAAAGGCATTATATAAAGCTAAAGTGATCAACACAAGAATAGGCTATAACACTCATTAACATATATGTACCTAGCATAGGAACATATAAGTATATAAAGCAAATATTAACAGACATAAAGGTAGAAATTGACAATAATCCCATAATAGTAGGGGACTTGAACACCCCAATTACATCAACAGACAGATCATCCAGACAGAAAATCAATAAGGAAACAGTAGTCTTAAATGACACATTAGACCTGTTGGACTTAATAGACAGCTATAGGACATTCCAGCCAAAAAGGTCAAAATACACTTCCATTTCAAATGGACATGGAACATTCTCCAGGATAGACCACATGCTAGGCCACAAAACAAGTCATAACAAATTTCAGTGGATAGAAAGTATATCAAGCTTTTTTTTTTTTTTTTCCCAACCACAACAGCCTGAAACTAGAAATCTATTACAGGAAGAAAAATGGGAAAAACAAAAATACATGGAGACTAAACAACATGTTACTAAAAAACCAATGGGTCAAAGAAGAAATCAACGAGCAAATCAGAAAATACTTCAAAACAACTGAAAATAAAAACACAACACTCCATTATCTGCAGGATTCAGCAAAGCAGTTCTGAGAAGTATATAGTGATACAAGCCTTACTCAAAAAACAAGAAAAATCTCAAATAAATGACCTAAACTACTACCTAAAGGACTTAGAAAAAAAAAGCCCATAGTCAGCAGAAGGAAGGAAAACATAAAGATCAGAAAGGAAATAAATAAAATAGAGTTAAAAAAACAATAGAAAAGATCAATGAAATCAAGAGCTGTTTTTTTGAAAAAACAAACACCTATCCTTCTCAAACTATTCCAAAAAATAAAGAGGAGGGAATACTTCCAAATTCATTCTACTAAATAAGAAGATACTACTAAAACAATAAATTACAGGCCAAATCTCTAATAAATATAGATGTAAAAAATCCTCAAGAAATTTTAGCAAACTGAATTCAACAATATATAAAAAGAATCACACACCATGATCAAGTGGGATTTAGAATAGGGATGCAAGGATGGTTCAATAACCACAAAGCAATTAATGTGATATACCACGTTATCAAATCAAAGGATAAAAATCAACAACCATCTCAATAGATGTAGAAAAATCATATGACAAAATTCAACATCCATTCATGATAAAAACTCTCAACAAATTTGGTAAAGGTGGAACATATCTCAAAAGCCATTCATGATAAACCCACAGCTAACATCATACTCAACGGTGAAAAGCTGAAAGCTTTTCCTCTAAAATCAGGAACAAGATAAGGATGCCCACTCTTGCCACTTCTATTAAACGTAATATTGGAAATCCTATCCACAACAATCAGACAAGAAAAAGAAATAAAAAGCATCCAAATTGGAAGGGAAGAAGTAAAACTGTCACTATTTGTAGATGACATGGGACTATATATAGAAAACCCTAAAATCCCCACCAAAAAACTATTAGAATAAATGAATTCAGGAAAGTTGTAGGATACAAAATTAGTATACAGAAACCTGTTGCTTTCTATACACTAATAATATATTATCAGAAAGAGAATTCAAGAAAACGATCCCATTTACAATTGCATCCTCTCCCAAGTAACAAACAAACGAAAAACCTAGGAATAAACTTGACCAAGGAGGTGAAACATTTATACTCTGAAAACTATAATACATTGATGATGAAACTGAACATGATACAAATAAATGGAAAGATATCCCATGTTCATGGATTGGAAAAACATTGTTAAAATTTCCATACTACCCAAAACAATCTACAGTTTAATTCAATCTCTACCAAAATACCCATGGCATTTTTCACAGAACTAAAACAAATAATCCTGAAATTCATATGGAACTACAAAAGACTCTGAATAGCCAAAGCAATCTTGAAGAACAAAGCAAGAGGTTTCACACTACCTGACTTCAAGCTATACTACAAAATTACAGTAATCAAAACATTATGTTCTAATTTCATACTTTCATGTAGCTGTCCAGTTTTCCCAGCACCACTTATTGAAGGGACTGTCTTTTCTCCATTGTATATTCTTGTCTCCTTTGTCATAGATTAATTGACAACATGTGCGTGGGTTTATTTCTGGACTTTCTATCCTGGTCCATGGATCTGTATTTCTTTCTTTTGTGCCAGTACCATACTGTTTTTTGTTTTGATTTTTTTTTTTTTTTTTTGCAGTATGTGGGCCTCTCACTGTTGTGGCCTCTCTTGTTGCGGAGCATAGGCTCCGAACACGCAGGCTCAGCAGCCATGGCTCACGGGCCCAGCTGCTCCGTGGCATGTGGGATCTTCCCGGACCAGGGCATGAACCCGTGTCCCCTGCATCGGCAGGCGGACTCTCAACCACTGCATCACCAGGGAATCCCTACCATACTGTTTTGATTATTGTAGCTCTGTAGTATAGTCTGAAGTCAGGGAGCCTGATTCCTCCAGCTCCTTTTTTCTTTCTCAAGATTACTTTGGCTATTCAGGGTCTTCTGTGTTTCCATACAAATTTTAATTTTTGTTCTACTTCTGTGAAAAAAGCAATTCATAATTTGATAGGGATTGCACTGAATCTGTACATTGCCTTGGGTATTATAGTCAGAATGAAATTTGAACATTTTCTAACACCATACACAAAAATAAACTCAAAATGGATTAAAGACCTAAATGTAAGACCAGATGCTATAAAACTCCTAGAGGAAAACATAGGCAGAACACTCTGACACAAATCACAGCAATATCTTTTGGGACCCATCTCCTAGAGTAATGGAAACAAAAACAAAAATGAACAAATGGGACTCAGTTAAACTGAAAAGATTTTGCACAGCAGAGGAAACCATAAACAGAACATAAACACAACCTACAGAATGGGAGAAAATATATATATTTTTGGGGGGCAGAGAAAATATTTGCAAATGATGTGACTGACAAGGGATTAACCTCCAAAATATACAAACAGCTCATGCAATTCAATACAAAAATAAAAATGGTCAGAAGATCTAAAAAGACATTTCTCCAAAGAAGACATACAGATGGCCAACAGGCACATGAAAAGATGCTCAACATCACTAATTATCAGAGAAATGAAAATCAAAACTATAGTGATGTATCACCTCATACCAGTCATAATGGCATCATCAAAAAGTCTATAAATAATAAATGCTGGAGAGGGTGTGGAGAAAAAGGAACACTCATACACTGTTGGTCGGAATGTAAACTGGTACAGCCACTATGCAGAACAATATGGAGTTTCCTTAAAAAACTAAAATTAGAGTTACCATGTGATCCTGCAATCCCACTCCTGGGCATATATACAGAGAAAAACATAATTCAAAAAGATACAAGCACCTCAGGGGCTTCCCTCGTGGTGCAGTGGTTAAGGATCTGCCTGCCAATGCAGGGGACGTGGGTTCGAACCCTGGTCCGGAAAGATCCCACGTGCCATGGAGCAACTAAACCCGTGTGCCACAACTACTGGGCCTGTACTCTAGGGCCCATGTGCCACAACTACTGAGCCCACATGCCACAGCTACTGAGGCCTGTGTGCCTAGAGCCCGTGCTCCACAACAAGGGAGGCAACCACAGTGAGAAGCCTGCCCACCACACAAAGAGTAGCTCCCACTCGCCACAACTAGAGAAAGCCCATGCTCAGCAACAAAGACCCAAATTAAATAATTAGTTAATTAAATTTATATATAAAAAAAAGATACATGCACCCCAATGTTCATAGTAGCACTATTTACAATAGTCAAGACATGGAAGCAACCTAAGTGTCCATCGGCAGATGAACAAATAAAGAAGATGTGAAATATATATACAATGGAATATTACTCAGCCATAAAAAGAATGAAATAATGCCATTTGCAGCAACGTGGATGGACCTGGAGATTATCACACTAAGTGAAGTAAGCCAAACAGAGAAAGACAAATATCATGTGATACCATTTACATGAGAAATCTAAAAACAAAAGGATACAAATGAACTTATTTACAAAACAGAAATAGACTCACAGATAGAAAACAAATTTATGGTTAACAAGGGGTGGTAGGGAGAGGGATAATTTAGGAGTTTGGGATTAAAATATACACACTACTATATATAAAATAGATAACCAACAAGGACCTACTGTATAGCACAGGGAACTACACTCATATCTTGTAATAACCTATAATGGAAGTGAATGTAAAAAAACAATATATATGTTGTGTGTGTGTATATATATATATATATATATATATATATACACATACACGCATACATATATAACTGAATCACTTTGCCATATACCTGAAATTGACACAACATTGTAAATCAACTTATTTCAAAAAAAATTTTTAAAAACACTAGACTCCACCAAAAAACTGTTAAAACTAATAAACAATTCAGTACAGTTGCAGGTTACAAAATCAACACACAAAAATCAATTGTGTTTCTATATACTAACAGTGAACTATCCAAAAAATAAATTAAGAAAACTAACCCATTTAAAATAGCATCAAAAAGAATAAAAAACTCAGGAATAAATTTAACCAAGAAGGTGAAAGATATGTAAAAAACAAAACAAAACAAAAACATTACGGTACTGGCACAAAAACAGACACATAGATGAATGCAACAGAATAGAAAGCTCAGAAGTAAACCCATGCACCTATGGTCAATTAATCTATAACAAAGAAGGCAAGAATATACAATGGAGAAAAATAATCTCTTCAATAAGTAGTGCTGGAAAAACTGGACAGGTACATGTAAAAGAATGAAATTAGAACATTTTCTCATATCATACTAAAAATATTTTCAAAATGGATTAAAGACCTAAAAGTAGGACCTAAAACCATAAAACTCCTAGAAGAGAACACCGGCAGAACACTCTTTGACATAAACGGTAGCAATATTTTTCTGGATCTGTTTCCTAAGGCAAAACAAATAAAAGCACAAGTAAACAAATGGGATCTAATTAAATTTAAAAGCTTTTGCAAACCAAGGATATCATCAACAAAATGAAAAGAAAATCTACTGAATGAGACAAAGTAATGTGCAAATGATATGACCAACAAGGGGTTAATATCCAAAACATGAACAATTCATACAGCTCAATATCAAAAACAAACAAACAGCCAACTCAAAAAATGGGCAGAAGACATGAATAGATATTTTTCCAAAGAATACATAAAGATGGCTAACAGGCACATAAAAAGATGTTCAACATCACTAATTATCAGAGAAATGTAAATCAAATCCACAATGAAATAACACCTCTCGCCTGTCAGAATGGCTATCATCAAAAAGTCTACAAATTGGGGCTTCCCTGGTGGCGCAGTGGTTGAGAGTCCGCCTGCCAATGCAGGGGACGCGGGTTCGTGCCCCAGTCCGGGAAGATTCCCACATGCCGTGTAGTGTCTAGGCCCGTGAGCCACGGCTGCTGAGCCTGCGCTTCCGGAGCCTGTGCTCCGCAACACGAGAGGCCACAACAGTGAGAGGCCCACGTACTGCAAAAAAAAAAAAAGTCTACAAATAAAAAATGTTGGAGAGAATGTGGAGAAGACTTTTGCACTGTTGGTAGGCATGTAAATTGGTGAAGTCACTATGGAAAACAGTATGGAAGTTATTTAAAAAACTAAAAATAGAACTACTATATGATCCAGCAATTCCAGTCCTGGGTATATATCCAGAAAAAATGAAAACACTAATTCAAAAAGATACACACACCCCAATGTTAATAACAGTGCTATTTACAAAAGCCAAGATAAGGAAGCAGCCTGTGTGTCCATCAACAGATGAATGGATAAAGAAGATGTGGCTGTGTGTGTGTGTGTGTGCACATGTGTATGTGTACATATATAGCAATATTACTCAGCCATTAAAAAGAATGAAATTCTGCCGTTTGTAACAACATGGATGAACCTAGAGGGTATTATGCTTAGTCAAATAAGTCAAAGTCAAATATTGAATGTTATCACTTAATGAAAGAATATAACAAAACAGAAACAGACTCCAGATTTAGAGAAAAAGCTAGCAGTTACCAGTGGGGAAAGGGAAGGATGAGAAGCATGATAGGGTTAGGAAATTAAGAGGTACAAAGTATTATGTATTAAGTACATAAGCTACAAGTATATATTATACAGCATAGGGAAATAGTCATTTAAAAATAACGTTAAATGGAGTGTAATCTATAAAAATATTGAATCACTATGTTGTACACCTGAAATTACTATAATATTGTAAATCAACTGTACTTCAATCAATAAAATAAGAGTTTTAACACTTAAGTTATCCAGAATGAATACCTTGATCTCCTACTACCACCCCTAAAATGAAGCTTTCCTAGAGTTCTCAAATTCAGTAAATGATACTTCTACCCACTGTTTCATATAACACAGGTAATTGGGAGTCATCTCTGAGACTTCCTTTCCTTTTAAAACTCCCATATGCATTTCATATCTATGTTCTGGAATGTTTTAACCTAAAAATCTCATATATGTTCAATGTTTCTTCATCACCACCACCACCCTAATTCATGCTACCACTATCTCTTGCCTGGACTTCTGCAAAAGCTTTGTAACTAGTTTTGTTTTGTTTTGTTTTTAACTATAACTTTTTTTCTACGTCATCCCACCTGTTCTACACATAACATCCAGAGTGATGATTTCAAAATCCAAATATGACCATGTTACCTGATTCACTCCTCTCTCTCTAATTTACTTAAAATACTTCAAAGAAATCCTAAACATTAGATGGTTTGTGTCTCCCTTCCCAATCCCTTCTCTTACCAAGCTGCCCCTATATGCTCTCCCTCCAGCCCTATTGGCCTTACAGCTCCTTTCCCGGCTAAGATAGAATCTTTGTGTATATGGTTCCCTCCTCCTGAATACTCTTCTTCCTCCTTCCCCAAGTTGATCCTACTTTTAAAATTTAAGCTTAATTAGCATTCCCTTAAGGAAGCCTTCTCTGACCTCCCTCTCTACATCAGTACGACCTCAAATGCACTCCCAATATACCATGTACATCTTTTCTGTAGCACTCATCAAAATTACAACTTTATCTTCACTTATGGGATTCTTTAATTTATTGTTGCTTCCTCCTCGGGGGCAGGGTCTGTGTATATTTTCTTACACTGTGAATTTATAGGACTTAGTACAGTTCCTGGGACATAGTGGGCAATCTGTAAATATTTATAGAATTAATGAAGGGAGGAAAAATAGATGGATAAATAGGTTTTGATGAGCCGAAAAAATAATGGAGATGCGCTACAGAAGACTGAGGCTTGTTTAAATAACACATGTTGAGATAATAAACTAGCTCTTGTCAAGAGAACAGTTCATCTGACAACAGGAAATTTAAAATTCTCCCTCTTTTCAATTGTTTTTTTCTTTAAACAGGCAGTTGTAAAGAGAACATCTCACTTCATCTATAAAAGGCCACATTTCTGTTGTCAAGGGCTTTCCTAGGCAAGGGATTCCTGCTCATGTTGAATTACTGGGCAGTTTGGGCTTCTGTCTACATAGTATAGGCTACAGAAAGCAAAGCAAATTCCCAGACTAGGGATTGGTGGGGAAGAAACAGGTGATTTTCTATCTACTCTACAATTGTGTGACATGTCCTTACACTCTGTATAATATTTTGCCTTCTTTGGGCGTGGCCTTGGAATGATTTTATCATTTGTTTGACTTAGTATTTTATGTTTAAGCAACATAAATTTAAGGAAAGCCACTCAAAGAAATATCAACTCTCAGAAAAAAAATACTCTAAACAATGGAGGAAAAGCAAGTCAGTGGCTTCAAACAACATCATAAATCATAAGAGAAGAAAATGAATGGTGTGCAGGAGTTTTATGTTTGTCATCTCATTCAATCCACACACATGGCTCAGAGGCGAAGAAATTTCCCAAATTAAGTAAGCAGTAAAGGTTTGACTCTAACCAGTTCCAGGTAATGCCAAAGTCCATGATCCTTCCAGTGTCCTTCAAGTAATGCAACCAAGAATAACCCTATGTACCCTGATTCTCCAGCACAGTGTCAGAAAGGCTGTATTCCCTTCCATAGTCTAGCTTCTTTCCCAGATTCTGTGGGCTGTCCTGATGCACAGAAACACATGAGATTCTTTTGTTGGTGTCTTATAGGTCTTCCTATAGACTTCAAGCTCTCACAGAGTCATAAACTTCCATTCTGTGTATACTTTAGAAAACTGCTTTTTGACAAAGACTTTGGACATTAAGTTTTAACTCAGAATGCATTTTTGCTTTCGAGTTATAAACAGAGCTCAACTTTTTAATGAAAATGCTGACACAACCTAAAGAACAGTGGTGTATGACCAAATACATTGCAGAAACAGATTTTTTCAACAGAGTATTAGCATATTTAGAGAGAGGATATTTATGGGATGTTTTAATTAAGCTGTGGATATTAAATTATGCAAAATTTTTACTTCACCAAAATGCAATCTAAAATAGCCCTCAAGGGCTTCCCTGGTGGCACAGTGGTTGAGAGTCCACCTGCCGATGCAGGGGACACGGGTTCGCGCCCCGGTACGGGAAGATCCCACATGCTGCGGAACGGCTGGGCCCGCGAGCCATGGCTGCTGAGCCTGCGTGTTCAGAGCCTGTGCTCTGCAACGGGAGAGGCCACAACAGTGAGAGGCCCACGTACCGCAAAAAAAAAAAATAATAATAAAAATTAAAAAATAAAAATTAAACAATAAGATAAAAATAGTCCTCAAGATCAGTTAGCATTTTTTTTCCTGTGGTTGGGAGACATTGCCAATCCAAACTTGAATGGCATTGAGTTTTTCAATGAGGTGTGTGCTCTGAGTTGATTGAAAATATATGGATTGGTAAATGAAATGCTTAAATGTTTGTATACATTTTTCTTCATTGCTCTAATGGAAGAGTGGTTGTTATGAAACCTGCTCCTTTTCCACCTCCTCCAATCATGCTTAGGTTTGGGGTTTTGATAGATACATTTGTTATACCTTTTGTTGCTGAAACCAGTCCATTAATCCAGACTGGAAGGGGTTGTTTTTATGAGGCTGTCAGGGGACTATGCCACCTGCTGCCAACAGGACTTCTTTGAGAAGCTGCAGCAATTAATGCTGCATTTCTCTGTCAAGCCCTGTTAAAAGTTTTCTTCAGGCCAAGTTTGTCCAAACATTTGTACAATTCCACAGAGATCCGAAGTAGCTGGAGGCTGCTTCAAGAGGTTTGTCATTGACACCTGCTCTGTATTGGACGTAGGAAGCTGGCTGCTGCTACAGACATGGCCTCATGGAATAGCTTCCCCTATTTGGACTACCTAAAGCTAAATCTAATGAGGCAAGCCTGAGCAGGGGATAAGCACAATCAGAAGAGCAGCACAGAAAGTCAGACTAGTAAGCAGGCGTAAGGAAGACTTTGACGGGAACACCTCCATATCTTCTTTGTATAATTCAATTATTTAAATAACATTACTTTGTTGTTATTCCCTTGGATTTCTAGGTTCATTATACATAATTGGTAATATACAAAAAATGCACAAAGAATAAATATTTTTAAAGCCTATAATCATTACTACTTAGAGTACACTCCTGTTCATACGTTATATGGCCTTCATTTAAATGCTAAATTTGTGCAATATACACGTCCCCTGAATATTGTTGTAGGAGAAGTTTCTTTAAGGAGATGCGTGCAGTATGAGGTTTTCAAGGTAGGATTATCTACTTGGAAGAGCTGTCATTCATAACTCATAACTGTAGCTGGTTTATGAACAGCACCAACACCCAAATCAAGAGCACTTGATGATGTCTATATTTGTTTCACATGATCTAAAAACATCAACTTAAAAGGGATAATATGATAGCTAGGGAAAAGTACCCAGAGGAGTTCATAAGACATTCATTTACTTTGTTAATATAAAAGGAAGGGAGATTCCATCATAACTGCACCAGACTTAGCACTCCATAACCAAACCAATCATATATGCTTCAGAGGCTCTTTCACCACTCAGTGCTGAAACCCATTCTCTCATAGTATTTTTCAGGAATTCAAGTAACCAAAAAATAATATAGCAATGACACTAAGTTCACAAATGACTTTCAAAGATATATAAATTGTAATAGAAATCACTGTCAAAAAAAAAACCTTTATGCTTTTTAAAATAAAATTAACTCATTTAAACATTCAGACTCTATACCTTTCAATTACATCCACTATCTGAGGTAAGTTGAAAGTAGGCCAACCTATCTGAGAGTTCATTGCTCAAGTGCCTTTGTGGGGTAAATATAGATCTCAAACTGTAACCATCTTCAGAATTCTACAGTGCTGATCATAATAATGCCATAATAATTACAAAAACAACATGTATTGAGTACCTACTATGTGCTAGGCACTGATTTAGGCATATCGCATACATTGTCTTTAATTCTGAAAGTAGTCTAGCAAGGTAGGTATCTGTTATCATTCCTACTTCACATGAGAAAAGGGAGACAGAGTTGTTGAAATGCTTACTGAAGTTCATATGGCTAGTGAGAGAAAGGAGATCTCAACTTCTGCTTGACTCCAAAACTCATGCCCCTACTACTATGCAACACTGACTCCTTAAGTGATGAGTGAAAAGTTCAACAGGAAGAACCTACACTTAAAAGCTCAGGTAATGCCAACAAGTGTCAATACCTTGTACTGTTAAAAATCACTACAAAACCCAAAGCAAATCTCCTTTCACGTATCCCTCCCTATTTTGCTGTCAGTCTCTCTGCCTCCCTCAATACCACCTTTGCCTCCACCACAAATTCAAACCAATAACTCAACTATTTAAGTTGGAGGAGAGAGGAAGCCACTGCCCTGAGAGTCTGTATGAGTGAAAACGTGCCAACTCTCTGCTCATCAATCAAAACCATCAAAGAAAGAGGTGTTTCCAAACATGAATCTACCCAATAATTCAAGTTTATCCTTTGAAGTATACGATGTTTTTATATTTTGAACATTTTAAATAGTTTGCAAATGTTTTAGTAGCTGCAGGTAGACGTCACAAAGGTAATTCTTCTCCAAAAAAATCTTTGGACATAATTTTAGATTTTTATGTATTGACCCATGGCCAACATTTATGAATGTCAGTTAGAATACTAAGTTGTGATGTACCCAGGTCCCACCACTCAATTACATCATAGAATTTAAGGGCTTGTGCTTGTTTTAAACATTTGCTTCTTTCCTCACTGTTGACTGCCACGTCCCATGGCTGCTAATATACCAGGCTTTAGTAATGCTTTCTCCTGAATTTCTATACACTTGTTCTAACTATCTGGATCTTCTAATGGGTTAGGTAATAAGTAGCCATGATTTTCAGAAATGTATCTAAATAGGCTCAGAAACAAGGTATAATGGGTCTCTCTTGTTCAAATACATGTATTTGAGAAATAATATGAAGCTCACACAGTGAGGTCTAGAATAGGTAGGTACACTGTAAATGAGCTGTGAAATACTGATTTAGTTCACTTCAACATAATTTTTATTTCTAGATAATTCTCAGTGTATACTACATAATACAGGTTGTTGGATACTAAGTAAGTAAAACATTGGTCAGTAAATATAGCTGAAGCTTCCTTAAATTGATGTCAGAGAGAACAAAAACTCAATTCTTCCAGGAATTTTTCTGGACACAGAGACAAAGCCCTTGGATAGGAAAATCCATAGACCCATCACAGTATAGCTTTTTTGTATTCTTAATAATTTACAAATTATTAAATCACCATATTCTATATCAGCATCCCTCTATAAACCTGTGAAAAACAATCTTGTAGCTTATAGCTCTGTCATGGAATGAACTCTGAGAGAAAGTTTCATATTTAATTGCTACATCAAATGATGAAACAAAGAAGGAAGACAGAACCTAGAAAACCTCTTATAGAAAACCCATTATTAAAATTCCATTAGCTCTGAACCGAAGGACATAACTAAATTTCTAAATAGTCAGGTTTATTATAACTCTCTTTATAATAGTAGTTATCTACATGGTCTTCTTCTCCAAATAAATCATATAAGATTAGAAATCCTGACAGTGCTGTGAAGGAAGACCTTCAATGTCCTACTGTGGTTGCCAGTATGGTTGTCCAACAATGCAATGTTACCCAACATTCAATGTATAGAATCCAGGCAGCACCTCTCATGACACAAGGCACAGCTATCAAAAAAAAAAAAACAGTCTCTTTTGAATAATTATTTTTCACAGCAAACTCAAGAGCATAAATTTATTCTGGAGAGATGGTGAATTATATCAGAAACAACACCAGACTGCGTACCCAAAGGATTCCAAAAAATATTTTTTGTGATGCCAAAAAATATTTCACTTCTCTGAGCTTCAGTATTCTTATCTGTCAAATAAGGGAAGAGTTATCCTTTGGCAAAATCAGATGTGGATTCTGAGTAGGTAGATTATACTTCCAGGAGTCCTAGAAAAGTTTTCCTTAGTTTTCTCAATAGAAAGCCAAGGCACTCTCTCAACACATGAAAATTTTAAGTGTTAAAAACAAATATCAAAATAAACACATAAACAAACAAAATCCCCCTTTCATGATAAAAACACTCAATAAAATAGTAATAGAAGGGAACTTCCTCAATATGATAAAAGTCATCTATAAAAATCCCACAGCTAATATCATATTTAATGAGGAAACACTGAATTTTCCCCTAAAATCAAGAACAAGACAAGAATGTCTGTTCTTGCCAATTTTATTCAATATTGTACTGAATATTCTAGCTAAGGCAACTGGGCAAGAAAATGAAACGGAAGGCATCCATACTGGAAAGGAAGAAGTAAAACTAGTAAAACTATCTCTTTATGCAGGTGACATGATCGTGTATATAGAAAAATCCTAAAGAATTCACTAAAAAGCTGTTAAAACGAATAGGTTCAACAATGTTACAGGGTACAAGAGCAATAAATAAATATTGATTGTATTTCCATACACTAGCAATGACCAATCAAAAATGAAATTAAGAAAACAAACTCATTTATAATAGCATCACAAGTAATAAAGTGCTTAGGAACAAATTTAACAAAAAAAAGCAAAAACTTGTACTCTGAAAACTATAAAATATTGTAGAAAGGAATTAAAGAAGACCTAAATAAATAGAAAAACATTCACTGGATCGGAAGTTTAATATTGTTAAGATGGCAATATTCCACAAATTAATCCACAGATTCAAAGCAATCTTTATCAAAATCCCAGATGGCTTTTTTGTAAATTGACAATCAGATCCTAAAATGCATATAAAAATGCAACGGATCCTGAATATCCAAAATAATCTTGCAAAAGAAGAACAGAGTTGAAGATGTACACTTCTCAGTTTCAAACTTACTACAAAGCTACAGTAATCAAGATAGTACTGGATAAAGATAGCCATATAACTCAATGGAATAGAATTGAAGTTCCATAAGTAAACCTTTACATTAATAGTCAATTGATTTTCAACAAGGCTGCAAAGGTAATTCAATGGGGAAAGAAAATACTTTTCAACAGATGGTTCAGAGACACTTGGCTATCCATATACACTATAGATACATAAAAATTAACTCAAAATAGATCATAGACCTAAATGTAAGAGCTAAAACTATAAAACTCTTAGAAGAAAATATAGAAGTAAATTTTTGTGACCTTGTCACGTGAAGTCTCCTTAGATATGACAAGTGACACAAAAACAGATAAACTGGACTTCATCAATAAGTGGTACTGGGAAAACTGGACAGCTACATGTAAAAGAATGAAAA
>NW_020175047.1:3489929-3705699 GCF_003031525.2 Neophocaena asiaeorientalis asiaeorientalis
TGGGAGATTGGGATTGACATGTATACACTGATGTGTATAAAATGGATGACTAATAAGAACCTGCTGTATAAAAAAATACATAAAATAAAATTCAAAAATTCCAAAAAAAAGCAGATGAATGGATAAAGAAGATGCGATATATATATGTGTATATATATATATATATACTGTATATATATAGTGTATATATAAAAACAAAATTAAAAATTTTTGTGCTTCAAATGAGAGTATCAAAAAGTAAAAAGACAATCCACAGAATGGTACAAAATATTTGCAAATCACATATCTAATAAGGAATTAGTATTAAAAACATATAGAGAGCTCTTACAACTCAAAGACTTAAAGACGAAAAAAAAATTTTTTAAATAGGTAAAAAATCTAAATAGACATTTCTCCAAAGATAAAAGAATAGCCTAAAAGTACATGAAAAGGTGCTCAACACATCACTAATTATTAGGGAAGTGCAAATCAAAACCACAGTGAGATATCACTTCATACCCACTAGTATGACTACAATAAAAAGGACAGATAATAACAAACGTTGTGAGGATGTGGAGAATTGAAACCCTCGCACATTGCCAGCGGGAATGTAAAATAGTGTAACTGCTTTACAAAACAGTCTGGCAGTTCCTCAAAAGGTTAAACACAGTTACCATACAACTCAGTAATTCCTCTCCTAGGTATATATCCAAGAGAAGTAAAAACATACGTCCATACAAAAAGCTGCACGTGAATACTCATAGCCTCTCCTAGGTATATATCCAAGAGAAGTAAAAACATACGTCCATACAAAAAGCTGCACGTGAATACTCATAGTAGCATTATTCACATGATGGAAAAGGGCAAACAACACAGATGTCTACCAACTGATGAATGGATAAACAAAATGTGGTATGGCCGTATGACAGAATATTACTCATCAAGATAAAGTAATGAAGAACTGATATATGCTACAACATGGCTAAACCTTGAAAATACTAGTTAAGTGAAAGAAGCTAATCACAAAGGGCCATGTATTTTATAATTCCATTCATAGGAAATGTCTAGAATAAGCAAATCTGTAGAGATGGGAAGCAGATTAGTGATCGCCAGGAGCTGGAGGGAAGAGGAGTGGGGAGTGGCTTATAATGGACATGGGGTTTCTTTTGAGCTCATGAAAATATTCTAAAATTGGTAGTAGTGAGAGTAGCACAACTCTGAATGTACTGAAGTCACTGAACTGTGTGCTTTAAATGGTTGAATTATAATAGTGTGTGAATTATATTTCAGTAAATCTGTGGGAAAAAAATAAAGACACTGATGGATAGCTTCTCAGATCTTGCCAGCAACCTCAGGACTTGAAACCTTCATCTCTGCACAGGGCATGCTGGGTACATGTTTACATGTCTTTAGTTCTTTACTCTGTGTTTTTTATGTGTGCTCACTGGAAATGCCCTTTCATCTCTCCCATGAACCCCCCCCCAAACCCATAAATACTGTGGGTTCCTTTTCTGAGCATGCTTCAAAGATCAGTGTAACAAAATTATTTGATATGAATCCTGCAGTTCCCAGCTGGTTCTTTCGAACCTAGAGAGGAAACCGGTACAAGTCGAAAGTACTATAATGGCCAGAAGAGACGGGAAAAAAGCAATATATCCATTGTATCAACCTAGTCTTCCTCATATTTTCCTCGATTCAAAGCCCTAACTACATCCAAGTTGGAATCAGAGCCATTCCACAGAGCTCACATCTCTTAAAGTGCATTGTGATTTTTTCTAAGGAAATTTCCCCTCTGAATTCTTTTCTAACCCTACGGCTACCACCCATATGGCCAGATGTACTCTAATCCCAGTGTAGACCAATTTAAAGCCCTGTACTCTGTAACTTTCCAAAATTTTCCTAAAATTGTGATCATCTGATAACATCCTAACTTTTTGTTCTATAAGGGAACTAACCACTGACGGTATGAAAACCTTGCCCTAAAAAATAAAAATGACATCCAGTCTTTGGAAAGACAATACCCGTCAAAGCCATCCTGGGTGTAATTTCCCAGCAGCAGAGTTTGCCCAGTGGGTCTGTGTTCCTAGGAACTCTACAACACCCAGAGAGCAGACACAACATTATTTGTTTTATGACTGCATTGGATGTTTCTAAGTACCATGGTCTGGGTATTTATTTGGGCTGTATACAAAAGGAAGTCACACAATGAACTGTGGAGAAAAAAAGGTGGGGGAGAAGCTACCAAAACAGGGTGAAAAAAACCTTTGCACTAGTATAGAATAGCTTATGCACATTGTATTAACTGGTTTCAATTAGAGGGAATGATCCCAATTGTGGGTAATGGGAGGCAGTCTGGGAGAACATGCTGAAACAATAAACACTTTAAAAGAACATCTCCTCTGGTTTCTTACAAGAACGTCTGTTTTTATTGATTTCCCATAAAAGAGAAAAATTACTTTCATAATCTAGAGAGACATTGTAGTGAAATGTTAATATGCTTTCAAATTAAAAAGAGTATCTAGCCCCACTCTTCAAAAATGGCTTTATATTACTCAGAATACAAACATCTCAATATGACACTCCATATCATCAGTTCTTGCCTGTCAGAGGGCAAATGTTTCTTTTCAAGAGCTTCAGGATTTCTCCTTTTACAGTCTTAAAGAGTTGTGTATTAACTCCTGGAAACTCTTCCTGAACAAGCCAGAATCCTTTTGGAAGAAAGGGCCCTCCTAAATAGCCCTAAATTAATAATGAGTTATTGCCTGTTCTTTATGTTTTGCTTCACCAATTCATCCTTCCCCATCACTTTCTAGAATGACCTATCCTTTTCTTTCTTTTCTCTTACCACTTTTCAAGCAATTACCACGTGGCAGGTGCTGTGTTAACACATGGCATGCATTATCTCATGTAAATCTCAAAATATCCTGTTACACGTGTAAACTCAGAGAGATTAAGTAGATTGTCCAATGTTATACGGCTAGTAAGTGGCAGAATTTGTATTTTAACACAAAACTTACACAATTCTAAAGCTTTTATACTTAACTATTACCAAAAACTGCATATTCTGTCTTCCAAAATCCATCTTCAGGCAAATCTCCATTCTGAAAAGTTATAGCTTTTTGTACAGACCATTATATAGCATGTATTACAGAGTATAATGATTATATGCATGTATTGTTCCCTGCTCTATCCTGAGGAATCAAAGGGTCAGTTATAACTTACAAAATATGCTCAGCAAATGCTCCTTGAATGAGTAAATGAGGGTTGATGTATTCAGAGTACAGTGTTCTTATTTGCAAATGCTTATATGATTTTAAAAAATATTTCCCATATCTATTTATGGGTGAATACTACATAACAATAAAGATACGCAGAAATAACAATATCCATGATAAGCTCCATAATAGCAGGGATTTTTTTTTCAACTTAGCTTTTAGAAACTCCTCTCATTACATTATTTTTAAATTTCCAGGAACTAAGGGGTGTGCAAACATAAAGAGAAACAAAGCAATTATTCTAGACAAATATGTATATTTATATATCATATGTCTAATCAGTAGAATTATACATTACAGCCATTTCTGAGTAATGCTTAATAACTAAGGATTGCGTTTGGGGACATTCCTCAAAGTGACCAAATCCACTCATAGGCCATAGTCATACTGAGTGGTCCAGAGATCTGCCCTGAAATGCAGCAGCTGCTCAAGCCTCCTGCAGCTGGTCAAATCTAAGGTTCTTTATTTCCAACTGACAGGAACTGATTCTTACCCTAGTTCACTCCAGATTCAGAGATCTGCCTGTCTTCACCTGAGTCCCAGAACCTGTGGGTCTCTTCTCATTTGTTTCTAAGTGGCAGGGGTTCAGGTAACCACTGTGTTCATACTGGTGATCGTGCAAACCAATGGGCATACAACCCAATTAAATGTAAAGTGTAGAGGTGAGGAAGGGTATCATTCTAATGCTTAATGTAGCCATACAAAGAAAGATAAATAAACAAAACTGTCACACTTCTCACTAGAGAAGATATTTCACTTATAATTATTCACAAAGTATAAATATGCCCATGTTTCTGTATAATTGCTGGAGGTAAATTTTCTATTCAGCTTGAATCCCAATCTGTACATTGTAATTCTGACTAAAAGGAAAAGTCTTTAAAAACACTTCTTGGTCCCATTATTACAGAGATGTGCAGCGTCAATAAAAGAGAGCATCCAAGAGGAGAGTGATCAAGTAGTAATAGAAGTAATTTTTAAGGCAATATGTAGCTGTTGACAGGCATTTGAAAAACAATTTTTGTGAGAGAAAGTTTCTTGGAAAAACCAATGATAAAACCTCTGCACTTAAAATGAACCTGGAGGCAAAAGCACACACAAAGACCAGGACTGTTTTGAATAAAGTAACAAAGCCCAGCTATAAGGATACAATTATTCCAGAGCAAAACACCAAGAAAGAATAGGGCACCGGGGAGAGAAATGTAGGAAAGAATCAAGTGAATTTAAAAATGCACAAAGATAACAGAGACTATCCATTTATCATGAATGTAAGTATGTATTAATTTATTTATAACCTGCTTCAGCCCATAGAGGATTTGAGGGGGACAAGACATTCTCTTAAACATAGGAGGCTAGAGGCTAAGATTTTCTCTATTTCCTGAGAGATGAGAAAATGGAAATTAATACCAGAACTACTTTACATATTGTATATAGTTTTTGTTATGTAAATATACTTTTATTACTGTACTGTTAACTAGCCATATTTCTCAGTTTATAATGTGAGTTAAGTCATTACCAAATTATTCTTTGCTCATTTTTATGTACCCAAGCGTTATATATAACCAGATATTTGAAATGAATGGACTATTATAAATTATCAAAATCCCACAGTTCTGAGTGCTTCATTCTGTCTGAGACAACTACTCATTACATCAATTCTGGTGGGAGCTCCATAAATGTTGCTGACCAGGAGATGTTAGTTAAGCGAGTTTACTTTTTGGCTGCAAATAAATCAAAGAGCAATAAATTCCCCCAAACAAACAAAATAAAACAAAATCTAGATAACTTAAGGAAAAAAATGTAACTTACTGATTATCAGCAGGTTATTGAGCCCTTCTCACAAAATCAAAGAGAGATTTAAGCAAGCTAAACCTCAAAGGGCAGATATACAGCAACTCAAGGAATCGTGGCAACTCAAGGAATCTCAGCAACTGAGGTTCATAGAATATTTTCCAAACTATTGTCATTCATATGATTCAATACTGATGGCTACCAGTTTGATATCTCTCTGGTACAAATTTCAAATACCCAGGAGAGAGAACCCAACAGCCTCACCTGGGATCAGATATTTAATCTCTTGGATCAGTCAGTCATGGCCAGGCACAGACTCGCAGAGCCCAAACATGGCCACTAGGAGCCTACTTTTGTAGACTGGGGTTACTGACAGAGAAAGCAGAATCATTATGGGTTGTGCAATTCCTCCAGAAAGTGCTTGCCCCACTGAGAGATGTATTACTTTTAAGTAAATGGCAAAGGAAATCTACGCAACGAGCAGCTACCAATTCTATGGCAGAAACAAGAAGAAACATCTTTTTGATGCTCTCACCTGACCATAGAACTGAAAATCAGACTGAAGTGTTGGCATTTCAGACTTGTGATCTTCAGGAAGGGTCTTAAATGTATTCATCTATTTGGTCTTTAGTGTTCTACAACAGGAAGACCTAATGTGGGATTCTCAGATCCTCAGCGGTAACTCCACAGTAATAATGAAGGATGAGCTGTTTTTAATAATCCAAAAGACAGAATTCTAATCATGGATTTACTTGCAATAAGACTGCACAAAGTAACTAAAATGTCAAATTTCTTTTATTTTGAGCTGAAATTATCAGTGTATTGGAGGATCAGCTACTAATTGGAATACATGGATGTATTTGATAAAATGGGACCACTATCCTATCTACCTTTGTATCTCTAGCAATTGCCATAGTGCCTGACACAGCTGAATCTAACTACTAAATTTTGTCTAGTTTGAAAACAAAATTCCTCAAAACGCATATTCAAGGTACTCTGAAGGAGAAAGTATAAAAGGACACTTGAAGGTGAGAAATGGAAACCACCCAACTAACAAAGTAAAAATATATTTATTCCTATTCAGCGAGAAATGTGAGAGTTACAAAATAATTTATTAAAACTTATTATAAAGAGGAAATCAACAGATTGAAGATTCATTTATTAAATATACACTCACAGAGCTTCTACCATGTACCCAGGGATTTACCTAGGTGTAGGTATACTAGGAACCTGAAGAGCACATGGTCTTGGAGAAATAGGCATTATAAATCAGTAATTGCGAGATAATATCATTAAGGATACAATAAAAGGAGTGATTGATGAAGAAATAGAATTATTAAAACTCGCCCTTTCTCTGGCATCAGCAGAGTCTCTAAGCAGGCACTCCCCTCTGACCACCTGCTCACAAAAGTGTGACATTTTTATTCTCCATGTCTCCAGCAAGCTGAGCTGCCTCTGCACTGCAGGAATGCCTCCAAAACTTAGCATTATCATCACTCCTTCATTAAAGGTGATCCCACCTTCTCACCTTCCACAGATAAACAAAAGTCAAGGAAAGAGGCTTCATTCTCTCACACAATCTGAGTGAAAAGTAGGCTCCTCCAGGCCTACTGCCTTTTAACACAGTCATAAGTCTTGCTATGAGAGTCCAGCTGCACCTTTCAGAAGCCTGTATCTCAATAATAGATGAGGATATTTAAAGCACTCCACATATCACTTTATACTCTCTGCAAGGTAGGTCAAATGAGGGGAATGCCTCAAAAGTAACTTTTGAACTTTTTGTCCTCATCACACACAAATTATTTCATGACAGGCAAACCCTCAGTTACAGCACACACGGTTTCCAGAGGAACCACTGTCATTTCTATCAGGCAATGTATATATAAAAGCATATCATACAATCAGCCACTTTCTTCACTTATTCAGAGCACAGCGTCATGGAATGAATTCATGAAAGGACACTCAGGGCAGCCAGAATCTATTCCCAACCTTACAACTGATGCACTTATTCTTACTTCCTTTGCATTTACGTTTCCCATTTACAACACAGGAATGATGACATAGTACCTGTTTGTTTCTAAGGCATTTGAAAATTCTCTGATGGAAGATTTCACACAAATGCAGAGGCTATTATTATACCAGGAAGACTTGAAAGTTGCAAATCCATGTACCCATCACTATTAAACAGTCAACACAATGGAAGAAGAGAAAGAATCCTTCTCTAAGGCATCTAAAATCAAGTATTGCTGAATATGCAGCTATTGAGAAAAATATATGTGCAAGCACATTCATTTTAAAGACTATTCAATTCTAAACCGCCAATAACCCATTTCGACAAATCCTTTACAAGTTACTCTCACTCCAAAAAAGAAATACATGTAATCCCTAATCACTGGTGCTTCTTATAATGCAGAGCTTGCTGAGAAGACATTCTTTCTCCTTTCAAAATGTTTGCTCCACTCTAGAATTTCAGAGAATATTCTAGCCCATTACACTAAGGTTGTTCCAAAATATAAAAATAATTATACTTTAATCTTGCCAATCTTAGAATAATCAAATAAACTTACAGTACAGTGGTGAACAGGCATCCAAGCAGGGGCTTCCACTGAACAATTCTGGGCTGGGCACTTGCCTTGGTTTTGCTGCAAATAAGTAAAAAAAATGTTATATTCTACATATGATGTGCAGCAATCTACACCAGCTGATATGTTTATCATCAATGTGTTTATTACCATATTTACAAGTATAGGAGAAGTCTTTGAGAATAATTTTTTGGTGCAGTGCTAAAAGAAACTAGGTATATCATTTCTACTCTTATCAAGGCACAAGAAATTATTCTTTGGTTTTTGTATTTCGCTAAGGCCTAGGTTTTTGGAACCAGGCTTCCTCAGCAACTGGCCTTTCAGGTCCTGTGGTGGGAACCACCTGAGAACCCTCCTAACCTAGAAGCAGACCTGGTCTCTCCTCCAGGCTCCCAGAAGACACCAATACATGCTGTACCCCTGTGAAATCTCTTGAGTCAAGGTACAGAAATACTTGTTTACTTGTCTCCCCTTCCAGATTGTAAGCTTGTGGTGATGATTCTCTCTAGGGCATTTCATAGAATCCCAGAATGTAGAGTTGTACAGGACAGATTTTAGAGGCCTTTCCTGTCACATCAGAAACTGAGGTACAAAGAAATGAAACAAGGAGCACAGAGATTTAACATTCTAAACAATTTGCCAGGCACTTCTTTTTACATAAGAAATGTACCTCGAGCTAACCTATTCTTTTGCTGTGACTCCAATAAATTCAGTTCTAATTGGCCTTTTAGAGAGAATGAAGTGCTTTCCTTTAAGAGTTCTGATTAGTGCTAAAAGGGGAGGAGGTGATTCTAATACAACATCTTTTATCTTTACTTATTGTACACTCAATTATAATATATAAATACTACAAATTATGTTAATAAGTAATCATATTAACCACAGCTGTGATTTACTGAGCTACAAAATATGCTAAAGGTTATTCTGGACTCAGTACATTATCACTAGTTGCTATAACAAATATGGATGGATGTGTTGCTATGCCCATTACAGGAGAGAAAACTGAGGCTCACAGAGGGTAAGAAACTCATCTATAAGTTACCCTACAAGAAAGCAGCCTAACTGGGACTGCAGCAAGAATTTTACTGACTCTGCAGCCCATGCTTGCTCCTTCTATGATAAGCTGGTATTTTTCATTTTCTGTTTAATGGGGCTTAAGACATGTCATCAACTAACATGATTGCATGTTATCAATGATCCTTAACATGTCTAACTTAACTGCAATAAAGTACTGAATTCAGTACTTGTGCTAAGAATCCTATTTTGTGATTTGTAAGCCTTTTAGAGAAACCTTTATTTAGGTGATATATTTTTAAGGCATCACTAAACTCTGAAGTGCTGTTTAAGGGATTATTGATAGAGTCACCATAAAAATACACTTACATCATCAATCTCCATGCTCAGCTTTCTTGTTTAAATCAAAACATGACATACGGTACCAACAGGGTACATAGGGTGCACTGGGCTGGTGTCAGATGACCACAGTTTCAAGCTAAGCTCAACCAAGTGCCTGCTAACAGGAGGTGGCTCTGAGTCTTGGGAGTCACAGCTGTAGAACAGTGTTAGTATCTCACCTAATTCACGGGACTTCTATCAGATGATAAAGATTTGCTTCAGATAATTACCGCAATTTTCAAGGATGTTATGAAAAAGAACACACAAAGTAAAAGGACACTTTTATTGTTCTTTTCTGATACCTTAAGCCAGATAAATATAATTTATCTACATGTGAAGATAAGCCTTTTGAAATTGAAAGCATTATTAAAATGCTAGTTATTTTTAATTACGATAAGTCATACCAATGTTAAAGGTGAGGAATGTGTCCTTTGTAATAATTCATAATTGTTATTGTTAGTAGAGGGTAGTAATAATAAGCTTGTTTTACATCTAGATACTATATATCTTTATGGAGCATATGGTAAAGAAGGAAAATTCAATAAATAAGTGAGCTGTGCTTAGGTGGAGGAATATAAGTACTCATAAAATGTGATGGGGAGGACGCTTCCGGGAAGATGACGGAAGAGTAAGACGCAGAGATCACCTTCCTCCCCACAGATATACCAGAAATACATCTACACGTGGAACAACTCCTACAGAGCACCTACTGAACGCTGGGAGAAGACCTCAGACCTCCCAAAAGGCAAGAAACCCCCCACGTACCTGGGTAGGGCAAAAGAAAAAATAAACAACAGAGACACAAGAATAGGGACAGGACCGGCACCAGTGGGACGGAGCTGTGAAGGAGGAAAGGTTCCCACACACTAGGAAGCCGCTTCGCAGGCGGATACTGTGGGTGGCGGAGGGGGAAAGCTTCGGAGCCGCGGTGGAGATGCACAGCAACAGGGGTGCGGAGAGCAAAGCGGAGAGATTCCCGAACAGAGGATCAGGGCCGACCGGCACTCACTAGTCTGAGAGGCTTGTCTGCTCACCCGCTGGGGCGGGCGGGGCTGGGAGTTGAGGCTCTGGCTTCGGTCCTCGGGCTTCAGTCCGGTCGGAGCGCCGGGGGAGGACTCGGGTTGGCAGCGTGAACACAGCCTGCAGGGGCTTAGTGCACCACGGCTAGCCGGGAAGGAGTCCGGGAAAAGGTCTGGAGCTGCCGAAGAGGCAAGAGACTTTTTCTTCCCTCTTTGTTTCCTGGTGCGCGAGGAGAAGGGATTAAGAGCGCTGCTTAAATGAGCTCCAGAGACGGGCACGAGCCGCGGCTAACAGCACGGACCCCAGAGATGGGCATGACACGCTAAGGCTGCTGCTGCCGCCACCAAGAAGCCTGTGTGCGAGCACAGGTCACTATGCACAACCCCCTTCCGGGGAGCCTGTGTAGCCGGCCACTGCCAGGGTCCCGGGATCCAGCGACAACTACCCGGGGAGAACGCACGGCACGCCTCAGACTGGTGCAACGTCACGCCGGCCTCTGCCGCCGCAGGCCCGCCCCGCACTCCGTGCCCCTCCCTCCCCTCGGCCTGAGTGAGCCAGAGCCCCCGAATCAGCGGCTCCTTTAACCCCGTCCTGTCTGAGCGAAGAACAGATGCCCTCCGGCGACCTACAGCGGGGCCAAATCCAAAGCTGAGCCCCGGGAGCTGTGAGAACAAAGAAGAGAAAGGGAAATCTCTCCCAAAAGCCTCAGAAGCAGCGGATTAAAGCTCCACAATCAACTTGATGTATCCTGCATCTGTGGAATACATAAATAGACAACCAATCATCCCAAATTAAGGAGGTGGACTTTGAGAGCAAGCTTTATTATTTTTTCCCCTTTTCCTCTTTTTGTGAGTGTGTATGTGTATGCTCCTGTGTGAGATTTTGTCTATACAGCTTTGCTTCCACCATTTGTCCTAGGGTTCTATCCGTCCATTTTGTTTTGTTTTTTGTTTTGATTTTTTTCTTAATAATTATTTTTTAATTTCATAATTTTATTTTACTTTATCTTTTCTTTCTTTTCTTCCTTCCTTCCCTCCTTCCTTCCTTCCTCCCTCCCTTGCTCCTTTCTTTCCTTCTTTCTTTCTTTCTTTCTACTTCTACTAATTCTTTCTTTCTACTTTTTCTCCGTTTTATTCTGAGCCATGTGGATGAAAGGCTTTTGGTGCTACAGCCACGAGTCAGTGCTGTGCCTCTGAGGTGGGAGAGCCAAATTCAGGACACTGGTCCACAAGAGACCTCCCAGCTCCACATAATATCAAACGGCGAAAATCTCCCAGAGATCTCCGTCTCAACACCAGCACGCAGCTTCACTCAACGACCAGCAAGCTACAGTGCTGGACATCCTATGCCAAACAACTAGCAAGACAGGAACACAACCCCACCCATTAGCAGAGAGGCTGCCTAAAATCACAATAACTCCACAGACACCCCAAAACACACCACCAGACATGGACCTGCCCACCAGAAAGACAAGATCCAGCCTCATCCACCACAACACAGGCACTAGTCCCCTCCACCAGGAAGCCTACACAACCCACTGAACCAACCTTAGCCACTAGGGGCACACACCAAAAACAACGGAAACTACTAACCTGCAGCCTGGAAAAAGGAGACCCCAAACACAGTAGGATAAGCAAAATGAGAAGACAGAAAAAAACCCGGCAGATGAAGGACCAAGTAAAAACCCCACCAGACCAAACAAATGAAGATGAAATAGGCAGTCTACCTGATAAAGAATTCAGAGTAATGATAAATACCATACGCTAACACATATATATGGAATTTAAGAAAAAAAATGTCATGAAGAACCTATGGGTAATACAGGAATGAAGACACAGACCTACTAGAAAATGGCCTTGAGGATATGGGGAGGGGGAAGGGTAAGCTGTGAAAAAACGAGAGGCATGGACATGTATACACTACCAAACGTAAGGTAGATAGCTAGTGGGAAGCAGCTGCATAGTACAGGGAGATCAGCTCGGTGCTTTGTGACTGCCTGGAAGGGTGGGATAGGGAGGATGGCAGGGAGGGAGACGCAAGAGGGAAGAGATATGGGAACATACGTATATGTATAACTGATTCACTTTGTTATAAAGCAGAAACTAACACACCATTTAAAAAAAAAAAGAAAAAGAGGATATATAGGTGACACTGGTCAGAATGGCCATCACTAACAGTCTACAAATAACAAATGCTGGAGTGGATGTGGAGAAGAAAAGGAAACATTCCTACACTGTTTGTGGGAATGTAAGTTGGTACAGCCACTATCGAAAACATTATGGATGTTCCTCAGAAAACTAAAAATAGAATTACCATATGATCCAGCAATCCCACTCCTGGAATATACCTGAATAAAACTATAATTCAAAAAGATACATGCACCCCTGTGTTCATAGTGGCACTGTATACAATACACAAAACACGGAAACAACCTTAATGTTCATCGACAGATGAATGGATAAAGATGATGTGGTACATATATACAATGGAATACTACTCAGCCATAAGAAAGAATGAAATAATGCCATTTGCAGCAACATGGATGCAACTAGAGATTATCATACTAAGTGAAGCAAGTCAGAAAGAGAAAGACAGATATCATATGATATCACTTATATGTGGAACCTAAAATATGGCACAAATGAACCTATCTACAAAACAGAAATATATTCACAGACATAGAGAACAGACTTGTGGTTGCCAAGGGGGAAAGGGTGAGGGAGAGGGATGGACTGGGAATTTGGGGTTGGTAGATGCGAATTATTACATTTAGAATGGATAAACAACAAGGCCCTAATATATAGCACAGGGAACTATATACAATATCCTGTGATAAACCATAATGAAAAAGAATAGTAAAAAAGAAAAAAAATGTGATGAGGGGCATAAATAAGTAGTGTTTAAGCTTCTATGGATATATACCATGGAGTAAAGAAAGATGGGAATCTGTGTGAGTCTCCTGTCCCACTATTACCTGAGTTTTAGATACTAAAGCCTTCCCATTAGTGTTTTAATCAAGAAGATTGATAATATGATTACACAGGGGCAGATATATAAAAAGGCCTACTGAAGACAGATGCCATGAAAACATATATTATTTGGTAATCCACAGTGTGTGACTAGAAAAAAATAAGACTGGAATAGAAGTTAGGATCTTAGATTTCAGTAGTGTCCCCATTAATCTACCTAGTGTCCCCATTAATCTATCTGTGGAACTTTGGGAAAGTTACTTTAACACTTTAAACCTCATTTTTCTCATGTATAAAATGAGAGGGGTTTATTTGATCCCCTCATATACCAACTTATTTTCCTCCCAATAATCTAATATGTTTCCCCCTCCAAAGGGGTATACCTTCCAGTTGAATATCCCTGTCATTCTGATCTACTGTTACCACAGGATATGGTTATATCTCTGTGAGTTTGCATGGTAGTAAAAGTTAAGAACTGCCAGACCAGATAATCTCACAAGAGCTTTCCAGTGAAGTGTGGTTACTGGAAACCCCAACCTCAGGTTTTACCTACCACTTCACTCTGCTTCTAAGGAAGACAAAATCTAACATATGTCAAGGGAATTGTCACAGCAGTGGAAGTAAAAGGGTTAAAATTGCTCTTTTTCCTAGAATTTTTCCTTCTCCTTTTTTAGTATTTTTTCTCTCCAATATTTAATGTGGGCACCATGACAGAGTTTGGGGTTACTGCCTACTTGGCAGGTCCCCAGCCTTTAGAAGGCCAGCAAGGACCAGTATGAAAACTAGGGGAAAGGACACTCTCTAGGCTATTTTTAAGTTAATTCTTAGGCCAAAAATCAAGAGGGAACATTAGAATTCCCTCAAGAGCCAGCCTATCTCTCCAAGTAAGAGTTTAAGATAGAAGTTGGTGACAAATTACCCTAAAGACAGATTTCACTTCCCCTTCTCTCTCTCATCCATCTACCCTGAATATTTATACCTCTATATTGTTGATATGTGACTCGATCAGGATTCAGGATCTGAAATGCTAACCTTGAAAAACATGTTATATTAAGAGACAAAACTATCAGTGGGTTTTGCTCTTTTTAAAATACTATGCTATTTAGATAGGTTGATGTCTCCAAGTCTCTCATCTTCCTTGATGGTCTTTTTCCAACTTTAACATCTTAACACATTTCATTCCAGAATATCCTGAGCAAATGAGCCAAATATGCTGGACAATTAAATCTCAGATTGATTATGTAAATATGTAACTACAAAGAATTTCAATAGTGACAAACACTTGACAAAGAAAACTCTAAAGATTTTCTGCTCAACCTGTCCCATCCCCAGAGAGAGTAGAAATTTTTTGTGTATCAGGGGCTTATATCTGTTAGAGCGCTTTGGAGTTTACCAATGACTATATAGACATTTTCGTTATTTAATCCTCAGAACAAGTTTGTGTGTGGCAGGGTGAGAAATGATTCATCCAAATAAAATTTTGACCTAAATGTTTCATTCAAAATAGCATGTTCTTCTGAAAGCAGAGAAAAAACTAAAAGCTTCTGTTGTTCTGTTCACAATAAAATGATTCTCATAATCATAGAAGTTTTTTTCTGGGTTGAGAAGTATCACATGATAGTGCTATATAAATATTTATTCAGCTATTCATTTATCAAACATGTATTATATAGAAGGTACCATGCTAGGTATATATAGAGATATAAAATTTAGAGATATAAAAATTTAAATCCTTTCTCTTAAAGAGCTCCCAACCTTTTAGGAGATACAGTGCAATATGTTACATTTAAAATAGGATTATAAACTAGGACCATTCATTCATTTATTAATTTATTTGGTCAACAAACATTCATTGAGAAATTAGTAAGTGCTAGCTGTTGTATTAGAAATAAGGATATATCAAGACTCAGTGTCTGTCTAAAGAAGTTCCCAGTCCAAGGAAAAAGACAAACTAATAAGCATGCAATTATAAAGCAACATTAATAATATGGTATAAATAAAACGTGACATAACAGATCAAAAAGATCCATCTCATCCATTTTGGGGTCAGGAGTAAGGGATGAGCAAGGGTCATAGAAAACTGTGCAGGGAAACTAAGGCCAAAGGCAAGAATGTTGAACTCTGACTGGATAAATCAGGAAGCGTTTTATAGAGAAGACACTTCAGTTTTCCAATAAAGCTTTTAGGATGGAAAGGGTGAGTAGAGGGCCTTCCAGGTAAAGGTGTACCATGTACCATCTGATAGTGAATCAAGGTATTCTTGGACTTGGTAAGGAAACCTCTTGATTTTGGGCCACAGAAACCTGGGAATGAGGGGAAAGTATGATTCTATGCTACAGAGAAAGCTGACTTCGGCCTTTCCCCTCATTTATTTCTACTTCACAGCGCATGGACAGCAGAGAGTCCTGCCAGGGAATGGATCTGGAGGGATCCAGGCCTGATCCTATAAAAAACTCAAGAGGCTCTCCTGAGTTTAGTCTCTGGAAAAGCACTTAAGGTGTCTTTCCCATCTTTTCTAAAACTCTCAGGTGTTTGACAGATGAAGAAAAAGAGATTAAAACATGATGTACAAGGGGTAAAACTAAGTGGCATGGCAGAACGAAAATGACTATAACAATGTGTCTGCAAATACACTGTAAGATGTAAAGTACTTTTATAAATGTAATGAATAATTATATTCAAAGGATTATTATAAACATTAATATCTATGAGTTAATGCTTACTAAAATTACTAGAAAACACATTTTCTGACTTCTAGTCAAACATATGCTTCAGCACATCAAGAATTAAGGTAATTTTCCAAAAATTTGAAAAAAGAAAAACAACTCCCAGGACGCCTCCAAATCATCAATTTCATATATACAGATATACAATGTGTATATATATATAGACATATAATGTGTGCATATATACATACATACATATATGTTTGTGTACACACATATGTGTATAAATAATTGCCCTTAGGCAAATAAAGATTTTCATCCATTTAGTTTCCTAATTTGCCATAAAGATATATAATTTCAAAGTAAGTTGTTAAAAGGAGAAAATCATATTTTGCCAGGTACCAAAGTATACTATAGTTAGAAATATATGTACAAGGTAATATATTGGAAGCCCTGTCTAAGATTCCAAGATATGATAAAAATGAGATTCCAAAGGAGGTGCTATAATTTTTAAAGGAAATTATCAAGAACCACTTTCAGGTCTCTAAACCCTTATTGATAATGAGGATATACAAGGGTTAGCTGGTTGGAGATTTACAAAGAGAAGGGATTTCTTTGGAAAGGGGCTAGGAGGGGTCTAACTTTTCACCTAAGATTAGTGAAAGAGGCGTCAATGAGCATATACCTAAAGCTTAATATAATTCCCTTGGATTTAAGAGGTGAGTATACTAGGATCTGACTCACCCCTGAAAAATTTAACAAGTAAGATAACATGGCAAGCTGGTTATTGCCTCAGGAGAGGTGGCTTCATCTGGGCCAGTCTCCATGTTCAGAGTTTGTAAGGACAAAAGAGCCATCCTGGAGCCATTACAATGCCTGCCAAGACAACCTTCTGTGTGGAGTGGACTGCTGTAAAACTTGGGGCTGAAGAAATGCATCATCCACATTAGAGGAGATTTAGTCAGAGAGGCCCAGAAAGAGAAACTCCCTAAGACCCACAACAGTGATGACCCTGGGCAAGTTGCTTAACCTCTTTTTGTCTCAGTTATGAAGATTAAAGGAATTAATACAAGTGCTTAGAATGATTTCCAGACATAATCAACACTAACATAAACATCAGATAGTTTCTTCATTTTTGTTATTATATGTCAGGCTCAGAAAGCAAAAAATATGACAATCCCAGTCTAATAAGGACTTTCTGCTCTGCTTTTTTTATTTCCCTATCATGCTCCACACCTGGAGGAATAAATAACCAACTAGTAAATGATGAAAAAGAAGAAAGAAGCCTATCCCCAAACCATTCCCCCAAAGCAGACATCCTATCTGAAGATCCCATAGTAGGGAAGAGAGAGTATTTAATCAGGAAAAGTGTACAGAGTTTTGATTAATATTTGAGACAGGACAATTTTCATTACGTAACTGAGACTGTATTTGTGATTTTAAGTGATTGTAGGACTTTTAATTCTTTGCAAGTGACTGGAAATTCATGGAAAGTCACAGGACGGCCTGAGTTTTCATCTAGAGAGCAGGGTAGGTATTACGGACACTAAGAAGCTTTAAATAAACTATTATGTATAAAATAAGCTACAAGGATATATTGTACAACACAGAGAATATAGCTAATATTTTATAAAAACTGTAAGTGGAGTATAACCTTTAAAAATTGTGAATGACTAAATATTGTACACCTATAACATCTAATATCGTACATCAACAACACTTCAATTAAAAAAGTTTTAAATAAACACTGGGGAGCCCCAAATAAGGTGTCTTCTATCCTGCTTGTTCAAAGTATATTACAGATGCTAAACACACTCATGGTCAGTATTAACCTTTCTCATTACATTTTGGGCATAATTCCTCACAGTTCCTCAATACACAACTTTATCCTTTCCTGGGCTTATCTTCCTACTTGTTTCCTTTTATTTTCTCAGGTTTCAAAGATGTTTAAAATGAGCAGGCCTAATTTGTTTCTGAGGAAATCCTTACTAAGATTGTCATCGTGTTGGGGAATCATGTATTTGGCTCTTCTGTAAATGAGGAAAATTCTGCTGACCCATTCTCCGCAGGATGCTGAGAAAGAAGGTTTTTCAGCAGACAGTGATGGTGATGCTGAGTCATGATCATGCATTCCCCCAAAATCTCTTGTGACTCCAGGCAGGCATTTGCCCAGGTTAGCAGAGGTGCAATCTGTGGCTAACTAGTACATAAGAGGATTAACACTCTATGTTAAAGTATTTTCTAACCACCTGACTTCCTGGATTAATTAACTATGATGAGTTACATAAGTTCTGAATGCTCAAAGCAGGCCACATTTAAATATTTATTACACATGAGAGTCACTGTTGTAACTTATTTTACAGTATCAATGGAGAGAGGCATTTCCTAGGTGTATAATGAAATAATATTTATTGAGCACCTATTAGATGCCAGACACTTGACATGAGTTGTTAGCTAATTCTATCGTTACATTAACCCTGAAAGGTGGTGGAGGAAAATGTTTAAAACAGTGAGGAATCCACTGGACCAGTGTTAGAATGCTAGATTTTTCACTTTCTAGATCTGTGAATAAGTTTCTTAGTCTCAGTGAGTTTCAGTTTTCTCATCCATAAAGTGGAGAGAATTTTAGAGGATTATTAGAAGGATTATATGAGATAGTACAGTAATATATTTAGCCCAGGGTCCAACATACATTCTAGTCATAATAAGTATATTTATATTATATAAATATTAATATTTATTTTACTAACCAAGGATTCTTCTCCTATCCCACTTAGCTTCTCTAAGCCTATTTTCTCACCTCTGAGTATAAAATAATACTAATTATCTCACATGCTCACTATGAAAATTAAATGAGAAAAAGTTCAAGAAAGTACTTCGCAAACATCAGGAATTTTAAATCTAAGTTTTAAATCTAAGTTAGAAAGAACATTGGAAATACTGCAACAGTTTTAGGATGACTAAATTTGGGAGCCAGAATTGACTGTGTAGTCTGGGATCACATACTTGAAATAATTGTAAATTATTAACTGTAAATATTCTTAAGAAATATATTATGGTACTTTAGCTTTTTGTGGAAGCATGTCCCAATATTCTCTGAAGCCCTAGAAATCTCCAAAGTTGAATTATTGTTATGTAGAGTTAGATGCAATAGAGTAATTTAAGTCTCTAAATAAAAGATTTAAAAAAAAACACATATTCTTGTAAAATACTTTAAATGCCATTGATATTTGCATGCTGTCACTGCATCCTACTGACATAACAAGATGAAACAAGAGAAATGAACTACAAGTGTACTTTTCTCCCTGCAAGAAAGAAACTTTGGACATTATCTACTATTGCAGTCAATGAATAGTCTTCATTGGCAGATCTTATCTATTATATCATAAACTACAAACTCTTATGGAAACAGAGGCTGTGATATTTTAAATTAGCTACATTTTTCTTCCTGACACTTTTTAAAATTCACCTTTAAAAAATACCTCTTTTGAATAAACAGCTAATGAAAAATACCTAAAATTTCAGGTCTGCCAAATAAGGTCCATCCTTTGAGGAAAGAAAAGCTGTTCAGAAACAAGATCAAAGCAATTCATTTCTATTTTCACTGCTACCATAGAGACAAAGAAAAAATAGTAAAGAGTTTTAGACGACTTAATTCTTCCTGAAATTTATAATTAACTACATGGGAAAGGGGACAATTACCATATTTCCAAAGAATAAAGGATTAAAAAAGTTGAGCTTTTGATAAGACATAAGTACCACCTATTAAATATGCAATTCATATCAATTTATTCTTATAACCTTCTTGAGTTTCTGAAAATTGCATATACATTGGACAGTGTTTTCTGAAAAATACCCTTAGAATGTCATCACTTTAAATGTACATAGTTCTTTCTTGTCAGAGATTCTTCTTAGATATTAAAACTTCCGGCAAAGTCTAACACAAAGGGGGTTAGGTTGGTATTGTTTTTGTATGTGCCTTGTCTTCCTGACACCTATGAATATATGTTTTTGGACAAATGTTAATCAATGAAAGAATGTGCAGGCTTTTGCAGATCAGGCACCATAGCCAACATCAAGCAGTCAGCCAGGAAGAACTAGCAATTAGACCTGTCCTCAATTTAAATAGAACTTCAGATTGCTAAGTACATTACATGTGTATTAATTCAGAACAGTTTTATTTTAAAGGACTAGCAAGAAAGCACCATAGCTTGAAATCCTAGAAGACTCACACAAAGACAAGGGAGGGAGAATTTCTTTTTTGCTAAAAATATGTTTTTATTTATGGCGTCTTTAGCAAATGATTTTCAAATACTTTTTATCAGCAAGAATATCCAGAACTCCTCTTCACATTTTCTAATTAGAGCCATATTTAAAAATAAGTAATTTATTTTATTTGGGGATACCATAAATACAGCATGATAAATTATATGTCTCTTTGTGAAAACATGAAATATAGGAGAGATAAGTTTTGTTTTAACACTTTTTGAACTGTGTTTTAGGGAACACCACAATTCTTGCTGATATGGATAATAAATGGTATGATTCACATGTTAAAATTTGACTTTTGGAATTTTTTGTTTTGTTTTGTTTTTGCGGTATGCGGGCCTCTCACTGTTGTGGCCTCTCCCGTTGCGGCGCACAGGCTCCGGACACGCAGGCTTAGCGGCCATGGCTCATGGGCCTAGCCACTCTGCGGCATGTGGGATCTTCCCAGACCGGGGCACGAACCCATGTTCCCTGCATCGACAGGCGGACTCTCAACCACTGCGCCACCATGGAAGCCCGACTTTTGGAATTTTTAATATGTGTAAGTGGTCTTCAGGGAGAATCTCCATTGTCACCTATATTGATACATGGGAAAGTGGTATATCTGATTATTCTGTGGTGTTTCTGTCGGTTATCAGAATAATTTTAAGGAAATATTTGAAAGTGACTAAAAATTTTAACTCAGATGTGAACCACAGAATAACAGAACACCTATTCAGGGCTCCTTTTGCATAGCACTGATGTCATCTGTATAGCAATAATCATTATTATAGCTTTTTTAAGTTCCTTTTGGAGGTTACTTGAGGTGAAACTATTCAATGGTACTGGTACACTTTGTTCTCTAAAATGCAAAGCAATGTTAAAAAAAAAAAAAGCGCAGAATTGCTGTGAAGTCACATTCCCTTCCTAGACAAGTTTGTATCGTGAAAGCTGAGTACAATATAATGCATCCTGCTTTGGAAAAAAAAAAAGACACCTTTATTATTTCTTCAATTACTTCATGACCTAATAATTTAGGACAATAAATCCATTTTTAAATTTTCTATTATATAGCTTTCCGACAAATTTTAATGTTTTTATGCTAAAAATATACTATATAATTTAAAATTATACCTCTATAATATATTTATGGTAAACATATACATATTATAAAGCCAAATAATTTTCCCCAAAAACTAGGTTAAGTATCATACTATATAAAATCTCTGAGAAGTTAAACAGACATAAGTTGGCATTATTTTATTAAACTGAAAACCTGATCTGGCTGCTTTAGCTTTTGTTTAATAAAAATGTGCTATTGACTTACAAGGATTTTTATATTTGAATTTTAGAGGTTTAAAAGTTGATCGTTATAAGTAGGTTTATCATAGATGTGATCCAGTTGCTACTCGTCTTGGAGTGTGTGAGGACTTTTAGTCCATTTATTTTATGGTAAAATGACGTTTCAAGTATCATTTCAGGACCAGCAACCATTCACAGAAAAGTTCACCAATTGCCTGTCAACTGAATAGTTTATCCATCAGAATACAAAGATACCTTTTACAAATATTTCCTGTGAAGTGCATGTTATATACACACACATACATATGTATATATACATATACATATAAATATACACATACATTTGTATAAGTTGCAGGAAAGAAGTGTTTCATCCACTTGTTCATTTACGTAGCAACGCAGTGTCTACCAAATGTGTGTTAAATGAAAGAATCAATCAACATTTATGGTATACCTGTCAGCACCATGCTAGGTGGTTGGCTATAAATATGATTAATAACTTCCCTACCATCTTCAAAGACTTCACATTCTAGCAAGAGATAGGCATATGTGAAAACGAATTGTACAACTAGATGTTGGCTATTATACACATACAGACATTGTACTGAGGACACGAAGAATGGCTAGCTCAGTTCAGTAGGGCAGTATCAAGGAAAATATTTACAGAGGTATCTGCATTTGAGCTGAGTCTTAAAGGTTAAAAAGAAGCTCATTAAGTAAGCATCAGGTTAGAGAGTTGAAAGGCATTCTAGACATAAAGAAAAGCAGGTACATAGAAACAGGAGGATGGAATTCAGATTGTTTGGGGAACCAAATATAATTGACTATAGTTCAAGCTAAGGCATGAAGGGTGATGGGATCTGAGATAGGAAAGTTAGACAAGGGCCAGAGCATAGAGAGCCATGTATGTGAGGTTAAGCTATGCAAACTCTATCTTCCTGTAGGCCAGTGCTTCTTAAATCTATGTGTGCAAAAGCAACTAAGAATACAAATCATCTAGGCATCTTGCTAAAACACAGGTTCTGACTCAGTAATTCTAGCATGGAGCTCGAGATTCTGCATTTCCAACAAGCTCTGAAGGGATGCATTGTAACGGATCAACAGACCACACTTTGAATAATGGGGAAGTAGGGGACTGGGAACTCCTGAAGAGCTATATAGCAGGTTCCCAGTAGCTATCTATTTTACACATGGTACTGTATATATTTCAATGGTACACATGAACCCATTTGCAGGGCAGGAATAGAGACACAGACGCAGAGAATGGACAAGTGGACACAGCAGGGAAAGGGGAGGGTAGGAAGAATTGGGAGATTAGGATTGTATGTATATTTTTATTTTATAAGGAAGGTTGCAGTTAACAGCATGGAAAATGTATAGGAGTGAAAGGATGGGAAAGTTACAAAGAGTGAATGGGGAATTGGGACAAATTGAAATTTAGGGAAAAATAAGAACCAAGATCAATTCCCACTTTTCTGGCCATAACAACTGGGAAATGTCATTGTAGTAAGATAGAACAACTCCCATTTAACTAACCATAACAACTGAGAGTAGCATACTATCCAATGAGCAGAGAATAGAGTAGTAGAATGATTTATGCTCAGAGGGCTCCACAGAGTGGATATTTTCCTGGAACTTTTGATTTATGATTACTTAATGGGTAAATAGAATTCTAAATTCTAAGAATTTATCCATTTACTGTCAAACCACTTTTTCACAAAACCTGTTGTCTCCTGAAAGTTTAGTTCAAGAACTGAATTACTTAAATGCAAAGAAATGGATACATGTATGTAGGAGGTATTAGAATAGAGGTATTTGCGGGGAGAGTATTTTCATAGGATTTCAAATCTGGTACTAATTTTGAATGCACACTAGAAGAAAAGACTAAAATATTTGGTCTCTTTCTCTCACCGATAAATATCTATAAGCCTCAGAAACATTCACTAAAGCCAGAGGAAATTCCTATCACCATGACTACATAATAGAAGTCTGCCAACTAGCTTGGTAACCAGCTAATTCAGTTAATGATTCTACTATGAAATTTATCCTTAAATGTCAGATTCCCTAAATAAGAGAAAATGAAGAGAAACAGAAACATTCACAGCTATTTGGTGACTATACATTATGTATAGCCGCTCTACTAAGCCCTATGTATAGTATATATTTGTACTAGCTGTTCCTTTTGTCTAGAATGTTCTTCCCCAAGATCTTCACAAAGGTGGTCCTTTCAAGTTCCCAGAACTTTTACAGAGAGAACGTCTCTGTCCACCCTATCTAATATAGCCCCTGTTGCTTTTTATACTCATCCATCCTTCTATATTCTGTTTCTTAGCTTTTATAATTATAGCAGTTATTGCTATCATTATATTTATTATCTGTTTTAATATATTTATTATCTATTAATAGCCAGTCTCTTCACTCTATAATGTAATTTCTATGAGGGCAGGGACCTTGTCTGATTTATTCACTCTTATATCTCTACTGCTTACAGTACTGTCTGGAACATGTATGCACTCAGTAAATATTTGTGGAGGCAATGAATATTGTATTTAATCCTCACAACAACCCCTCGAAGTGCTTATTATTATCTCATTTTACAAATAAGGAAACTGAGATTTAGGTTATGTAATTTGGCCCAGACAAGAGAACTAATAACTGGCAGACCTAGCACTCCAGCAAGAATCTGTCTGACTCCAAAGACTATGCTTTCAAACCCTATACTATGCAGCCACTCTAAGCCAAATTCAGTTGTGGATGCCAGCTGCTGTCCAAATGCCCAGTACCTAGTTCTCTGAGGGATCCCAGACCTGTCAGGCCAATTTGTTTGGGTCACTGTAATTAACATAAAATTAGTCCTAATACATATATGGATACAGCTCTCATTTTTTCCAACATACAGTAATGCTAATGGTAATAAAAGATCTCAGTTTCCTCTAAGATTTCCTGCTTTCAATAATTTTAGTGATCCTGTCCATGTATACGGTATTTTATATTTTTTAAATAAACTCATTTGGTTCTGTACAATAATCCTGTGAAGGAAGTACTCATAAGCCAATATCATTATCCCCATTTCAGACTTGAGAAGGTAACACTCAGGGAGAGTAAACTGAATTGACTAAGTTTACTAATATAATAAATGGCAAACCCACGTCTATAACTTTAATTTCTGAACTTGGTCCAATGCATATTCCCAAATTGCCTTTGGTGAAACATACGTACATGCAATGAGACAGCTCTCAGGCAAGTTAATCATTGGTAATCTGCTTTAAGATAATCTTACTATGAACATTCAGATGAAATAATGGGTAGATAATAAAGGGAAGTGATGAATTCTTTTGTATTTTATAAAGACAGTTATGCAATTAAAAAAATTTTTGAAAACATATAATATGGCTATTATACAGATATAATTTAAATATTATTTGATTTGCAAAATTTGATTTGTACTTGTTTCCTTTGCAAACCCACACTTGTCTCATAAAGTAAGATTTACCTAGAAGTCTCATAAAGGATAATCCTCTCAAACTCACAGCTCTTCACAGCACATGTAGCTTTTACTCACAGTGTCAAAAAGGGTTGATGTTGTGAATAACATCCTAGTAATCGGGTTTGGCAGGAAAGACTATTTACTACAGATGTATTAACAGATGACTGGTGTGATTCATACGATACATTTTATTTCATTTCTAAAAGTTTATTTTTATAGGCTATGAATATGTGTCCAAAAAACTACAAATCTACAACTAATTACGAATAACTTTAACCATAATGATAAACCATTATGAGGGTGCATTATTCTTATTTAATTAGATGTTCAGGTTGAGAAGGAACAAAATCCAAAATATAGTATCAAGGGTATGTTTTAACTAAATAATAACCTTGAAGTGATTTAACCAGGAGACAATGATAGTGGATAGGAGCATGGACATCAGTAACAAAGATCTGGGTTTGAATCCCCACTATGAAACTGCTCAGTTGTGTAAACAGGCCTCATTTTTAAGATGTGGAGGATTTTACTTCATTGAGTTGGTCTGAGGAGTAAATGAGTTAATTAAATCCATCAAGCTCTTTCAGTGTGTCAGAATATGTTCCAGATATTATGTATACAAACATGAGAAAAGTAGATGTAGTCTCTTCCCTCATGGAGCTTCTGTCTAGAGGCAGACACTGAGAAAATAATCACACAAATCAGGGTATAATTATGAATTGTGGCAAGCAGAAATATGGGACAATATGAGAGTGGATACCAAGAATATAAAATCTAACTGGAGGGCTTCCCTGGTGGCGCAGTGGTTGAGAGTCAGCCTGCCGATGCAGGGGACACGGGTTCGTGCCCCAGTCCGGGAAGATTCCACATGCCATGGAACGGCTGGGCCCGTGAGCCATGGCCGCTGAGCCTGCGCGTCCGGACCCTGTGCCCCGCAACAGGAGAGGCCACAACAGTGAGAGGCCCGCGTACCGCAAAAAAAAAAAAAAATCTAACTGGAGATTTTAGGAAAGGTTGTGGCATGTACAGTCAGACCTGGAAGATAAATAGCATTTAGACAGATGGATGGTGCCATCTAGACAGAGGAATAACAAGTACAAGTTTCCAAAGCAGAAACATGGCTGATACTCTCAAAGCACAGAGGGGAGCCAACAAGGCCAACGTGCCAATTAGTTTAATGAAGGACAGGGAAGGTAACATAGATATAAGAAGTAGTCTGGCCCATGCCTTTTTAACATTCTTGGAGTATAAAATACAAGGTGGAATGATGGAAGATAAGACAGGGGAGGAACTGAGGTGCCAGGTCAAGGGAGACCTGCATACTAAGGTAAGGATTTGGACAATCACTCATCTTGAGTTGAATAGGGTGCTATCACAGGGCCTCCATGTAAGAGTTGTGCCGTTGGATTTGTGTATTAGGTTGATCATTCTGGCAGCCGTATGGAATACTTAATAAAGGAAATTTAAGCTATTATATTAATGGAATTCATATGCTAAAGTGTTTTATGCAATTAAAATGGTTAATACCAGGTTACTAATGTAGTCATGAAATCTCTTCACATTGGCTCTTCTCCTACTTTTCTACACAAAAAGGCCAGAGTTTATTAAAATTTCCCTACTATTAGCTGTATTTCTCCCTTTCTCTGCCCCCCAGTAGATTTTTCCTGGTCCATTAAGCCCCCTGCTCCAATCTCTGTTCAGTGGACTTGCCACCTTGCAGACGCTTGGTTGAGATGATAGGTAGCAGAACCAGTGTCACTGGCAGGTTAAGTACGAGAAGAGCATCAAAAAAAAGATAAGAAGATAGGGAGACTGTGGCCCTCAGCAGAAAACAGTGCACCTACCCCTTACAAGGTAATATGCTAAGTACTTTATAGTTCTTGTCTAACTGAATTGTCAAAACAACCCTGTAAGATAGGTGCCATTTTATAGAAGAGAAAACTACATTTCAGAGAAGGTCATCCAGCTAGTGAAAGGTGAAACCACTGTTTTTACTGAACAGGCATAAGGATACGCAAAGCGGGGTGTGGCAGAAAATGGAAGGAGAGAGCTCAAATCAGAGAAACGAAATGGGTGAGAAGTCAGGGCAAACTGGGATTTGGGACCAGTGTCAATGATGGAAGGAAAATCCTATTTCCTTTAAGATAGTATTTCAACTTGATATTTATGACTGGGCCCCTACCTATGGCTGCATCCTTTGTATATTGCTACTCACATTGGATACCTTACATCCGAGCCACACTGACCTCCCTTTCTTTGAATGTGCCATTCTCTCACTTACTTTTCTCTCTTCCAGCTATCTATCATATCTGGGACTTGGCCTACAACACTCTTTCCCCCTCATTGTGCCCTCCATTCTTCATATCAGTCTGTCACTTCCTCAGAAAACCCTTTCCTGATATGAAATCCCAACCTACCCTGCAACCAAGCACACCTCTGTGCTCATTTCATAGCACCCTACATTCATCTCCTTTCACACACTGTTATTTCTATAATTGGCTATTTTCCCCATTAGACTAAAAGTTCCATGAGAACAGATTGTTCATTATATCCCCATGACTTCCAATATGTCAGGTACATATTAGGCATTCGATAGATACTTGTTCAATGAATAAAATGAATGAATGGATGTGCTGTTTTACCATGAAAGCAGATGCAACTATACACCTGCATTAATAAATAGCTTTGTTGATGAAGACTGGGCAACTCAGGTCAACCATTTGTTGCCTTTGTGATTTGTTTTATTTTCTGTATGTAAAGTTCTGTTGGAAAATAAATACAATTTTAGTCCCCGCCCCCCAAAAAACTATAATTTTAAATACCTCTATGATGAACATATTTGTGAGTACATGTCACTTTTTTCTATTAAAAATGATAAATAATACTTATTAGCATTAACAAAAATATCTTTTAAATGCCCAGCAACAACTTTGATTTCCTTTTAGAAATTCTCAACGACTCTAATTCTTATAAAAGATGGCTGGTTGACAAATATGAAAAGTGATATCTTATTTGCAGAATAGATGTAGTATTAACATCAATAAAGGCTTCTTTTATGCTGCCTGGTCCACTTTTCATTCTGATATTTGAATTTTATTATGCACATCAACCTGTTACACATATTAAATATTAATAGTACCATCATGACTTTATTTAAAAAAATACAGGAGTGGGCTTCCCTGGTGGCGCAGTGGTTGAGAGCCCGCCTGCCGATGCAGGGGACACAGGTTCATTCCCCGGTCCGGGAAGATCCCACATGCCGCGGAGCGGCTGGGCCCGTGAGCCATGGCTGCTGAGCCTGCGCGTCCGGAGCCTGTGCTCCGCAACGGGAGAGGCCACAACAGTGAGAGGCCCGCGTACCAAAAAAAAAAAAAAAAATACAGGAGTAATTCAACATAGCATATTGCAATTGTCTTTGTAGATTTTTAAAAACTTTTTAAAAATGTTTATAAGTTTGGTTAATGGACACCTGAAATACCAATTTATAATTCACCCACTACTACTTTTTAAGAAACTTGGTGTACATGAATAATTTTATTTGCAGAAATAATATACTTTAGAAGAATATTAGATTAGGATAGAAAAGGAAGAACCTCAGAGATACATTAAAATACATTTGTTTCACAGGCACAAGGACACTGAGGCCCAGATGCCTCTAGGTGCCCAAAGTTACAAAGTACAGATTTACTTTGATTTTTTTCACAGTTCCACATTTCTTCTGTGCTTGTATCAAATCCCATATGCTAGTACATATGATACTTGAGCATTTCTACATAGCAAAAGAAAAATTCTACCAACTGCTCGCATTTTATTAAATTTAGCCCAGAATATTCTGCCTGCTATCCAGAACTGCTTTCCTATTGACCAATCATCTAACAGCATGTTTCTGTCTTAACACAGTCTAACATTATTTTCCTTGTATTCTAGTTGTCAGAATTATTGGGATTATTATATTTTAATTATTCAAAACATGTAAGAAATGTCCACTCTATAAAACATGTTATAGTAGTTACTAAATTGTGTTTAATCAATATTATTGGGATGATCTCATTTTCCTCAATGACCACATCCAAAGAAAGGGATAGATTAAAGATATAACTTGTGAGTTGATCAGTAAATTACCCTATAGTTAATTATTTCATTATGCCAGGAATTGTGCTGGGTACTTTTAATACTTTATGGCAACATCACTTACTTATAGGTAATATCATGTTTTTCTCACAGATGAGGAAATCAAGGCCCAGGGAAGTTAAAAACCTTATCCAAGTCCTAAAGCCAATAACTGTAAGAACAACAATTTAAATCCAAGTCTTGCTCCAGAGCCCTGCTCTTCACACTAAGTCCTGTCACTTCTCTTTTCTCAGTAGTGACATTTGTGACAAAAGAGTTAAAACTGAAACTGGGCAGAAACATTCCAATAAAAGAGATGATTCAATCTTCTTATAAAAGTGAGTTATCTTAACATCTGAAAAGACCTTGGGATCCATGTGACAGAAATCCGTGTTTTGGGTTGCTCTGATGATTTTCTGGCCTAAAATATCTTACTTCAAATCTGTGGGGGTCTGCAAATCAGTCTGATCAGACTGGAGCCCTTAAGACCTTAAGCAATCTGAGTCTTATGGTGATATCTAGGGTAAGATTTTTTTATCAGGGGGGCTAGATTGTTATGAAACATGTCATAATCATTTCCTTCTTTTTACATGCAGAAAAACTAAAATGAAAAACACTTCTCTGGTATGTCTAATAGATCCTTTTAGATTGCCATTATGCAGTGCTTTGTCTTGATTTGTCATAATCTCTTTCATTAATCTTCTATTATTCTTAAGAATATGCAGCAAAGACATGAAGAGGAATTTATTTCTACACTGTGTGTGATAGAAGGGAATGAGAATGGAGAGGGCCGAGAGGTCATAGAAGGATCTAAGAGGACAGGAAGTATGTTTCATGCCAAGATGGGAAGGAAAGAAGAGAACCAGTGGAAGTATTTATGTTTCCTGTCACTGAAATCTTTGATGGGGGTGGTGGTCAGCTGTGATAACTGAGATCTGTCACAGATGAGGTAGAGCCTGGGAGAGATCAGGGTAGTTAGTTAGCAGTTCCAGTCTTACTGAAAGTTTCCACAAAGCAAAACTTGAAGAAAGCGTCTCAGCCAGACCTGCTAGAAGGTGGACTCATTACTGGAGAAAAAAGTGATAGGGGCTGAACAGAGATAGAATTAAAATTTCGAAGTTGTTGGCAAGTTTCCTGTCAAAGAGTCCCAGGAAAGTGGAACAAGGGCATCCCAAGTACATGGCCACTTGGGAAAAAAGAGTATCAATGAAGGTGGGTGAGGTGAACAGGATTTGCATTCTGAAGTCCTCTAGGATAACTCCTCACCTATATGCAGGTTTTAAATCAACCATGCATTATTTACCATTTAAACATCATAATATAACTTTGTTGTAAGTATGTTTGTTTTATAAAGATGTTACATATGCCACCCTAGAAATATTCATGAATATAATTAATTCAGAAAATTCATGGGTATTTGTCCTGTTGAATTGTATAATTTACATGATAAATCAAAATACTGGAATAATGACATTTATCTCTGATACAGCATTTAAGGCAGAGTAATAGTATTTCTTACCTTATACCTGTAGTCATTAATATTTTGATAAGTCGATATATAGCATGACACATTTTTTAATTAGATCATGTTTTCCAAATTGAGGAAACTCAGATTTCACTGTTGACTTAATCTGTTAACTGCAACAGACTTCCAGTTTTGAGTTCTAATTAATAACCTTTTAAAACATTTTTAAAGTACTAATTATGTTTTATATAGTATCTTCAATTATTATGATTTTGAAATAATTATGAAATCCATGTAGGTCAGATTTGACAGTATTCTCTCAAGAAAAGTAACACCGAGTGTAACACCTAAGGAAGAGTAAAACATATTTAAGAGACTGTTTTCCTGGATTATATAAGGAAATACAAGTTGCCACTTAGCTTTTTTTTTTTAAATTTACTTTAGTTTCTTTTTACTGACAACTAGAAAAATTCACTGAGATGCTTGGCAATTTTTAAAATAAAATAAGGTATTCATCTAACTTTGAGGCCTGGTCAACTGACCCAACTAGAAGTTTTTAGGCTTTAAGTCTATTAACATCAACTGAAGCTGCCATGTGATACTAGGTCCTACAGGAAGATATCCCTTAAGATTTTCTGAAATATAATCTATAAAAGTAAAATATTTAAGGTCATACTATGGAGAACTTGGTTGGTGGATTCAAAATTAAATAATCTTTCTTCAGTGATGAAAAGAGATCACAGTGGGAAATCTATACTTAATGAGTCTCAGGCACTAAGCTATTGATTTTGTTGTGTTTAATGGATGTCCAATCAATGTGAGAAACTAAAAGATACAGCTCGAATTAACTCATATTATGCTTACATGCAAAATGAAAAGCGATCTAATGAACAAAAGTATTTTAATTAGTTTTTTCCAAAAATAATAGTAATTTCTATTCAAATAACCAGTGATGATAAAATTTAAATACATTATTCAGGACTGATGACAGAATAACATAAAATGTGTTTGAAATTTTTAGCTATTTTCTGTAAACCCATAAAAGAATTGCCTATTGATTTTATTCTACTCCCACTTTTGTTTCTATTTCTGATAAGACAAATACTTCATTTGCTTCTAATCAAAATAGACTCATTTCAACATTAAATATCGTGTTTGTTTGTTTCAAATCAGAGTCTAAAGAATTTTTCCTTTAAAAAAATCACTAAAATGCAGAATATCAGAATTCTCCAATCAGAAACAATATGTCAAGCCACAGTAAAGCTGATTGGCTTCTTCAAGCATACAAGACATGGTTTTTAAATGAAAAGCTAATTATCAAACTCAGAAAGACTACCCTGATACATTATGTTAAAATGATGTGTAAGCTACACTACTACTACAGATATTTTAATATTGAGATACAAATAGATGCAAAAGCAAATCCTGACATTAAAAAAAAAAAAAAACACACATAGGCAAATTCTCCTTCATTTGCACAAACACACAATATCACTTTAAGAAGTTGAAATCAAATAAAGACAGGACCCTCGGACGTTCGTGGGGAACAAAATGCCCAGCAAAGTAAATTATACTAATCATTTTATCTCACGAATTGGCAGCACCTACCAGAGCTGTTTAATTACAGGACCAAAATAATAATAGAAAAATGCTGCACACAACAACAGCCCTGTTTCCTATCCTACCTTTGTGGTGACAATGCACAGGCAATCCATCCTGGATCTTTACACAGGACTCAGTACATGGAAATCACACCAGCAACTCAGCAAAGGTGAGAAAAGCCTTTTGATAAATAGCACACAGAGAGAAGCAGAAGCTGGATTCTGCACAGACGGCTTTTCCAAGGGGGCCCCTCATGGGAAACTCGAGCCCTCCTCCATAGAGCTCAAGGCAAGCAGGATTCTCCTAAGCACCGGAAAATCCCCTAGAAATCATCTCCGGCAAAACTTCCCGGTGGCTTGCAGGGCTCCGCGGCTGCATGGTCCTTAAGTGGATTCTGTGATCGGAGCAAGGCTCCCGGAGTGCCTCACACAGTTCTGTCGTGGAGATGAGTGTTACACCAAGCACCAGAGAATCACATTTCAGCTCTCGTTCTTGTTTCTGAATTCTGATCTGCTGCTTCAGTATACCCATAAGATCTCCTTTGCCAGAGTCTCCCCCCTCCCTTTGCTGCCTTCGTCTTTCCTACTAACAACTCTGAGTAAGCACAACACAAAAAACTACCCAGCGCATCTATCACAGGGCTGTCGTTCCACTGCCAGAACAGCGAGCGGCTTTGGGTAATAAAAAGCTATTTATTATGAGCATGATTCCCAGCAGTCTAAATGACTCGAAAGGTATGACTGAGAAGCTAAGGTGCATGCGGTGCTGCATATATCACATCTCAACTCATTTGCAATTACAAGGGCAGCTTCTTACAAATGACTAGCAGCTTCAAAAAGAAAATCCCAGCCGCGTACAATTTTTAAAAACTGAGAATTTGGAGGTTTACCTTAAAAAACGCTAGATTTCTTCTTTTATTTGTGTACCTATTTGTGCCTTCTCTGACGTGTGAATACACAAACAACCTGAATATTTAAAGTATATTATAAAATCGAGGTGGGAGGAGGTTCCAAAGTGTTCATAAAAGTTCCACCATCTGAGAGACAAAAAATGAGTTTTCCCAAACTTTTCCCTCCTCACTAGCTGCCTGCAGGCACTTATTACGTGGGCAGAGCTCTGTGTTCCCTTCTGCGGATTCTAGCAGCAAATGATTAACCCTCTCCCTTCCTCCCAAATCCCTCCCGAACTGCTGCACAGACTGCCTTTGAGGCGCTTGACAATCATCATTCTCGATAATAATATACTTTTTTAGTTTTTTAAGGAACCTCCATACTGTTCTCCACAGTGGCTGTATCAATTTACATTCCCACCAGCAGTGCAAGAGGGTTCCCTTTTCTCCACACCCTCTCCAGCATTTATTGTTTGTAGAGTTTCTGATGATGATCATTCTGGCCAGTGTGAGGTGATACCTCATTGTAGTTTTGATTTGCATTTCTCTAATGATTAGTGATGTTGAGCATCCTTTAATGTGTTTGTTGGCAATCTGTACATCATCTTTGGAGAAATGTCTATTTAGGTGTTCTGCCCATTTGGGGATTGGGTCATTTTTTTTTTTTGATATTGAGCTGCATGAGTTGTCTGTATATTTTGGAGATTAATCCTTTGTCAGTTGCTTCATTTGCAAATATTTTCTCCCACTCAGAGAGCTGTCTTTTCGTCTTGTTTATGGTTTCCTTTGCTGTGCAAAAGCTTTTAAGTTTCATTAGGTGCCATTTGTTTATTTTTGTTTTTATTTCTATTTCTCTAGGAGGTGGGTCAAAAAGGATCTTGCTGTGAGTTATGTCATAGAGTGTTCTGCCTATGTTTTCCACTAAGAGTTTTATAGTGTCTGACCTTACATTTAGGTCTTTAATCCATTTTTAATTTATTTTTGTGTATGGTGTTAGGAAGTGTTCTAATTTCATTCTTTTACATGTACTTGTCCAGTTTTCCCAGCACCACTTATGGAAGAGGCTGTCTTTTCTCCACTGTATATTCTTGCCTCTTTTATCAAACATAAGGTGACCATATGTGCCTGGGTTTATCTCTGGGCTTTCTATCCTATTCCATTGATACGACCCAGCAATCTCACTACTGGATATATACCCCGGGAAAACCATAATTCAAAAAGAGTCATGTACCACAAGGTTCACTGCAGCACTATTTACAATAGCCAGGACATGGAAGCAATGTAAGTGTCCATTGACAGATGAATGGATAAATAAGATGTGGCACATATATACAATGGAATATTACTCAGCCATAAAAAGAAACGAAATTGAGTTATTTCTAGTGAGGTGGATGGACCTACAGTCTGTCATACAGAGTGAAGTAAGTCAGAAAGAGAAAAACAAATACCGTATGCTAACACGTATATATGGAATTAAAAGAAAATGTTTTCTGAAGAGTCTAGGAGCAGGAGAGGAATAAAGAGGCAGATGTAGAGAATGGACTTGAGGACACGGGGAGGGGGAAAGGGTAAGCTGGGACGAAGTGAGAGAGGGGCATGGACATGTATATACTACCAAATGTATAATAGATAGCTAGTGGGAAGCAGCCGCATAGCACAGGGAGATCAGCTCTGTACTTATGTCCAAGTAGAGGGGTGGGATAGGGAGGGTGGGAAGGAGACACAAGAGGGAGGAGATGAGGGGATATATGTATATGTATAGCTGATTCACTTTGTTATACAGCAGAAACTAACACACCATTGTAAAGCAATTATACTCCAATAAAGATGTTTAAAAAAATTTTTTTTAGGCAAAGAGCTAGTATATATGTTAGAAAAAAAATAATAATATACTTTCTTTTTCATCCTCTTAGACACATAGGCAGAGACAGACTTGAAACAGAAAGAAACAGGGGTGCAGAGAGAAGGGCGGGGGGAGAATAAGAGACAGAGAAAGTGAGTGACAAAATGGAAAGCACTGCCTGACCAATGAAAATGGAAAATCAATGCTTCCTTCTCGCTAGGAAGAAAACAGATAGTCAACTTGACCATGGACGACAACAAGAAGAAATGTCTAGGGACCCATACGTTGGGATCACTTCTTTAAGATGCCAGTAGAACCATTCCCCACTCCTCCAACATCCTCTCATTTTTTATAAAAAATGTATTTTCTACAATAAATAATTTGAAAAAAGTGTGGCCATGTAAGACTCTTCTACCTTTCATAAAATTTTCAGGTTCTTACCTCAATATTCTCCTGATTGCTAAATAGATGAATGTTTCAGAAACTGACATGCCATTATTTTACCAAAATAAGAACACTGTTTCTAAAGAATTTAGAAGTTTAAAATTCATAGCAAATCAGATATGTGTTCAGAGAAGAAAAGAAAAAGAAGTGGCTCAAAAAATATTTATAGTTAAAAGAAAATTTCCTCTGAACTGTTATCCTACTGGTGTAATAAACTTCAGATAATTTTCAAGTTAAACAGCACAAATAAAACCCATGCTCTAGTCCATTCAATTAGATAACTGTCTTATGGGGTTCAGTAATATGAAAATGTTAAAAAAAAAAAGCACCTCCTTGCCTATTTACCTCCTCATTTATTACATCATCATGATGCTTAATTTAATTCAATACTTCCTAAGCTCGTCTCAGAGTATGTATAACATCATGTCCTTGAGCATTCCCAGGTATCAGAGTTCTTCCCTGATAAAACCATACCATCTTACATGCAATTGATACTGATTATCATATTCATCTTCAAGCTAATTAGGCTTTATGTTCCTATAGCACTTTAAATTTGCAAAGCACTTGTGACATTCTCACCAGCTTGAAAGTTTAAATGAATTTCCAAGAACAGGTACCTAGTAACTTATTCCAAGCCCTGGGCTTTGTAAGTCACGATCAGAACAGAGACAGTCGAGGATTAGAAAGAGAGAGGAAGTAAATTGGGTAGCAGAGGAAGATGGATATTTTACAAGGTATCCTTGGAAGAAAAATACCTTTGGAACTATATTCCATTTTCCTATAGTGGAGAAAGCTAAGAAATGGGCAAACTTGCAGAGGAAGCCTGATTATTCTTTTGACCCTGGCTGATCACAGATGAAAGCACTTTGTAAACTATAAAGACCTGCAGAAAAGAAAGGCAATTCATCTAGCATAGCTCCTGACCTCCCATATACACTCCCTAAGTCATTCATCTAACACACGTTTGTTGAGGGCTCATGGTATGATTTTTTTGATTAATGTCTGTATCACCTACTAGACCATGAGCACTTTAAAGGCAATTTTGATTCTGTATTCCCATTCCCATAGTATGTACTTACTGGGGACACCAGGGTGAGCACAAGCTAGCAGAATCCCTGCCCTCAAGTGATTCAACACCTATAGTACAGTACAATAAGCACTTGGGGTGTTAGAGAATCACAAAGTAAAGGCAATTAACCCAGAATGAAGTAGTCAGGGGTGGTTTTCTAGAGAGGAACCCTGAGCTGAGCTGAGAAGGACCCACAGGAGTTAGCTAGAAGTTGTGAGGAAGAATTCTAAGCACTCTATTATATTTAAAGGGGAGTGAATCAATAATAACGTTCTTCTTTCTACAATCAGCTTACATAAACATATCCAAAGGGTTTTCATTAAATAAAAGTACTTTAGAGAAGGCATTACACAAACTAAACATGTAATCTCTGCTGGAGGAAAAAAAGAGCATCACTCATACAATGTTAAGTGAGTACAAATGTGCTGTAAAAGTCTGTGGAATATACATGTTCTATAATCGTTAGGTTGTACTTATTACATGTGATTAATTGGATTATGTTTGTATGTTTAGATAAAAGTAAATAGGCAGCATTTTAAAGTGTAGTTCTACCTAGGATGCAGCTTTCTATTTTGTGTGTACGTTGCCTTCCATTGATTTTCCTCAGATATAAAGATGATAGAAGATAATCCACTCCTTCATCTCAAGGGAAACATTCCTTTATTTTTAAAATTAACAAGGCATCAGTTTGAAGCACTTTTTTACTGACATAGAACTCAATTGGTCTTGTGATTTCACAAGAAGTGTTTGGCAAGATATAAATCCATAGCCTGCAAACTGCTTTACTTGATATTCTTTAAGGTTAAGGATATCAAGCCAGGAATATATTGATTTTCAGTAAAATCTACCATTGGAAGTTTGATACCAGAAAATTGCTATTGTAAATGACTTGCATTAAGTCCATACCTTAACAATTTAAATGCATTATTTTATTTTGTTTCTTTCCAAAAGGGAAAAAAATATCTCATAGTTAAATATACCCTATGGTTATTCTCCTAGAATCTAGGCCCCATGAGGATAGATATAATCTATATCTCTGGAACCTAGCATGGTACCTGCACTTAAGAGTACCTATACAGGGACTTCCTTAGTGGCACAGTGGTTAAGACTATGAGCTCCCAATGCAGGGGGGCTGGCTTTGATCCCTGGTCAGGGAACTAGATCCCACATGCATGCCAAAACTAACAGTTTACATGCCACAACTAAGGAGCCAGTGAGCTGCAACTAAGGAGCCCACCTGCCACAACTAAGACCCAGTGCAACCAAGTAAATAAATTAATGAATTTAATTAAATAAATTTTTCCTTTACAAAGAGTACCTGCACAAAATAAATATTTGGGGACTGAAACAATGAAAACAGCTCCAGTTATGCCATTTATTTTTCCTGATAAAATATTTTTTAAAAACATATAATATGTAGCAGTGGAAGAGAGACAGGGTCACATGACACAGTCAAAATCTCCAGGAGAAGATTGGTTCAAGATGGCAGAGTAGAAGGACGTGCTCTCACTCACTCTTGTGAAAGCACTGGAATCACAACTAACTGCTGAACAATCATCGAAAGGAAGACACTGGAACTCACCAAAAAAGATACCCCACATCCGAAGACAAAGGAGAAGACACAATGAGGCGGTGGGAGGGGTGCAATCACAATAAAATCAAATCCCATAACTGCTGGGTGGGTGACTCACAGACTGGAGAACACTTAGACCACAGAAGGCCACCCACTGGAGTGAAGGTTCTGAGCCCCACGTCAGGCTTCCCAACCTGGGGGGCCAGCAACGGGAGGAGGAATTCCTAGAGAATCAGACTTTGAAGGCAAGCAGGATTTGATTACAGGACTTTGACAGGACTGGGAGAAACAGAGACTCCATTCTTGGAGGGCACACACAAAGTATTGTGCGCATCGGGACCCAGGAGAAAGGAGCAGTGACCCCACAGGAGACTGAACCAGACTTAACTGCTAGTGTTGGAGGATCTCCTGCAGAGGTTGGGGTTGGCTGTGTCTCAACATGAGGACAAGGACAGATGCAGCAGAAGTTCTGGGAAGTACTCCTTGGCATGAGCCATCCCGGAGTCCACCATTAGCCCCACCAAAGAGCCCAGGTAGGCTCCAGTGTTGGATTGCCACAGGCCAAACAACCAACACAGAGGCAACCCAGCCCCACCCATCAGCAGACAAGTGGACTAAAGTTTTACTGAGCTCTGCCCACCACAGCAACAGCCAGCTCTACCCACCACCAGTCCCTCCCATCAGGAAGCTTGCACAAGCCTCTTAGATAGCCTCATCCACCAGAGGGCAGAAGCAGAAGCAAGAACTACAATCCTGCAGCCTGTGGACCAAAAACGACATTCACAGAAAGACAGACAAGATGAAAAGGCAGAGGGCTATGTACCAGATGAAGAAACAAGATAAACCCCCAGAAAAACAACTAAATGAAGTGGAGATAGACAACCTTCCAGAAAAAGAATTCAGAATAATGATAGTGAAGATGGTCCAGGATCTCCGAAAAAGAGTGGAGGCAAAGATCGAGAAGATGAAAGAAATGGTTAACAAAGACCTAGAAGAATTAAAGAACAAACAGAGATGAACAATACAATAACTGAAATGAAAAATACACCAGAAGGAATCAATAGCAAAATAACTGAGGTAGAAGAACAGATAAGTGATGTGTAAGACAGAATGGTGGAATTCACTGCCATGGAGCAGAATAAAGAAAAAAGAATGAAAAGAAATGAAGACAGCCTATGACACATCAGGGACAACATTCGCATTATACGGGTCCCAGAAGGAGAAAAGAGAGAGAAAGGACCCGAGAAAATATTTGAAGAGAGTTTAGTAGAAAACTTCCCTAACATGGGAAAGGAAATAGCCACCCATGTCCAGGAAGTGCAGAGAGTCCCATACAGGATAAACCCAAGGAGACACACACCGTGACACACAGCAATCAAACTGGCAAAAATTGAATACGAAGAAAAAATTATTGAAAGCAGGAAGGGAAAAACGACAAATAACATACAAGGGAACTCCCATGAGGTTAACAGCTGATTTCTCAGCAGAAACTCTACAAGCCAGAAGGGAGAGGCATGACATATTTAAAGTGATGAAAGGGAAGAACCTACAACCAAGATTACTCTACCCAGCAAGGATCTCATTCAGATTCGATGGAGAAATCAACAGCTTTACAGACAAGTAAAAGCTAAGAGAATTCAGCACCACCAAACCAGCTCAACAACAAATGCTACAGGAACTTCTCTAAGTGGAAAACACAGGAGAAGAAAAGGACCTACAAAAACAAACCCAAAAAAATTAAGAAAATGGTCATAGGAACATATATATCGATAGAGAAGAGCTAATGTCCATCCTTCTCAAACTCTTCCAAACAATTGCAGAGGAAGGAACACTCCCAAACTCATTCTATGAGGCCACCATCTCCCTGATACCAAAACCAGACAAAGATACTACAAAAAAAGAAAATTGGACTTCCCTGGTGGCGCAGTGGTTGAGAGTCTGCCTGCCGATGCAGGGGACATGGGTTTGTGCCCCGGTCCGGGAAGATCCCACATGCCACGGAGCGGCTGGGCCCATGAGCCATGGCCACTGAGCCTGTGCATCCGGAGCCTGTGCTCCGCAACAGGAGAGGCCACAACAGTGAGAGGCCCGCGTACCGCAAAAGAACAAAAAACAAAAACAAAACATTAAAAAAAGAAAATTACAGACCAATATCACTGATGAATATAGATGCAAAAATCCTCAACAAAATACTAGCAAACAGAATCCAACAACACATTACAAGGATCATACACCATGATCAAGTGAGATTTATCCCAGGGATGCAAGAATTCTTTAATATATGCAAATCAATCATTGTGATACAACATATTAACAAACTGAAGAATAAAAACCATATGATCATCTCAACAGATGCAGAAAAAGCTTTTGACAAAATTCAACACCCATTTATGATAAAAACCCTCCAGAAAGTGGGCATAGAGGGAACCTACCTCAACATAATAAAGGCCATATATGACAAACCCACAGAAAACATCATTCTCAATGGTGAAAACCTGAAAGCATTTCCTCTAAGATCAGAAACAAGACAAGGATGCCCACTCTCATCACTATTATTCAACATAGTTTTGAAGTCCTAGCCATGGCAATCAAAGAAGAAAAAGAAATAAAGGAATACAAATTGGAAAAGAAGAAGTAAAACTGTCACTGTTTGCAGATGACATGATAATATACATAGAGAATCCTAAAGATACCACCAGAAAACCATTAGAACTAATCAATGAATTTCGTAAAGTTGCAGGAAACGAAATTAATGCACAGAAATCACTTGCATTCCCATACAATAATGATGAAAAATCTGAAAGAGAAATTCAGGAAGCACTCCCGTTTACCATTGCAAGAAAAAGAATAAAATACTTAGGAATAAACCTACCTAGGGAGACAAAATACCTGTATACAGAAAACTATAAGACACTGATGAAAGAAATTAAAGATGATACAAACAGATGGAGAGATACACTATGTTCTTGGATTGGAAGAATCAATATTGCGAAAATGACTATACTACCCGAAGCATTCTACAGATTCAATGCAATCCCTATCAAATTACCAATGGCATTTCTTACAGAACTAGAACAAAAAATCTTAAAATTTGTATGCAGACACAAAAGACCCCAAATAGCTAAAGCAGTCTTGAGGGAAAAACTCGGAGTTGGCGGAATCAGACTCCCTGACTTCAGACTATACTACAAAGCTACCGTAATCAAGACAATATGATACTGATACAATAACCGAAATGTAGATCAATGGAACAGGATAGAAAGCCCACAGATAAACCCATGCACCAATGGTCAAATAATCTATGACAAAGGAGCCAAAGATATACAATAGAGAAAAGACAGTCTCTTCAATAAGTGGTGCTGGGAAAACTGGACAGCTACATGTAAAAGAATGAAATTAGAATACTCCCTAACACCATACACAAAAATAAACTCAAAATGGATTAGAGACCTAAATGTAAGACCGGACACTATAAAACTCTTAGCGGAAAACATAGGAAGAACACTCTTTGACATAAGTCACAATAAGATCTTTTTTGACCCATCTCTTGAGTAATGGAAATAAAAACAAAAATAAACAAATGGGACCTAATGAAACTTAAAAGCTTTTGCAAAGCAAAGGAAACTACAAACAAGACGAAAAGACAACCCTCAGAATGGGAGCAAATATTTGCAAACCAATCAATGGACAAAGGATTAATCTTTAAAATATATAAACAGCTCATGCAGGTCAATATCACAAAAACAATCCAATCCAAAAATGGGCAGAAGACCTAAATAGACATCTCTCCAAAGAAGACATACAGATGGCCAAGAAGCACGTGAAAAGCTGCTCAACATCACTAATTATTAGAGAAATGCAAATTAAAACTATAATGAGGTATCAGTCAGAATGGGCATCATCAGAAAATCTACAAACAGCAAATGCTGGAGAGGGTGTGGAGAAAAGGGAACCCTCTTGCACTGTTGCTGGGAATGTAAATTGATACAGCCACTATGGAGAACAGTATGGAGGTTCCTTAAAAACTAAAAATAGAACTACCATATGACCCAGCAATCCCACTACCGGGCATATACCCTGAGAAAACCATAATTCAAAAAGACACATGCACCCCAATATTCATTGCAGCACTATTTACAATAGCCAGGTCATGGAAGCAACCTAAATAGCCATCAACAGACAAATGGATAAAGAATATGTGGTACATATATACAATGGAATATTACTCAGCCATAAAAAGGAACGCTATTGGGTCATTTGTAGAGACATGGATGAATCTAGAGACTGTCATACAGAGTAAAGTAAGTCAGAAAGAGAAAAACAAATATCGTATATTAACACATATATGTGAAACCTAGAAAAATAGTACAGATGAACCAGTTTGCAGGGCAGAAATTGAGACACAGATGTAGAGAACAAACGTATGGACACCAAGGGGGGAAGGCGGCAGTGGATGTGGGGTGGTGTGTGTGTGATGAATTGGGAGATTGGGATTGACATGTATACACTAATATGTATAAAATAGATAACTAATAAGAACCTGCTGTATAAAAAATAAATAAAATTTGAAAGTTTAAAAAAAACCTATAGTATGCATTGTTTGTCCATGTGAGAACCATATATGCATATAGTAACTATTATATATATATATTTATGAAAGAAAGAATATATAATATATAGTAAAATAAATATATATATGTAAGAAAAAAATAGATTGGTGCATGTAGCTGAAGATATATGCAGCTACAAATATTTTTATTGGCAAATCCAGTCTGATGCAAGAATGTTGGTTTGGAACAACCCAATTTATAATGGAAAAGGACAGTTTCCAGCTAAAGTGCTGCAACAACCACTGCATGCTGCCGAAACTAGGCATTTGCCCTTGTGATAGAAACATAGTAATAAATAAAAGCATTTTTATTACTAATAGCTGTAATTTATCAAGTGGCTATTACCTAAAGTATTGTGGAAGATACGTTACATATTATATCTGATGGTCACAACACCCTGCAGAAAGGAAATATAATTCCCATTTCACAGATGAAGAAACTGAAGCTCCCTGAGATTATACAATTTTCCCTAGATGACACAGCACCTACATGCCTCCAACCTGGAGTGCAAAGTCTGTGAGCTTTCCATCTCACCATACCTCAAATCCTGAGGCAGTTTCTGCCTCCCCTGGTCCAACTTGAGAGTTATGGCACAGACAGAGCCAAAAGGCCCTCTCTAGCCAAAGGTAGCCTAGACTCCATGCAGACTAAGTATAAACAATTTGTGATCCCCCTAAAAAGACAGGCCTGTCTCTGGGCTCCTATAATGAGTCCTACTTAGCTTAAAAGGACCTTGGGAGCAACCCAGAAGGAATGGACTCTCCAAAAGAAAGATTATCTCCAAGGAAAATAACTAAAGAAATCTACCCATGTGGACTCTCATCCCAGTTTGTCTGTTCCCCATTTACCCAGTACAGCAGGCACACAAGTGACATCTGCAAAGCTTGTTAACTTAGTAAAATAAATAGTCTGCAGGCAGGTCATGGCAAAATGCCTGCCCTCATTTCTAAAGTCTCCAGAGGCAAATAGAAAATTCAGATCAACTAGAAAAGGACTGACTTTTCTAAAGAATTCCCATGATGAATAAATATCTGGATAGTACTGGATCCTGAAATTAAATCATGCAAGGCCGGAGTCTATGTATTCTGCACAGGTTAAATGTGTGTGATTCTTTGTAAGAGAAACATAACAATTAAATTTAAAAATTTTGAGTGAATCAAAAATTGCTACAGAAGTCAAGAAATGTTTACTTTTCACCTACTTTCTCATGATTTTTCATTGTATAGACCAGAAATGCATGTAAATTTTACTTATATAAATGAAATGGAACATAGCTAATTGATAACCAGTAACTCCCCCTTTATTATTATCACCAAAATCTAAAACACTTTTAAAATTGCGATAATTTTGTATAGTAAACTATAAATCATGAAATCATCCTATAAAAATTCTGTTTCCCTAACAAATCGGTTTATATAAACTTTGTTGAACATCAAGTATATTCCTTATGCGGATCAATGTTTCCCACTATTACACAATGCTATGAGTTGAACAGAGTACAGAAATTCAAATAGGTGTGCACAGAGCACAAATCAAAAAAGCTATATGGTCTGAAATGCAATTTTGCTTTCCAGTTAATGTAAATAACCTCAGCAGTATTCCTAAATGCCCTTCCACATTCCACCTTCCTACACCCCATCGTACTTGCCTGCTACCTCTTTCTCAAATAACAGTATTTCACTCTCATTCTTCCTCAGGGCCTTGATTTTGTTGTTCTGTCTGCCAGAAACTCTCTTCCCCTGGATCTTCACGTGGCTGGGTCCTTCTCATCATCCATGTCTCTGTTTAGATGTTACCACTTCAGTAAAGCCTTCTTCACCTGACCTCCTTAAGTTAGATTCCCTTCCATCATTCTCCATTAAATAATCCTGTTTATTTCCTTCTTAGCAATTACCACAATCTGAAATTATATTCTTTATTCCTCTCTTATTTTTTGAAATTTATTCCTGAGAATAAGAAGTTTGTCTGTTTTGTCCATGGCTATATCACCAGTGTTTAGAACAGTGCCCAACACATAGCAGATGCTAAATAAAGACTTTTTCAAATAAATGAATAAAATGTATCACAGGGAAACTATTTCATTTTTAAATAGGGTTATAGTCAGGAGTCAACATGAAATTTGCAATCTATTGCTTTTAATACAGCTTGTTTTCTAAAGATGTGATTTACACTAACCACAGTATTTATAAATATGTACAATATAGTTTTCAGATTAAGCATTAACTTTTTGTTAAGCAGGCTGTGATTAGGCATACTCACATACCTATTATCATTAAGTATTCTCAACCAGTGAAATAAATTTAGTTTTTCACGTGATGAAACTGAGGCCCAAATTTATACAGCTACTGAGTTGGTAAACCAGTGCATAATGGGTACTCCACTGACTGAGTAGATAAGCCAGGATGTGAACCTCGATCATCTAACTCCAAGTCGCATCCCATTATTGTTATAATAGTGATCTATTGCACTTTCAAAATCACTGAACTCATTGATCCAGGTAGTAAATACCATAAACTGCAAATATTTGGTTCTAAGATATTCTGTTCTTTATCTGAACAGAATATATATTGCTGTTTTCAAACATATGTAAAAACCAGGCTCCTAAATACAGATATATTAAATGATCAGAATCTCATTTCTATAGTATTTGTGTTGCTTTAGAGGCAGCTAATAGATAAATTGATATTTGGATTGACTAGTTTAAAAATAGCTTTATGAATATGTCAAAGTTAGTAACAAGAAACCTGATCTCCAGCAATGCTAGTACAGAAGTCCAGTCATTAATCTTTAAAAGGCAGAACATTGATCCTGAGGCACTACAAGATGCTCAAAGGCAAAGATGCTCACAGTATCCTCATCAACCTGGAAATGAGGAGTAATTACATTCGATGTTTTAAATTAGTAAACAAAATTAGCCAGAGTTACCCACAGTATTCCATTAAAGAAATAAAATAAAAAAGATTATTCCCCCATTAATTCCAGATACTTAGAAGTTTGCCACTTAACTTTGGCATTGGAAAATATATAATCAATGCTAAAATAATTTGAATATCATGAGTTTAATAAGAATAACTACATAGGGACTTCCCTGGTGGAGCAGTGGTTAAGAATCTGCCTGCCAATGCAGGGGACACAGGTTTGAGCCCTGGTGCGGGAAGATCCCACATGCCACGGGGCAGCTAAGCCTGTGCACCACAACTACTGAACCTGTGTTCTAGAGCCCGTGAACCACAACTACTGAGCCCTCATGCCACAACTACTGAAGCCAGCATGCCTAGAGCCCGTGCTCCGCAACAAGAGAAACCATCACAATGAGAAGCCCGTGCACCGCAACGAAGAGTAGCCCCTGCTCACCGCAATTACAGAAAGCTTGTGTGCAGCAACAAAGGCCCAACGCAGCCAAAAATAAATTAATTAATAAATTAATAAATTTAAAAATAAAATAAAATAAAAAATCTTTCTTTAAAAAAAAGTATAACTACATAATACTTAAACCTGCCCAGATGGAATGAGCTACCTTGGGAGGTGGTAAATATAAATACGTAATAGACATATAACTAGAGACTTTCCAGCAGATGACAGGTTCCCCTTTATCAGGGCAGCAGAAGAGGAGATTTAAGACTGAGGAAAGTCATTGCCCTGGATTACCATTACAATTACTTTTAATTCTCTGATTCTGTGCTATTTTTGACCTTAGTTCTCTAGGAAGATTCACTCAGAACCATCACTTTTAAAATAAGGACGAAGGAGAGTATCTAATGTACACGAAAAAATGTTCTCATCCCCTAAAACAAACCACCATAAAAAACCTTCTTTTCCATGGCTTCTTTTTCTCCCAAAAAGAAGTTTCCTTATAAATATTGGCAAGGACAGTAAATAGAGAAATACAGCTGGACTGCAAAATTATTCTTAATCGGAAGGTGTGGATGTTCAACATAGTACATTAAGAGTTACATTTTAGTCTGAAAAACAATTAAGGGCAATGTTGGGATTCTCTAAAATTAATAATTTCCTTATTCTGTGAAAGTGTTATTATAACTTAAAAGGACCCATTAATTATCTAGTCAAAGTCCTTCACTTTAGATTAGAAAACTGAGGCAGAGATTGGCCAAGTGATTTGCCCAAGAACACCCAGATAGTAAGAGTCCAAAGAAAACAACCCAAGTTCTCTGGCTTCCAATTATGACTTATTCCTATACCATGCTTCCTTTTCAGTCTGATATGTTTCCTCGAGTGAAGTTTCTCACCCTCTGATTCCCTCTCTGTTCTTGTTAGAAGAGACCCAACTTTCTGCCCATCCATTGTTGTATTTGCCTGGTATTCACTTAGTCCCTTTACTAACTAGTTATAATGCACAAGATTGACAAGAATCTGTTTTCTGCTTAAGAAATTAAGTTTAAAATACCAAACAACTAAAAAATTATCTAAAACTTAAAATATTTACAAGGGGCATTTAACACTCTGGTCATGTCTCCAAATGTTATGAAATAACCAAAGTATTTAGCTATCAGTCCTTTCACATATAACTATTTGTTTTGATCCTTATTGTGCCCCTATAAGATAGGCAAAATAGGTATTATCTACATTTTACAAACAAAAATGGAGGTCATTTAATCTGTTCAAGGTCACATGACTAATTAGCGATAGAGCCAAGGTATAAACTCTGGTCTCTGACTATAGATCTTTTGCTCTTTTCACTCTATCATACTGTCCTGCTTTTGATATCATACTTTGTTCTCAACCATAATGTCCGACTCCTCGAAAAATATTTCCTCTTAGCTGTTCCACTATTATCTTAAAATTAATATGTCATCATTGAATTTACCCTATTTATCCATTAGTCAACCTAAATATCTCCAGTTTTGTTCTGGTACCACCCAACTTTCAATCTACTCAGTTGCCAGGTCCTGTCAATTCTTTCTTTAAGTTCTCTCTTCTTTCTATGATCTGATTAAAAATCCTCATTGTTTCTCACTAGGACTCTGGAAGACCAAATCTCTAAATTTTACCTTCTGTTTACTACATTTATTTAAACACAGAACACACCCCTAAAAGATACTTCCAATTATTTAAAATTGATCAAGAGAATAATAGTAATAAAATAAAAATAAAGGAAGTGTCAACTAAAAGTTGGCACTTTCCATCTGCCTCTACAAGGATTAGGTCCCTAGCCACTGCAGCCACTGACCTTCAACACCCCCTGAAAGAAGTTCAGGGTGGAGATAAGGAATGAGGCACTCTGTGCTCTGGGAAAAACTGGCAGAACAGGTCTTTAGATAGTTAGATACTTTAAGGAGAAGATTTTATGAGCCCAATTCTTGCATCTCCTCATATCTAGAAAAACACTAAAATCATTAACGGTACAATTTGCTCCTTGTGACTAGCAGCTAGCCTCTGCCAAAACGTGTGCTTGACTGCATGTAGCCCCCTTCACTAAAATCATATATACAATGATCTCTCCCCCGCCTCTTTGGAGCAGTTTCTCAGAGCTATCTGAAATGCTATAGGGCTATAGACCTCCTTTTGCCCCAAATAAAACTTAACTCACAACTCTTACGCTGTGCATTTTTTTTTCAGTCAACAGAAGGAATCACATTAAATGTAAACTATTTCTTCCTCAACAAAGGTCTAAAATTCTCAATGATGTCTTTTTTTTCATTTTCTAAATTTTAATTTTCTCACCAGATTTACATAATTTCGTCAGTTCTGGAAAACATGTCTACAACAGATTTTGCAAATTGTATTGCCCTTTGTAACTCCAGGATTTTCTACATCGTATGACCAGTGGCAACACCAAGATTCGCTTAAGCTCTTAAACCAGAGCAAAGATAAAGTCTTCACTTGAAAACACTGCTTTGTAAGGAGCAGAAATCAGTTGTCTAAGCCTCAATAATGGGAAAAACATCTCCAAACATATTGAAATTAGGTTAAAAGTATAACGAAAGGGGGGAACGTTCCCTGCTGGACACAGGTAACAAATGCGGTTGAAAGTTATTTCAGATTGTTATTTCTGTGGATCAATACCTGAAGGGAAGACACCTCCCACCTGGCAAAATAGCTTCCAAGAGACCTTTACAAATTAAGCTACAGTCAAAAATGGACAACTGAGAAAGAGTAGAGAGCAATACAGGATACTAACACATGTTTCTAAATGATGTTAGAAAATCAGCCCCTAGGGTTTTTTTTGGCAGATCACTGAAAAAAAACGAGAAATGCAAACAAGAAACCTAAAGAGTCGGTATGGTGCAATTTCTTCCATCTTAATTGCCTTATAAATCTTTGGATCACTGTCTTGGCCTTCCCTAAACTGACTGGTTTAAAGTATGTGACAGGAAAGATGGTAACTCCCCAAAGGGAAGCCTAGAGGTTTATTACTCATGGCAATGGTTCTCAAATTGTAGCGTAGTTAAGAATCACTTGAAGGGCTTATTAAAACACGGATGTCTGGGTCCTGCACCCAACATATCTGATTTAGTTGATCTAGGGTGGAGCCCAAGATTTTACTTTTCTAACAAGTCCCTAGAGGATGTTAAAGCTGCTGGCTAGAGGACCATACTTCAAGAATCACTGGCCTGTGAATTGTGCTATTGAAATCTTCTCAAACTAATGTGGCCTAATAAAGCTGTTCCTGTCAGTTGTTCTAGATATATAACATACGCCTAAATTTGTGTGGGTCTCAGTAGCTACTGCTGGCTTAAATACTTTAATTATATTATCAGTGGGTCCTCTATTCACACAATATAATTTATTGTCTGCTATTGACTGTCATAGAATGATCAGATCTGAAGAATTCCTAGGAATAATCTGATCTAACACCCTAATTCTGAAGATGAAGAAAAAAAGTCCAGTGTCATATTTAATAGATCTACACAATTGTGACTTCCAAACAGGTCTGCTTTTGAAGAATGGCCTATGAACTAAACAGTTACAATAATATATTACGTTCATATAATAATCATGACTATTCTTTTGTTTGTCATGCAATTAATTTTTTTTTCTTAAGATAGTTAAGAAATTCTCACTGATACTTATTTTAATTCAACCAGAAGTTATTTTAAGCAGTGACAAGTAGAAATCTACAAGGCAGGAGCCTCTTTTGGCCAAGTGGTTTCCAGGCAAAAAAAATGGTATAGACTCTTTGTTATATAATATAGGCATGAATCCAAGGAAACCCTAAGAACTATTTGTAAGCGTCCGATAACATAAATGTTAGACTTGCAATTCTTTTCAATAGAATGAAAATCTACTATTTGCCAGGCAGTACTAAACACGGTCATAATCAGGATCTCATTAAAATCTCTTAACCACCCTGTAAGGTAAAGAAACAAAAGCTTTTAGAGTATAAATAGCATAGGCTAGGCTAGCAATATGTTTTCCCATGGTAAAAACACAAAAGTTTTCCTAGTATATTTGCCAGCACTTATTTAATTTAGCCATTTGACAAGTTGGCACATTTGTATCCTACTAAGCCCTGATGACTTCATTTTCAGGAAGCAAAAATACAGATATCCTCTTTAGACAGCCAGGAAGTCTAAAAATTTGTTTTCTAAGTATTCATGAGTCCAGTACGGACATCCACCCTCCCTCTCCCCTTTTGGAGAAAAACAGTGCCACTGCCAAATTAGATGACTTCCTTTCCTGGAAGCATATTTAGCATATTATAACAATCTCAAATAGCTTAAATAACATCCTCTATGTAAAACAAAAACATGTCTTGGCAGAGGAAACAATGGTCCTTAACAGAGACATTCTATAAACTGGCCAATAGTTAAATTTGGCTGTAAGCTTCATGCTCTTATAAAGGTAAAGGACAATTCACCATATAACCTTTCTTACTTTGCTAAATTCCTCACAGTAATTATCAAAATTCATAATCAGAACTGACTCAGAACTCCATCCAAATCCCAAGCCCAAGTCGACACCAGGAGGCTCAATCAATTGGCAGTGCCAGATTAGTCCAGGTTGTAAACGATAATCCACAGAGAAACTGTTCCTTTATTGGCATTTACCACTCAATGAATATCATAGACATATCACCCTATATTTGAAAGCAATTTGATGGCCTATGGAGCCATAACGACAACTGTCTCTGCTTGCTAACAGAAGATTTAGAAGACAAGAAGAATCATCATTTAAGGTATATTTCGAGAAGCCTCAATAAATGCAATTCCTATGAAATGATATCCCAAAAGAATTTTATGTGTGCTTTAAATACTTAATACATGTTTATAATAATAATATTTGTGATTTATTTTCATTGTTTTCATGATTAAGTTTGGTGTCTTTATAAATAAAATAGAAAATGGAACCCCATTTTACATCATTGGGCTATAGTAAGTAAGGGCCATCTTATGACAACTGATCAGAGAGAAATGAAATCTGAAGTTGACACTTAGTAAAATACTTATATGTACTTTCCTTGGACTCAAGTTCTTCTTGGTTTCATCACATAAAGCACTATGACCTCTTTAACATTACCCGGGACATGATTGAGTTTTGATTCTTTGTCTTGAATAAGTGCACAAGATGACAATCAAAGAAATGACTGAAGTAGTTTCAGACTGCTTGGGGGAAGCTATTGTCCCAAAAGCCCAATAGGACCTGAAAACCACCACCAAAATAGAGTGTGAGAGTTTTTCTGGAAGGCCTGAACCAGACAGGAAAAGAGAGGAGAAGTGAAGTAGTTTACCAAGTGGTTGGTGATCACCAGCAACTTAAGAATATACACCAAAACACAGAAAACAAAATTCTCAAAATGAACATACACAACTACTCAAAATGATAGACAGTTGATGTCAGCTCAGTAGCAGGAGAACCGAATATGCTGATCAGGCCAAAGCCAGAAATTAGATTAAACTCTACAGAAAACAAGAAATATCTTGCCTGTTAAATGTAGAAACAAAGAAAATGCTCTAACACTTATACTTGTCTTTTTGTCAGTTTCATTTTCAAAACACTGATTGTCTTTATTTTGCTCAGTGCATGAAGCATTTTCCTTTGGTCCACTGCAACATGTAAGCTAAAAATAAAGTTTAAAGAAATCAATACTTCTTGTTTTCTGCAGTGTGAATTCAGTGTTTTTCAAACTTTTAACATGCACATTAAAATGTCTAAGACCTGAATAAATATTATTAGGTATTGTTTATGTCAGTTTAGGATATGACTACACTGTCTAACCCACTTTTATATTTCTCCCAAAGAGAAAGCATAAAATGGGACAGTTATTCAAAGGCAGATTTATGAATTTCAAAGCTTCTCACCAGGGAGTCTTGAACATGGATTATTCAAATGTAAATTGATGACCTGGTAAAAGCTGAACATGGTTAAAGGGAAGATGAAGATAGAAGGGTTGATTTCACCTTATGTAAGTTCCCATACTTGCAGGAATCTCTACGTTATGGTACCTACTGGAAACCTCAGAACAAGCAGAGGCACTGACTGTCTTTGCTCTGGATTGTCTTTTCAAGGATGTTTGTCTCACTACAGCTTCGGATGATAGAAATAATGTCTGCTTCCAAAGCAAAGGATAGTTTTGCTTACTGACCATTGTAAAACATCTGTGTTCCCTAAACTGAGAGTTGGTATCCATTGTGTGTGAATGTATTGCTTGGCCATCTTTGCATTGCCCTGTAGAAATGGGGGCTTGAGGGGCTAATTCAAGAAAATTCTGTCTGGCTACTGCTATTATTGCAAATAAAGTCCTTTGTCTTTGTCCTAGGAGTCTTTTGACAGTATCCATGAAACTGTGACAGGGTTCTTGGCTTGCAAGTTGGATAAAATCTTAGACCCTTCACAGTTCTTGACAGTTGTGGTGACAAGGAGAGAATGCTGACAGAGTCATAATTTTCTACAAGAATCAGGGACTTGCAGGGTGATAAAGAGGATTTCTGGGACATCTTTTGGAATTGGGAGCAAACATATTGACCAAGTTGTATGCTCAGCTGCGTAATGATGGTCTTCTACTTTAATGACTGTTAATGAGGAGGAATTTACAAATTGCAGGCTGAGTACTGGGAAATAAACTCAAAGACACCTCCCAAATGGTGTCCTCATTGTGACTGACTCTCTTCTGATTGGGTGAGCAGAAATTCCTGCCCCCTTTCAGAAATAGTTATGGAGAAACGTACCTGGGCTGATTATGAAAGAAGAGAATTTTGCAACCATGGTGAGCAGAAATCAAGATTTCTCTGACTCCAGTCTGGTTGTAGATGCTCCTCTTCTCTGTTCCCATAATTTATAAATATCACATGCTTATATATCTCTCTGTCCTGGTAGAGCTCCTTGGAAGACAGGCAATATATCTTATTCTTTTTCAATTTCCAGGGGTCAATAAATATTTATTTAAGAAATAAAAATAAAAGATTAAATTAGATGAATAGATGGATGCTTAGACAGAGGAACAAACAATAAACAAGGGCTCCAATCTGGCTAAGAGGAATGTCAAGCTCAACCATCTGAGGATACCCAGTTAACCTATGCATCAGAAACGGAGAGTCCTTTACCATGTTCTCAGTCTGGCACGGTGGATATGCTACCACATTTGGTATGATGATTAATACAGGCAGCAGTGGTAGTAGTGCAGGCTCATTCAGCAGCTTAATTCCAGTTGGTCTTATCAGGCTCCTACTGTGGGCCTCTACCAGAGTAATGCAGATTTGTACAGTTTATGTCCTCAGAGAGGCAAGTGTTTAATCTGCCAGTCTACAGACTGGCAGTATTGATGGCATTGTTGCTAATATAGGACGCTGGGTGGACCAAAAACATTAAAAGTTCATTTCACTGAGCTGCAAGCCACCTTTACACCAGTCATAATTAAAAGTAAATGGGGACTTTCCTGGTGGCCCAGGGGTTAAGAATCCGCCTGCCAATGCAGGGGACACAGGTTCAAGCCCTGATCCGGGAAGATCCCACATGCCATGGAGCAACTAAGCCCGTGCGCCGTAACTACTGAGCCTGTGCTCTAGAGCCCGCTCTCCACAACTAGAGAAAGCCCCCAGGCAGCAACGAAGACCCAATGCAGCCAAAAAAAAAGTAATTGTGCCTTGCTTATTGCTACAGAGCTGCTCTCACTCACCATGATTCATGATCCCTCCCTCCCCTTTATACTGATGCTTTAAGAGCAAAGATGATTAAGAGTGCAGCTAAAGTTTCCCTGCTCCCAAGAGGGAATAATAGTCATGCACACTATCCAAACATGCTGGAGAACTTTGGGGAGGGCAAGGACTTAAAACGCTTACAATTCTGTTGCACAGGCACCAAAATCACAATCTGCTGGGTTGGCGAGGGGGGCACCAGGATTCAGCTAATTGGGTTCAGGCAGGATTTGTCGTGGGGAAGAAAAGCTAAATGACCCTGTGCATGGGGCCCTTTGGGCTGATTCAATGTACCATGTGTGTGGCTTTCACTGCTGAATATCCAATTGGCATTAACATTTCACTGTAAATCTCATAAAGCCCAGAGGGGATTCCCCTGATCAGGAGGCGCTAATGCAGGGAAATGCGAAAGGAACATGTAAATCACTCCCCAATTCTTTTTCGTATTTTTTCCAGGTAGTCCAGCAGAAATAATGGAGAATCTCAGGAGGAAAAAGAAATCACAGCCTTAAGAACTTAAAGGCTGCAGGGATAGTACAAGATGCAATATCTTAAAACAATAGTCAAGTATGAAGAGCAGAAAAGGCTAATGGGAGCTGAAGGCTTACAGTGGATTATTGCTAAGTGATTTCAGTTGTTGATCCTACAGCCTCAGCTATTCCAAACATTGTAACTGCAACTAAATCCATTGCACTGATGGCACTTGGTATGTTATCTTTCCAACATCTTTTTTCTATTCCACTGGCACTCAAGGTCCAAGACCAATTTCTATTCATATGGTAAGGCCTCCAATATGTTTACAGCACTTCCAAAATACCTAAATTCCTCTGCCTTTTGCCATAAAGAGTGAGCACTGAGGTGGCTTTACTTTCTGATATTCAAAGTTGTTACTATATAGATGACATGGCCTGTTAGTTGGCAAGTCAGAAACCTCAGCCAGCAGGAGTGAATCATAAATGCTTGACAAAACTGAGGGACTATCTGGGCAAATTTCCTCTAGCAGTCAAGAAAAGACTACTGTCTTTTTAGTCTCAACCATCAGAAAGGAGGCCCAGCACCTTAGTGGAGTCAAGAGAGAGTATGGTCTTATTTGGACAGTCTGCTCAGTCTTCATTATCAGCTAACACACAAATCAGCATCCTTAAAGTGAGGCTCAGATCAGCAGGCTATGTGGGAAGCTCCTGGCAAGCTGTGGTGCACTCTGTACCTTTGTAGCTCCACGATTTTAATGATTCCTCTGAGATACAAGTCTCTGAGTAAGAGAGGTTTCTTCACCTCTGGCAAAGAGCTTGGGTTTTAGAATAAGGAAGAAATGAGTTACAATCCTTTTATCTTTATCTACTAGCTGCGTGGAATGGAACAATATTTAAATTCTCTGAATCGCACATTTGTCATCTAAAATATGGAGATAATGCTACCCATTGCATAAGCTTCCCTTCTTATCAAGCTCACAGCTGAGTTGGATGCTATGAATCCCCAGCTTTCCTACCTCATACCAGCTGGTATGCCATATATACCTCCTGAATCTCAATACAGTACCTTGACTGAACTTCTATGCTTTCATATCCCTACCATTACTCCTTCCACTGGTTCCTTCCCATCAATTTGGCTCTCATGGAAATAGTAATTTTCTTCTATACTTCTATACTTCCTTCATTCTTTAAAAAAAAAAAAAAAAGACCCTGATCACTTTATCTCTGACCTTCTCTTTCCCGGAATCAATATTCTTGAAAGACATAACAGCAGTAGTAATAGCAACAATACAACAATAGAATTATTTAATGAAAAGTTACAATAAGCTAGGTGCTTTGAGGAATATGTATACATATTTTATATGCATTATCTCATTTAGATTAAAACTGAAATCTATAAAGTAGGCACTCCTTATTTCCTGGGTTAAAAAAGCAGAACCTCGTTCTGTCTGAACACAAAGTCTATGCACCTAACCATTGGACTAAACTCCTGAACCGCCTCCTTAAAACTCACCCTTTATTTAACCTTTCAAACTGTGGTCCCCAGACTAACAGCAATAGCATTACCTGGAAACTTGTTAGAAAGAGAAATTCTTGGCCCCCACTCCAGACTTACTGAATCAGAAACAGTAGGAGTAGGGTCCTGCAATCTTGGTTCTTGTGTGACTTTGACACATCCTAGTTTGAAAATCACTGATCTAGATGTCAAAATATCAAATAATGTCAGGTGCTTAAAATAAGTAACATGAGCCAGGTATAAGAAATATTTAGGAAGAGATGGATGGTCCTTGGCAAAATGGAGAGCTCATGGTCTGTCTAATGGGTGCAGTCTCTAGTTATTTTCAGGCATTTTTGTTGCAATGATGAAACCCAGACCCAGTATTGCCAGATGTTTAGAATTTTCAAGAAAACTTGGAAGTTTGAACTTTTATGTGAAATATTTTCATTTTTAAATGTTGACAAAAATTATATATTTAAAATTTTTCATTGAGCTGACACGGAATGGACCAAACAAAATATAAATTTAGGCCGGAGTCTGCATAAGGACAGCTGGTCTGTGGCTTCTGCTTTAATCCCTGAATGCTGTCATTTCTTCCCTGAACACTGCACCGTTAAAACTCACCAAGGACTTCCTAGTCCTACTGTCTTCCACTTTCTCTAACTTGCTGGTGTCCTCATCATCTTCCACTTTCTCTGGCATTTCATACCATTAACTAATTCCTCCTTCTTGAAACTGTTATCTCTATATTCGAAACACATCTCTCTCCTAGATGCTACCTTACCTGTTTGTTTCTGCCCTTTCATTTCCTCTTCCTCTTTTTAACCCCCAGAGCTCAGCTGTTACTCCACAATTCCTTTCGTGTAGTTCTTCCTCAATACTCATTTCCAGATGACTCAAATCTAGAGGACCTTTTTTCCAATTTTTAGTCCTGCATTTTCAATCGCTTGTATGTATTTCCTCTAAAAATCACATTGGTACCTCAAATCCACTCAATCTAAATGGAATCATTTTCTCTTCAGAACCCACTTCTACTCCTGGGTATCCCATTTCTGGTGACACCACTACCCAATTTCTTAAGGACTACACATATATCCTGTCCTCCACAAAGCCAGGGCGGACCCCTCCCTTTATCCAGCTAGATGGGGCACTCTTATGCCATGACACCCTCAGGATATATACTTCCCCATTACATCTCTAATAATGATTAGCTCACCTGGTTTCTTTTAAGAACAACTTCCAACATAAACAAAAGGAAAAATTAACTTTATAATTTTATCTTATCCACTCAAGTACATGTTAAGTTCCCTGAAAGCAATGAGTGTACTACTATCTCCATATCCTTCACGTGCCTGAACAAAATAAATGTGCATAGGTATTTACTGAATTATTTAATTACATGGTGTTTACACAGGTGTATTCTGCATTATACAATGTCTTGACAAATATTTACCAACTTTAAACGGATTTATCTTTTTATATATCGGAAAAGTTTTCTATTTAAAAGAATCCTATAGTAAATTTCTTTTTAAAAATCTGTATGGTAAATAAGCAATCACCAGATTTAACTGTTTTGTAGATCTATTTGCTTGGTCTATTTATTTATTTTATTTATTTATTTATTCTATCAATATTTTGCTCAAACCTGGAATTTTTTCTGTGAAAATAAATGTTAGTACTAGTGAGGATCACACACAAGAACTGTGTCTTTTCAAGGACCAAAAGCCTTATAAAATCAAAAAAGTAAGTTAAACAAGCTCTGTGATGCCAGGCCACTGGGAAGCACTGCCCCTTCCCATCCTCTATGGCTGTGAACTGTACAGATTAGCCTGAGACATATCACATCTGTGCTCTGGAATAGTCCAATCATATTTAATATTTTCTGTCCTTTGTATATATATATAAGGTATCTAATTTTACTTCACTTTATGATACAGAGTAGGGCCCTGTGGGGCTTCTGGGCACAAAACCTTTCTGTGTCCCCCATTTCTTTGATTACAGAAAACAGCCTTCATTCAGCCTCCATGACCTTCCCCAAGTTCCAATGGGTAGTTTCAAGCAGTTGTTAATTAGGGAAGGGAGGGGATGTGACACCAGGGAGAAACAGTCAAGAATAGCCTTGGGGTAAGACAGGAATAAAGACACAGACCTACTAGAACTTGGGGCAAGGTCTATTTTGCAGATGTTGAAACTCCCTCCAGGTGGGAGAAGTTAATGATTAATGATGGTATGCTGCCCACAAACAGGTAAACCTGAGACCTGTTGGACCTGAAGGTTGATGATGTTGACTCCTACTTACCTCACCACCAACCCATCAGAAGAATGCAAAACTGTTACTGCTTTGATCATTATCACATACCCCTAACCAAAAGCCCCTGACCTATAACACCTCTCCCTATTCCCCAGGGAGGGGGACACAGTTCTTGAGGCACTAGGTTACTGTGTTCCCCCTTTGCATGGCAAAGAAATAAAGCTGTCCTTTTCTACTTCACCCAAAACTCTGTCTCTAAGATTTGATTCGGCACCGGTAAACAGAGAAGCTGAGCTTTCGGGGTCATTTATAATATCCTCTTCAGATATAAGAAACATTGCAATCTACAGAAATGTGCGGTTGAATACTCTTTCATATCATAGGAAACATCATGCTGGTGCTTCATAGACTCTACCTCAGCATTACAAACAACTGATGAATTTAAACTAAATCATTGTCTTTTGCTGGAGAATAGTAAACTCCATTGTGACTGCCCTGAAGATAAAGGCCTCCGAGTTCCTTGAAAAGTTGGACAGGAAGAAACAAAACTTGCCACTACCAAAGAGCTCAAGAGACTAGATATCAGTTTGCAAAAAAGGTCCTCAGTCTATGTGTTCATTCCACAAACATGTATTGAATTATATTACAGGAAATTCCCTGGCAGTCCAGTGGTTAGGACTCTGCTTCCACTGCAGGGAGCCTGGGTTTGATCCCTGGTGGGGGAATTAAGATTCCACAAACTGCACAGTGTGGCCAAAAAAATATTATATTACATACAAGGTATTGAACTAGATGTCATGAGGAAAGCACAAATAAGATGTGGTCCATAAACAAAAAAAAATAAAGGAAATGAGATACACACAAAAATCATCATAAATCAGGTAGAAGACTTTGTACATCAAAAAAGAAATACAGATAAAATGCTCTGGAAATTCAAATAGGTTCAGTTCAATGAACATTTCAATAGTGTTTACTATGCCAGACCTTTAAGGAATTTAGAGTGAAGTAGGTGAGGCAATTATATAAACTGATAATTTCAATTTCAATTTGAAGTGTTAGAAACATGCAAAGAACACCATGGAAAAATAATTTGTGAGATAAGCAGAGACATAGGACAATAAAACAGAATGAGGAAGTTGGAGAATCTAGTGTTGCTGAACCATGAGGCAAGGAGTTGCAAAAAAATAAAATAGAAAAGATAAGCAGAGGCCAGTTTAGGAAGGTCTTACACATCAAGCCAAAGAATTTAGATTATCTCATGGGAAATATGAAACCAAAGAAGGGTTGAGGGGAGATATGATAGGGAAGGAGTCAAAATGGAGAAATATTTAAAAAGTAAAGATCACACAGACATATTGGCCTTATTTATTTACTGCTTATATTTTTCCTTAATTTTAGAATATATTTTGAAATAATTTCAGGCTTATAAAATGTTGCAGAAACAGGAGAAAGAATACCCTGTTTCCCTCACACACATTTCCAAAATGTTAACATTGTAAAAATCAAGAAAATGACATTGATAAAATATTACAATCTAATATATGGACCTTATTCAACGTTTACCAGTTATCCTGCCGATGTCACTAGTTTTTGGTCCAGGATCCAATCCAGGATCATTTGTCACATTATTTTTCATGTATTTTTACTTTTCTTTAATCTGAAACAATTCAGTCTTCCTTTGTCTTTCAAGACCTTGATATTTTGAAGAGTACTGGACATTTTGTCAAATGTTCTTAATTTAGATTTGGCTAATATTTCCTGATGAATAAATTCAGGTTATACATATCTCATAAGATTACCACAGAAGTGACAATGGGTGCTTCTCAGTATGCCATAACAGGAGGCACATGCTGTCAGTTTGTCCCATTGACTGGTAATGTTACTGTCGATCACTTGGTTAAGGTGATTCTGCCAGGTTTCTTCACTGTAAAGTTATTTTCCCTGCATAATAAGAATCTTGTAGAAGATACTTTGAGTTTAGATAAATATCCTGTGTTTCACCCATGTCCACTCACTAATTTTAACATTCACTGATGATTCTTGCTTGAAACAATTATTACTATGGAGGTTGCCAATGCTGGTTTTCTAATTCCTTCATTCCTTCCATACTTGTTCATTGGCATTCTCCAGTAAAGAAGAGCTTTCTCTTCTTCTTCATTTGTAAATTTGTCAATTCAACTAATATACATGGGTCACCTACTCTGTGCCAAGCATAAGAAAATCACTGTTCAATAAAACAGGGTCAGTTCCCTTAAGTTGCAGACTACCTAGTTGAGAAGACAGACTAAATAAACAACTGGCTACAGAATTCTGTGATAAAAGCTGTAAATAATTCTTCTGAGAGAAGAGGAGAAATGTCAAGAGAATAACAAAATGTCTTATTAAAGCATGCCTAGAATATTTAACAAAATGTCCAAATAACACTCTTTACTTATCAAGCCTACAAAAAATAATAACAATAATTCAAAGCAGCATCAGCAAAGGTTTGGCGGAAAGGTACTATTCTTCATAGTGAGTTGGAATATAAATTGGTACAATAATTCTGGAAAGTGAACGGGAAATATCTATAAAAGTTCTTGGAAATACAGTTATCCATTGATGCAGTAACTTTACTTATAGAAATATACCCTAAAGAAGTAACTAGAGATGAACATAAAATGTATGTATGGGAATGTTTATTACAATTTTATTAATCATAGTGAAATAACCTATACATCCTTAAATAGTGAAAAGACATAATAAATAATATTCATGTTTCCTGTTAAGGTGACCCAGTGATTTTATATTTACAACATACTTCTTCTGTTCTAAATGCCCAGGAATAATAGTTAGTATATGAAAGGGGAAAAACAAAAGGTATAGCTGGGATCTGAAACAATATAAACATCTTTGTGGATCAGAAATGAAACAAATATTCAATTCAGTAAAAAGAAGATCTACAAAGATTACCTTATCACTAGGAATTGAGTCAACCTGAGTGCTGGCTCTACAGTTAGATTTTTAAACCCTCTGTGTTAAAACAGAGAGGGAGAAATAAAATATGGTTTTAAGACCTGATTCTGGACTAGAAGCCCAAGAAGCCAAAGAGGGGACAACTACAAAATTCCATGCAAGACTTACTTTACTTTCCATGAATTTATACTGGTAGAAATAAATAAACAAATCAACAAATGAGGGAGAAGGGAAAGCTCTTCCTAATAGGAAAATGCCAATTAAGAAAGTGTAGAAGAAATGAAGAAATGAGAAAACCACTAACTGGCAACCTCCATAGTAATAACTGTTTCGAACAAGAATGATCAACGACTGCCAAAATTAGTGAATGGAAGTGGGTAAAACAGGATATTTATCTAAACTCAAAGTATCTTCTACCAGATTCTAACTAATTACTCAGAAAAAATAGTACGTTTACACTGGAGAATCTAGAAGCTACGTTAATCAAGTGAACGAAGTTAGCATGATCAGTGGTTGGACAAATATTTTAGATACCTTCTGAAAGGTATTGAGAAAGACATAACCCTTTTGTAGTTCTTCTGCCAGAAATGTATAATCTGAATCTAATCATAGGAGACACCAGAAAAACCCAAATTAAAAACTATTTTATAAAATAAGTGTTCTCTGATAGAAAAAGCTTTTAAAGAACTGGCCAAGATAAAGTTAAGTATGCAGTCAGACACATGGCAGTAAAAGTGAAAATTATTAGAAATAAAGAGAAAATCTTAAGAGCTGCAAGAGAGAAAAAGCTGATTAACTACAATTAAGATAAGCAGATTCTCCTCAGCAATAATAGAGACCAAAAGAGAACAGAATATATGTTGACAATGTCAAGAGAAAGTTAACTACTAAATTACAAGTTGATATACAGCTAAATTATCATGCAAAAGTGGGGGTACTTGCATACAAATACCAAGATAAGTTAATAATTAAGACCCTCACCAAAAAAATTATTAAAGAATATAGATAAGCAAGAAGAGTGAACTCAGAGGAACACATAAGTTCATGGATCAATGGTGAGCACATAAATCAACAAAATATATCACGAATTTAATACGCCATTGATTTTAAATAAAAATTAATTTTTATGTTCAAATAAGGGTAACAAATTGAGAGACTGGAGTGTTCAATTAATTAAAAGTACATTAAGGTCCCTGTCATTTTTTAGAGAGAAACATACTTAATAACTTCCAATTTCTTATAGTAATTTATATATTAGTGTATATGCCAAAAAGATAACCAATAAAAAATAGAAATACAATCAACACTTTCCAAACCAGCAGAATAAAAATAAAAAGCAAATATAGAAGCATTTTAAGTACAATAGGAGATAAATAATGGGAGGATAAGGTAGAGAGAAAAAGGATAGTTAATAAAAAAATTATGTCCTAAAATGATAGAATATATCTAAATATTTTGTGACCTACAATAAATGCAAATGAACTAAACTTATCTATTTAAAACAGATACCAGACTGTACAAAATAAATGTTCATAATGATAGTTAATATTTATTGGCCGGCTAGTCTCTAGATGCTTTACAAGAATTAAGTTATTGAATCATCACAATAGTTTATGAGGTATTATACTATCATTGTATCCATTTTATGGATCAGGAAATTGAGGCTTAGAGAAGTTAAATAAATTGCCTAAGAACACATAGCTAGTAAGGAGGTGTGGCTGTGTTTTCCACCCACATAGTCTCACTCCAGAGTCCATATCCTTAGTGACTGGTCCATTCTGTAATGACTCAATATAGTCATATGATCAAATGTTATATATGTATTAAAGGTTATGCTGTAGAAGAATCTTTATGGACATAAAAAATGCTGGCATAAATATTTTAAATGAAAAAAGTATGTTACAAAAGAATATATACTAATGACACTCAAAGTTTGTTTACACACACACACACACACAAATACTGAGAAAAAAAATCCATCAAAATATAGTTGTAATTACCTCTGAATACTGTGATAGTAGGTGACATTTATTTTGTTCTTTATATATTTCTATATTTTTCACAATGAATAACATTGTATGTCATTTTTATTAAACCTTTCTTTAATGAGACTTGTACAGTGCCTGGCACAAAGTATGTGCTTCATTAATGTTCAAAAAAGAGAAGCAAAACCAAAAAGTCCTCTCATTAAGGCTGAGTGCAAGTTAGAGAACTGGGGATACTGTGTTACCTGACTATCAACACTCAGATTCCAGGGACAAATAAACTGCATACTTCCAAGAAGATACATACTTGCATACTTCCAAGCAGTACATGACAAAAACCTGAAATCCTTACAAGATGCCCTCCTGTATTACTTTCAGGATCTGAGTTTTGGATCCAACCTAAACTGTGGCTTCAGAAGATGCCTGAAAATAAAGGACTTAATGGCTTTAGCTGTAGCAATGTAGTAAAATACCAGCACTAAAATAGAACATAGGGCCTAGGAATATCAGAGCTGCATGTATACTCATGGAAATTGCCACCTAGAGACTAACCCCCTCCCTTTTATACATCAGAGAAAAAGATCCACAGAAGCAAAACGATTTGCTTCCAATCTTACACAAAGTTTCATAGAAGAACCCACACTGGAATTCAGTTTTCCTATCTCAGATAAAGAAACTGAGGCTTACTGGGGTTGAATTACTTGGCCCAAATTACTCAGCTACCAAGAGGCAGGAACAGGGTTCTAATTTGGTTTAATTAGATTCCAAAATGCATCCTCTTTCTGAATTATAATCAAATAAACAACTCTTCAATTGTTCAGTGGAACATTATTTGATTGATAAATCTGTCAAATATTTATTCAATCATTTTTATTCACCTATCACCTCTATCTTACTAGCACTAAAGGAGAAATTATTTCTTCTTTCATGCTTATTTTCCCTGTTACTTGAAAATATATTTTTTAAATTATTGTGATTTGGATATTATTCCATTAAGAATTTTCCTTGTGATCTCTTTCCTTTATTCTTAGTTTTCTGTGACTTACTCTCTGAAAGACCCAATACTTTTACAAAGCAGGTGCTGTGTCATATAATTGCAGTTCTCCTTTTAAAATTTAATTTTGCTTCTATCCCCTTGTTATTTTTTTTGCTGTCAACACTACACACAAATGCATAGCAATAGTAGCACTCACAGCTTGGCAATAGCCCTTTGCCTGCATGGCTAATGTTATTTTCCTGCTTCCCTGTAGCCCCTGATTAAACATATTTTTATATTTAGAATATACTTGTATACCCCCCCTACATGAAAGGGGAATTTTGTGTGGTGGTGACTATTATTTTTCAGTAGATAGAACAGTTTCTAAATGCTATTAGCTTGATATTTCTAACGAGGCTTAGACCTAGATGAAAAATCCTAACTGAAGGTAGCCAAGAGGTCATCTTCCCTTGGAGGTTTCCAGGAAATGCCTTTTTCCATTGTCAGTTCTGTACATGGTGAGCATCCAGGCAAGGAGACTACATACTATTCAGCTCCTGTATTTTCATATTTGCTTCACCTTTGTGATATGGAAGTACATATGGTAAAAAAGAAAGTATGCATTCATCTAATGAGTGAGGTCAAAATAGATTTTACTTTTCAAATACATTTTGTCAGTTCTTTAGATGTAAAGGAATTAACATTTGTTTATAATGTCCTAGGACCTATTCTAGGTACTCTATGATCTCAGTTTATTCCTCACAAATATCTTACAAGGTACCATCAACCCATTTTCATATGAAGCTCAGAGTGGTCAAGTAACGTGTCCAAGGTCACACAGGTAAGAGATGACAAGAGTCTGAATGCAAACCCGAGTCTCTTGTGCTCTTTACACTGAAGCACACTTCTCATCACAATGTAAATATGTTAATCAAGTGTAGGAAAAAAACGCAATGAGAATTACACTCTTTATTCAGCCTGCCACATTGCAGTTACTAAGGAAATACTAAATCAGTTAGTTGTTCTAGGAATGAACCACTTACTTTACAATTTTTAAGACATACAATCTGCCTTTTTAAAAGCATTGAAAGGCTTTAGAAATCTATCCCTTTTCTAACATAATTATCTGGCTCTGTGTGTGTGTGTGTGTGTGTGTGTGTGTGCGTGTGCGTGCGCGTGTGCACATGCACACATGCATGTTGCGGGGGCATTGACTTACAGGCACACAGGCATATCTGTGTGAACATGTATATTCAGCTATTATTGTCAAGTAAAAATCATTTTCCAGCGATAAATGCAGAAATTTATCTGGGAGATAAGGAGATAGAAGGATAGGAAGCCACGTGAACCACATTTGGGGAACTGCTGGCAAAGTAAAAATCCTGATGATAAAAAAAAAGAAAGAAAAAAAGGGGGAACACAAAAGACACTTCAAAGCAAGTGCATCAAGTTACTATGGCAACCCCAGAATGTGGGTTTAAATTTATATGTCTCCATTGTTCCAGCAGAGATTCTAAATGACACCCTAGTGGCCTGTCGATGCAACTCCCTGAATGCTCTCGCTTATTACTCCAGAGTGCTTCAGGCATTGAGAAGGAATAGGATCACAAACACTTGTCAGTTCCAGCCTCCCCAGTCCCTCTCAAGCAAAGAGGCTTGTTTCTTCAATCTGGAGACAGCACTCTCATTTCCAGAGTCAGTCTGGACCAAGCCTGGAAGAATACTAGCATTCTCATATTCACCTATGGCTGAAAATAGCAGGCATTTACCTTACTGACTTAAGTCAAAGATGCAGTGTGCCTGGAATCAGCGCTGAGCACTCATTTGCTATCCCAAATCCCTCTTTGTTTTCCCGCTAGGACAGAAGTCTGCACTGGTTCCCAGGCAAATCAGCCAGAGTCCCAAAACTGCCATTCAACATTGTCATTGTTATTAATACCACCGTCAGCCACAGTAGTCTAGTATTAAAAATAAAAACACTTATTGAAAGTATGTTACATTTGTTACCTGTAATACTAGTAACAAACCCCAAAGTAGATGTTATCTACAGGTTCTCAATTAATGGGTTTTTTTGTTTGTTTGTTTTTAAATTTATTTATTTTATTTATTTTTGGCTGCGTTGGGTCTTCATTGCTGCGCGAGGGCATTCTCTAGTTGCGGAGAGCGGGGGCTACTCTTCGTTGCAGTACGCAGGCTTCTCGTTGCAGTGGCTTCTGTTGTTGCAAAGCACGGGCTCTAGGTGCACGGGCTTCAGTAGTTGCAGTACACAGGTTCAGTAGCTGCGGCATTCGGACCCTAGAGCGCGCAGGCTCAGTAGTTGTGGCTCAGGGGCTCTAGAGCACAGGCTCAGTAGTTGTGGCTCACGGGCTTAGTTGCTCTACGGCATGTGGGTTCTTCCCACACCAGGGCTTGAACCTGTGTCCCCTGCATTGGCAGGCAGATTCTTAACCACTGTGCCACCAGGGAAGCCCTCAATTAATGTTTTGATTAGTATGTTACACATATATGGACATTGCGGTTTCAAGAAGTTAGGTGAATTTTCCAGGGTTCCAAAACAGAGCCAAAATTTGACTCCAGATCCAATGACAAATCCTATGCCAGGAGGATTTCTCTTATTACATGAAACCTCAGGTTGTGGTTGGGTCCACGTTCTAACACAAACACCCTTACAAAAACACAAGACACTGAATACTGTGGCTTCTTGGGGGCTCCTGCTGCCATACCCCCCATTTACCGCACTGGGCAGGCTGAGATATCAGGAACAGCAACTCCTGTCCAAATTAAGTTCAAATTAGCCATGCTCCCTTTACCTCTCAACATTAGATTGCTGATTGAGAGAGGAGGCTGCTCCTGGACTCATTACTTTACTGGAACTCCACTGGTTTCTGCTTCTCACTCTCACTGGCCTTCAGGGAAAGGGAATAGGAGAAGGATGATGTTTTGAGCATCTATTATGTGGTGTGTACTATATTAGGCCTTTTGAATATAGTCTCTCTGAATTCCCCCCCTAAAAATCTATGGGCTAATTATTTTCATTCATATTTTACAGACCTGACAGCTAAGAATCAGCAGATAATTACCCAGGGTTACACAGTTAGTAATTATTAAAGTCTAACCAAGTCTCTGACCCTAGTCACTTGCCTTTTTTCCCTTATACCCTGGAATGCCTCTCAATCCAGCCCATCCAAATTGTAACAACCTCTAGAGCTAGAAGGGACCAGAATATCATCAATTTTAAGTGATTTAATTAGTTGTTTTTATGAAAGTACCATTAAAAGCAATAAAAACAGAGGAAACTGTAGGCGTTAGCCGAATAAATAGAAAGAAATTTATGTAAAGCCCTATATCCTCAATACCTAATTCAGGACAAGAAGACTTTTGATAAAAGAGATCTTCTCTTTTTGTAGGGATGGGTCAGCATAGATTAGGGGTTTCTATTAAGCCAGGGTTCATTCTTTGTAATAAATGAGCTCACATTTTGTAGTGAAGCAAGGTAACTTCTAAGGGAGCCAGTAATTGCAGTTTTGGTGTGACTGTTTCTTGAAACCACCAGTTTTCTCTAGCTAAGACTGGTTGAAGTCATGAATGGAGATTAACTGCAACTCACACTGTCCGTTTCCCTCATTCTGTACAGCAAAGGTTGGTTCTTTCTTCAGAGTAGAATATTTAATCACTACCCATCTTCCATGTCACAAAGGTAATAGCATTGGGGCATAAATTAATACACATAATTAAATTTTTAATATTAACTTGTATTAGAATTTAGGCCACTATTTTCCTTATTACACTTCTGTAATATGAGCTTCTTCATAGAAAAATAAAAGCAAATTACAAGTTTCCAGTAGAACAAAATGTGAATAGAATAGATTTAACAACTATACTGTGTTATCATAGCAACCAAAGTTTAAAAAAAAAAAAACTGACGTGATTAAAAAAATGACACACGAACAAAGGCATCAAGTTGTTATGGCAACTGGGGAACGTGGGTTGAAATTTATGTATCTAGAATCCAAGAGAATATTCTAAGGAAGTAAAATAAACATTTGCTTATTAAAATATCCCCCAAATAGTACTTATCTATAAGCATTAAAATGTTTTCATTACTTTGTCTGCTTTTTCTTTTATTTCCAATGGGTGATTTTAAATTGGGAGCATTTGTATTTTCAGTTCAGCTTGTTTTCTGGCATCAATACACCAAGATGCAATTTAGTTTGCAGAAAATGGTGCAAAAGCCAATTTCAAAATAGCATCCTCGATCATGTTTAGGTTTCTTTTACTTTTTAAATCTTCTTTTAAAAAAACGTCTATTCTACCTGCTTTTTATTCCTAAAGAAGAAGCTCTCCCTTACTTGATGAATCAAATTCATTATGTTCTCTTTACCTGGCTTCGGAGGTCTCCCTCTTAGGCTGGGTGTGGGTTGAAGAATTACATAATAAATTTAGATATTTAGAAAGCCTTCTGATATTTTAAGCACACAAACACACACATAAACAGATCCACACTTCTTTTAGCAGCACAACTAGTTGTTGTGGACTGAATTTTCTAGTGGCATGCCTCAATTTTTCACATCACTTTGCTTATGCTCAGGTAGAGTATCTCACTCTGAGCAGGAAAGGAGAGATTTTCTCATGACTCCATGCATTTTTCTAATGATTTTTCCCACTGCCACTCACACTTTTCCCTCTATCCTTCTGTCTACTTGGTTGGTTCTTAATCATCCTGTAAAATGTAGTTTGGAAGTCACTTTCTATGGTCTACCCATTTGATCCAAGTGTCCCTGTACATACTTATAGACAAGTGCCATAATTCTCATCAAAACAATATAATTAACACCATCATCATAACAGCTGTTACTTATTAAGCATTATCTATAGTCTAGTGACTCTGCTAAGTACTTCTCAAGTAGCATTTCATTAAATCTTCACAAAAACTCTATAAGGTAAAATGGTAAAAAATTTTACAAAGTAAGGAAAACTGAAACCCAGTGTTTAAGTCACTTGGTTTAAATCACGTACTGAGTAAGTTACAGAAAAGAGACTTGAATCCATATCAATGAAACATCAAAGTCCATGTTCTTTATCACTTAGCCAATCACTGAAAAATTGTCTTTGGTTTGTCTCCCATTTAGACTGAAACCTCTGGTAACTCCCCTGTGTCTACACTGTAGTTGTATGAATAAATAGCTTGTCTTTGCTGTCTCTTGTACTGACCAATAGAAACATAATGTGAACCACAAATGTCAGACATATAAAAAATTTTTAATTTTCTAGTAGATACGTTAAAAAAGTAAAAAGAGAGAAGCAAAATTAATTTTAAAGTAAATTTAACTTAACCCAATATGTTAAAATAATTACCTTTTCTACATATAATCAATGCAAAAATTATTGAGATATTTTACATTTACATTTCTTAGTAGTTAGTACTAATTCTTTAAAATCTACAGTGTATTTTATATGTACTTGACATCTCAATTCATGTGCTTATGATTACCACATTGGACAAGGCAGGTTTAACCCATGCCTGATAAGTACACATGCAAAGAGTGCTCAATATAGTTTTGTTTAATAAATAAATAAAATAATAAATAATATAATAAATAAATACAATGAACAGAAATGGAGAATTGCTGATTTGCATTATAGAAAGATCTAATTCACCTATGTGGAACCCTTAAAGGTCTGTCTGCAGAGAAGTTAAAAGTGTCTATTTTTAAAAAGAGCATACACAGGTATTAATGCATGCATATTGTGATAATTCCAGGATTACTGCCACTCCCTGACCTATTATGGAGAACTGTCTGCTTAGCTCAGTCAGCTCAAACTTTAGCTCCCCATTTTAGATCACACTATTAGTCTTGGGTTCCAGGTTTAAATTCATTATATATTTCATTTTCAAAGCTCCTTTAGATCACTTTAATCAATAATTATTAAAAGTAGGTTAAGAATACATATTTTTAAATTATACCAAATCAAATCAGCACATATATATATATAATTTTTAAAGCATATCCCAAAGTACGCCATGTAAAGGATATTTAAAGCAGGATTTTTTGAACCCATGGATATTTTTGATACTGTGGTGATAATACTGGTAGAAATAATCAACATTTTTAAAAGCCATTAATATGATAATAGCTAAGCTGAACACTGTAGTATCTTTTACACTCAAATAACTAACCATGGAATCACATCTCAATGATAATATTGAGTATTACTAAACCTGACCTTGGTGGGAGGAAATCTTTAAAATAAAACTGACAATTGCTAAAACGGCACATAATAAAATTATTCTTGACTTCAACTGAAGAAATTTAGATCTATAAAATTTGACTAGGGAAAACTGACATAATAGGAAAAATGGCACAAGCTCACAAACAACAACAGCAGCAATTCACCATGACAGAAGCTATAATCTGTACAATTTTACATGGACAAAAACAAAGATCAATGAGTCAAATGTTTGTCTTAAAAGTTATGTGGAAAAAAAGGACCCAAGTTAAAATAACTTCATTAAAATAAGAATAAAATGTAAAAGGTTATAAATGGAGGTGGGACTTCTAGAATAGTGAAGTGCTCTCTTTACAAAGCCATGATAAAACTAGACAAAATTGCCGAAAATGACTGTTTCAAGACTATGGAAATTGACCAAAGGCATACAACAAGTTGAGAAATGCTTATTTATACAAAACTACTCAACATGAGATAAAAACAGTAGAATTTAGTACCACTCTTGCCTGGGCCTACTCCCATCTCTACTCCTCCCAGTTCAGTTAGTTTACTAGTGCTAGCAGAATGGGAAAAGTCATTTAAAAACAAAAACAAAAAACACTATGTTTGCCACCCAAAGGGAATCACTTGATTTGGAATGGAACATGAAAAAAACCCACACTCAGTGACATTGGCAGTAATGGCAGCAATGTCTGTGGCAAGTAAACAGAGAAAGCCAGTAACTCAGATAACCTGAGGCTGTGGTACTGGCTCTGGTATGCAAAACACCAGACTAGAAATAAGTCTAATAGGAAGATTCAAGGAAATGAGATAGCGATAGAGGGGCTTGAAAAGCGATTCATGCAATCTTGGCTGATGGGAAAGCCTCGTAGCAGTTCCAGATGTTACCGAGAGCCTATCTTGGGTCCACCCACCCCTGCACAGTAAAGCTAATCTACTGACACCAGTTTGTGGTGAAAGAAAGTGTAGCATTTATTGCAGGGCACCAAGCAAAGAGTTCAAGTTCAAGTTCAGCTAGTGCTCAAAAAGCCTAAACTCCCCGATGGGTTTCCGCCAAGTATTTTTAAAGGCAAGGTGAAGAAAGGGGAGTTTCAGGGTATGTGATCAGCTCGTGCACAGTTCTCTAACTGGTTGATGGTGAGGTAACAGGGCAGTGTCACAGGGGTTAACATTATCAATCCTTAGGCTCCAGGAGGCCTGGGGACTGTGTGCTCATGGTCATCTAGTTAACATCTTCCATTTGGTGGGGGATTTCAGGTCTGTAAAACAACTCAGGAAATGTGCATCAGATACTGTTATCTCGGTACTTCAGAGAGGAGCTAAAGCAGAGGGTCTGTCCCCAGGAAGGTCCCTGAGGGTCTTGCTCAGCTACAAGGGGAGACCAGAGAGGGCCCTAGCCTTTCCACACATCTCTGGCTGAATAGAGAGCACAATTGCAGAGGAGATATGAGAGTGCCAGAAGAAAGTACAAATTGGCATTGACTTGTAAACTGCTCGAACTTTGAATGGACTGCCCAGCCCAAACACAGATCCATCAGTGGAGGGTAGAAGCCTTACTGACAATGTATTTAGATACAAATTCTGACCAAATATTGGGGTGATCTATTGGAAGCCAGGCTTTAAAATAAAAATAAGAATTAAAAAACCTAAGGTGAGTTTATACATATACGACAACAAAAGCCCAATTCTTAAAAGAAATAGCTGATAAATTAGGCTTTAACAAAATTTAAAATTTCTATTCTATGAAAGCCTATTAAGAAAATAAAAGACAAGTCACAAATTAAGAGAAAATGTTTGCAAATCACGCATCCAACAAAGGACTTGAATCCAGGATATATAAAGAACTCCCCAAACTCAGTCTTAGAAATGGACAAGTGACTTGAACAGTTACTTCACCAAAGAAGATATAAAAACAGCAAAGGATCACATGAAAAGATGCTCAACGTCATTATCCATCAGGAAAAGCAAATTAAAACTCGATAAGACACCACTGCCTACCTACACACCTATTAAAATAGCTGAAATTTTAAAAACTGACAATAGCTAGTACTTGCGAGGATGCAGAGCAACTGCATCTCTCACACCTTGGTAGGTGGAACACAAAACGGCACAATCACCTGGAAAGAGTTTGGCAGTTTCTTATAAAGTTCAACATACATTTACCAAATGACCCAGAAATCCCATTCCTGGGTATGTACTCTAGGGAAATGAAAATTTATGTTTACATAAAACTTGCATGTGACATTTTATAAATGCTCTATTCATAATCACCCGAACTGAAAAAACACAAATAGCCTTCAATGGGTGAATGGATAAACAAACTGTAGTACATCCATCCAATGTAATGCTACTCAGCAATTTAAAAATTCAAACTATTGATACACACCATAATGAATGTATCTCAAGGCATTATGCAGAGTGAAAGAAGCTAGCCTCAAAAGATTACAAAGTATGATTCCATTTATATAATATTTTTGAATAGACAAAACTAGAGCAATGGGGAATAAATCAATAGTTGCTATGGACTAGAAGTAGGGAGATGGTATGATTATGGAGGGCTGGCTTAAGGGAGTTTTAGGGATAATGGAATTGTCCTGTATCTTGATTATGGTAATGGCTATATATGTTAAAATTCATAGAACAATATAGCAAAAAAGTCATCTTTACTTTATGATGATTTGAAAAATTAAAATAAGAAAACTGTCATTAAATTATATATCACAGTGGATTTTATGGCATATAAATTATACTTCAATAAAGCTGTTAAAGAAATAAAAGTTAGTGGAAAACTAAAACAACCTAGTGTATGAAGGACTGCTAATGGTATAGACCCTCCAGGAATGAAAGTTTGGTTCACCCCAGCAAACTTGGAACCAATAATACTTCAGGTACTGGAATATATATTATATATTCAGTATAGAAAATTCACAAAAAGGATTAAGTTGGTTTAATAGGGTGTACCCCAGAAAATTCTCCCTTGAGCAAAATTACTGGTATAGTCCTATTAAAAGTATTCACATTCATAAACTAAGTGTTTAAACATTCCTAGGATCAGAATATCTGGACCTAAGTGTCTCCTGAGTCAAAATTGTGTGCCATAACTTTTTATACTCTTTGCCAAGACATTTTTGGACCCTGTAGTGGAGGGGAATACCAGAAGTTAAATCTGCCTCCTTTAACCAATACTATGCCATCCATGTCATACCCTGTCCCAACTACACACACACACACACACGTGCGCACGCATGCACACGCATGCACGTCTGTGCACACGCAGGCTTATACACTAGGCCCCTTCAAGTTCCCCTGGCCACAAAGCTCAATCTCTATGAAATGCAAGGGAGAAAAAAGTCCTAATTAGGATGAAAAATTTCATGACATGCTCCCAGATGAATTCATGCCAAAAAAATCTTTATCCCATCACTAATTTCTAGTGCATGGAAATGGCTTTCTCAGGGGTATTGAAGGAAACCTTGGGATTGTGACAGCAAATTGCTACAATGAGACTTCTTAGCCTTTCTGCCTCAAAGCTATGTCTCACATACAAAGTATGACCAAGTATGTGGATTTGTTATCCATGGTTTCTTTTTCCCGTGCATAGATATGACAGAAATAAATTGTCAGCCTTACCATCGATAGATAGGCAGACATTCCAGCAAAAGTTGAACTACTACATACTGAATACTTACTATATGCCTTACACACATTATTTAAGCCTTAAAATAAGTTTGAGAGGTAGCTATTATTTACATAGTATCCTGAGCTTTGTGAGGCTCAGAAGCGTTAAATAAGTTATCATTGCCATTGTATATGCGAGAGAAGTAAAATGACTTAGCCAACGTTACATAAATATGAAGGGGATGAACTAGAATCAGAATGTAATGTGATCTGACAACAAATTTATATGTTTAGTAAGGTGGATTAGAGGAGACAAGAACATAGGTCTAATTGCTGGGGAAGGCTATAGTCTGCAATTATTAAGAGTACAGACTTTCGAGACAGTATTATTTAGGGTGACAACCCATCCTTTCTACTTACTATGACCTTGGACACATGAGTTAACCTCTTTGTGCCTTGGTTTCCTCATCTGTAAAATGAGAATAATAATACCTGCTTCAAAGGGTAGTTGTAAGTATAAAAGAGATAAAGCAAGTATTGTGTTTGGTACATAGTAATTACTTCATAGAAATAGCAGTTATTACTATCATCATTATAATCTTGCACAATTAACTTAATTCAGCAGAGAAACTCTGATGGGATATGACACAGCATTAGTTATCTTTAAAGAATAGGGTAGGGAGGTCAAGTGTACAAAACAAAGGGGACCCGGGTGGGGAATCACAGGAGTTCCTGAATGGCCAGGGAATGTAGAGACAGACCTGAGATCCTTGAAATGAAAATAAGTAGAACAGTCATTGCAGTAGGAAGTAGAAGAGAATTAACATTTAACCGGCACTTATTAAATGCTAGGAACTATGAGAGCTACCTTACATTCTTTACCTTTATTTAATCTGGAATCAGGAGACCCAACTTTTTCTTCTAATTTTTCATTAGAGTCCAAGATATCATCAAATCCTATTTTTTCGCTTTGAAATTTCTCTGAGATTCCTTGTCTCCTGCTGTTCCTCTCATTCCTTCTGCCATCTCCCTAAATCAAGAACTCATCCTCTTACACTCAGATGCCTGAACTGGCATAAAAACAGTGTGCTCTCTGTTCTCTACTTCAATCTACCCAAGTTCCTTAGTTCAGCATGGAAAGCAATAAGCCTCTGGATGAAGACAGGCCTGTTTTGTTTGTTTTGTTTTTTTCCCAGCTTTATTAAGATATAACTGACATACGACATTGTTTAAGTTTAAGGTGTACAACATATGGTTTGATATACTTATATTGCAAAATGATTACCACCATAGCATTTGCTAACACCTACATCACATCATGTAACTACCATTTCTTTTTTATGGTGCAAAAAAGAGATCTACTCTCTCAGCAACTTAGGAGTATATGTTACACCTATAATCACCATGCTGTATATTAGAAGCCCAGAACTTACTCATCTTAAAACTGGAAGTTTGTATGTACTCTTTGACCAATACCTCCCCCTTTTCCCTACATTCCAGGTCCTCGTAACCACTATCTTACTGTTTTTATGAGTTTGGCTGTTTTTAGATTCCACATATAAGTGAGATCATACAGCATTAGCTGACCACTGGCTGACTTATTTCACTAAGCAGTATGGCCACAAGGTCCATCTATGTTGTCACATATGGCAAGATTTCCCTCTTTCTCATGGCTGAATAATAGTCACATGTACTCCTAAGCCTGTTTAGAACTACTTTGTGCGCTATAGTCCTGTGGGACTCCTGAATGCAATCCCCATGGGCTATTACAGCCAGGTGATCCAGGGACCCATCCCTCAGGCAACAGACAGAAAAGCTGGAGTGCCAGAAGTATATATAAGTTCCTCCCAGGGAGATACTAGTGATGCAGAGCAGGCTAAAGTGGGAGAGCAGGGAAGATGTCTGCAGGTTTCCCTGAGCTCCAGGGAGGATTGCAGTGAGCCCCTAGATGCTTGCTAAATTAGAAGGCTGACCCCTTGGGCAGCAGCTTTTAAAGTATGCAAATAGACCCTATTCAGGGAAGAACTGGGAGATGGACTGGTTTTGCCCGATCCCTCTGAGCTGAGCCTAATGCGTGCTTGAGCTCCCATGAATAACAGCTTCTTTTGCTTGTTATAGTCCTGCGGGTCTCAGGGACACAAGCTACAGAAGCAAGCTCCATTGGCTTTCAGAACTAGGTGTTTTGGGGACCTGTCCCTTGAGTGGGAATATTAAAAGTTGGAGCTCTACGTGTGGGGTCCTAACCCTTCACTCCTCAGGAAGAAGTTGGAGTTGGGATTCCATCCCAACTGAATGGCATTGTGCCAGAGGTCTAGTTTACGGCAAGAGTATGTCTTAGCATTTCCTATCCATTTCAATGTGAGTATAGGAGTCACACAGTTAGTTTCTGGGTTTCTTTTAGAGAGAACCGCTCCATATATAATCATCCATTCGGTGAGTACCTGGTAAGAGGGGAGTTAAGGAGCCTCCTGTGATGCCATCTCTAAAGACTGCCTGTTTTGCTTTTTAAATTGAGATATAATTCACATATCATAAAATTTGCCCTTTTGGAGTACACAACACTTCACAGTGGTTTTTAGCACATGCTCATCACCCCTGTCTAATTCCAGAACATTTTCATCCCCCTAGAAAGAAACTCTGTATCCATTAGCAGTCTTTATCTATCCCTTCATCCTCCAGCCCCTGGCAACCTACGGTACTTTCTACCTCTCTGGATTTGCCTATTCTGGACATTTCATACAAATGGAATCATACATGTTTTGCGGGTCTACTTCTTCCACTTAGTGTAATGTTTTCAAGGTTCATCCATGTTTCAACTTGTATTAGCACTTCATTCCTTTATATGGCTGATTAATATTACATTGTATGGATATACCACATGTCAGTTGTATGGTTATCCATATGTCAGTTGATGGATATTTGGATTAGCTCCACTCTTTGACTATTATGAATAATGCTGCTATGAACATGTGTGTATAAGTTTTTGTGTATATATATGTTTTCAATTCTCTTGGGTATTTACCTAGAAGTGGAATTGCTGGATCATATGGTAACTATGTTTAGTTTCTTGAGAAACGGCCAGAGTGTTTTCCAAAGTGGCTGCACCATCTAACAGTCCCACCGGCAGTGTATAAGCGTTCCAATTTCTCCACGTGCTAGCAAATATTTGTAATTGTCTGTCTTTTTGATTTAGCTGCTATACTGGATGTGAAGTGGTATCTCATGTTTTGACTTGTATTCCCCTAATGATTAATGATGTTGAGCATTTTTTCATGCGCTTGTAGGTCATTTTGTTTTCTTTGGAGAAATGCATATTCAAACCCCTGGTCCACTTTAAATTGGGTTATTTGTGGTGAGTTGTAAGAGTTTTTTATGTATTCTGAAATTTGACCCTTTCATATTCATTGTTTGCATATTTTTTCCCATTCTGTGGGTTGTCATTTCACTTTCTTGATAGTGTCCTTTGAAGCACAAAAGCTTTTAATTTTGATGAAATCCAACTTATCTCTTTTTTCTTTGGTTGTTTATGGTTTAGGTGTCAACCTAAGAAACCATTGGATAGGCCTGATTATAATACCAACTCTGCCAATCACTAGAAGATAGGATATTTAACCTCTCTTAAGCTCAAGTTCCACATTTAGAAAATAAAGATAATAAAGCCTTCCTTCAGGGAAGTGATGTATATAACTTGGTCAAGCACACAGTATAAACTAGGTTCTCAATAAATTGCAGTGGTTATTTCCTACTTTTCTCCATACACATTAGGTTTGAACGTCTTGCCAAATCCTGCCCCACTTTCATGGCTCAACATATATCCCACTTCATCTTATATAACATGTTCTGCAACTACTCCTATCCACATTGGTTCTTCCTTTCTCTAAACTTCTTTGGGCTTACAACCACAGCTACATATCACAACTGCTTCACATTAGTTGCTTTGTCTCCTTGAGTTCAGGGACCACAGCTTGTAGCTCTTTGGTGCCTCCCTCGACCACCTATAGTTGAACTGAACATATGAATGAGGTGGATGGTAAGCCTACAATGTGTGCAATCAGACATCTGTTCTGATTATACTTTTGGTTAAATCACTTAACCTCTCTGAAGCAGTGGGTCAGACATATAAGTGAAACAGGGATTGTGTGGTGCGTTCTGCATTCAAGCATGTCCAAGCTTTATACATGAGATGAAATATTAACTCTTTGTACAGTGAGTATCTATAAATACTCATTCTTCCTTTGGAATAAGAACTTTTATACTAGGTAGCTTCATAAAGACTAGCAAACTCCACCCAGCTCTACCTCCTTTTACACTTAACGGGAGCACAGAAGGTGAAGTGATTGTTCAATGTCATAAAATCAGTAACAAAGAGGAAATTTGAATCGCAGTCCCTTGACTTCTATTCCAGTGGTACTTCTGTCATCTTACAATTTGGCAACAAGTGAGAAGTACTTGACACAGGTACTTCAGGGACTGGAGTTTCCTTCTATGTGAATTTTTACAGAGGTAGAATTTAAGAAAAAAATTATTTAAACTTTGCCTTATTTTGAATTTTCTCTAGGGATTGCTGATTAGATAATATGCAAAGTATGCAATCCTAACTGGGAAAATATCTAAACCAAACATGGGTGTGCTGATCAGTGTTTAACAGCCCAGTTCCCAGGGGGTAGGAGTCCTGATTAATAGAGGAGGTTGCTTATTTTCACGGTATAAATACCCCCACCATGACCAATTTCAAGCTACCAACATGATGCCGAACAGGTGGCAAAATTCCTTAAAAATTTAAAAATCAATTTCATGAGCTAATGACAAGCTAGCTCTAGCACACCACTGGAGCCTGTGTTTTTATCTCCAGAGCAGAGACTGACTTGAGTGTTTACTTGTTAGAATTCAGGAGATTTCATTGGGACAATACACTGAAGTGTTTTCAGAACAGCTCTACAGTTAACATGGATAATTATCATGAAATTAGAATACTTTATCTAAAATGCATAGAAAGAGTAGCTTTCTCTTGCAAATTCCTCCAGCCAAATACAAAAGAAAGTATTAGATCTTCACACACACAGTTCTCTAGAAAGAAGTAATATTTGAGAGAACAGAAACCAAGGCAAGCATCCTTCTGTGAGATCCACATTAAAGGAATCACCTGTACCTGTTTCATTCTGTCAACTTGTATTCCACTCATAAAACACAATAGGATAGCTATGTCTATACAAAGTCTGAAAGTTTCTCTCTACCTTGTAAAGGTCAAAGAAAACTGTGGATAGATTTAAAACGGCTTGTGAAATATGATTATGGCAAAGCAGTACAGGCACTAAATTGTTAGGCCTCTATGTAATAAGAGAACCATATAATCTGATAGACATTTTACAGGTATAATTGAACCTTGCTTTTTACAGCTGATATATTAGTAAAATGATGTGTGTCTATTACATTGTGAAAAGTCAAGTAACATTTTAGATCCATGGTTCTATTTTTTCTGTTTGATCTTAGACATCCTTGAAAATCTAACAAAAACTTTGAACCGTTTTACAGAAAATGCACATAACTGCATAGGCAGAAAAATTTGCATAAAATGTTAAAGAACTTACAGACATCCTGTCACTCAACCACTGACTGCTAGACTCACATAAAGAACCCGTATATTAAGTATAAATGACACCTTGATATTCAAAGAAAACCCAAGACGATTACTTAAGAAAGGCAAAAGGATTATCTGTAAAAGAAAGCAACCACCTTAATTTATATTTTCCTTAAGTTAATCTTTTATTTATGGAGTTGAAAGACAGAGTCGCAGATATAAGGAGATAGAGGATTTAGGGGTCAAATACCACAAGTCCCTCATTTTACAAATGGGGAAACAAAGGCCCCAAGCACTGAATCAACTAGAACAAAGTCTCCATGACTAGGAGGTCTCATGCCATTGTATAAGGGACATAGCCCTGGACATCAGAAGCCCTGAGCTCTAGTCAAGTCCTGACATTTATGACCTACATGGTATTGGGCATATCATTTAGCTTATTTATAACTCAAAGTTGTTAAAAGAATTAAATGAGATGATATTTATGAAAATAGTAAATATTAAAATATCATAAAACAAGGTAAAAGTTTCATAATTATGCTATAGAATGGGAGAAAATATCTGCAGATCACATATCTGATAAGGGGTTAACATCCAAAATATATAAAAAACTCATACAACTCAATAGTAAAAATATAAATAATTAAAAATTGGGAGGGAACTGAATAGACATTGTCCCAAAGAAAACAATACAGATGGTCAACAGGTACATGAAGAGTACTCAACATCACTGATCATCAGAAAAATGCAAATCAAAACCACAATGAGATATTACCTCACACCTTTTAGAAGGGCTATCATCAAAAAGACAAGAAGTAACAAGTGCTGACAAGGATGTAGACAAAAGAGAACACTTTCCCACTGTTGCCAGGAATGTAAATTGTTGCAGCCACTACGGAAAGTATGGAGGCTGCTCAAAAATTAAAAATAAAACTACCATATGATGCAACAATTCCACTTCTGGGTATTTATCTAAAGGAAACAAAAACACTAACTTGAAAAGGTATCTGTACCCCCATATCCACTGGAGCATTATTTACAATAGCCAAGACATGGAAATAACCTATATGTCCATCAATGGATGAATGGATAAAGAAAATGTGAGCTAGATATAGATATACGATATAAATAATATTATTCACATATTTAGATAGATAGATATAAAATATTATTCAGCCTAAAAAAAGAGAAATCCTGCCATTTTCAACAATATGGGTGGACCTTGAAGCCATTACGCTAAATGAAGAAAGTCAAACAGAGAACGACAAATACCATACGATCTCCCTTATGTGTGACATCTAAAAACCAAACAAACCAACTGAACTCATAAATACAGAGACAGATTGGTGTTTGCTGGAGTGGAGACTGGGCAGAATGGGTGAAGGTAGTCAATAGTTACAATAAGCCTGGGGATGTAATGTACAGCATGGTGACGATAGTTAATAACACTGTGTTGTGTATCTGAAAGTGGCTAAGAGAGTAGATCTTAAAAATTCTCATCACTAGAAAAATAATTTCTAACTATGTGTGGTGATGGATGTTAACTAGACTTATTGTGGTAATAATTTTGCAATATATACTTATACTGAATCATTATGTTGTATACGTAAAACTAATATGATTTTATATATTAATAATATCTCAACAAAAACAATAAAATATTGGTAATATCCAATGTTGGCAATATAGTCATGGGTACAATTTCTTAGGGGGACTATTTCTATTAAAATTTTGACTTCATTTCCGGTTACCTATCCTGAAAAAATACTCACACACTGAACTAAGATACCTGTATAGGTTATTCATTGCAGCGTTGTTTGTAATAGTGGAAAGTTGGAAATAGCCAAAATATTTCTGAAAGAAAAATAGCTAGATAAATTAAGGTACATCTTTATAGAATGATGCATAGCTTTTAAAAAGAATGAGGTAAAATTATTTTTTTCAAGATTATGATAAATGACAGATGAAGCATATTCTTTGTGCATACGAATCTTATCAGATTCAAGTCTAGCTAACACCTGAGATAAAATCTTTTATAAAGAAAAAAACATACAAAGGTGCTGGGGTTAGTGGTCATAGGAAGGACATCTATTACAAAGTGGGATAAGGGAAAAAACACTAGATTAGGAGTTAAGAGATCTGGGTTCAAGTTCTAAATCTGCTATTAACTAGAAAACTGGCAAATCATTTCAGACCTCTAGACCTCATTTTTTACAGGGAGCAGAGCTTCTTAAACATTTGTAGAGGTGTCAAAACCAGACCCCTGTAAGAACACAATGAAAACTTAACAGGTGTATTAGCTTTGGCAAGTTACTTAACCATTTTGAGCCACAGTTAATTCATCTATGAAACGTGAACTAATGCTATTCCTCAGGTTTGTCACGAGACTTAAATAATGTGGTAATGGTTAAAGTACTATCATCGGGTAGGTGTCCAATAAAAGCAGTTACGCCATTATGATAGTGCTCAGATCCTTTCAGGGAATCTGTACCCTCTCACAAGGTTCTGAATAAACTATTTAAAGGCCCATGGAAAGGAGATACTCCTTCTTGAAATTTTGTTAGAAAGACCAAACTGTAAACTTCTATAAGTCTGTCTGCAGTTTTTACTAAGTCAATATCTAGAGCTGTGCTGTCCAATATGGTAGCCACTAGTCACATGTGGCTCTTAAACACCTGAAATGTGGTTATTGTGGCTGAGGAGCTATACTGAACTGTACTGTAAGTATAAAACAGATACTGGGTTTTGAAGACAAACAAAAAACAGAAGAGAAATATCTCACTATTACCGGTGCTGATAAAGAATGCACATTTTAGTCACTTCCTAGGCATGAAACACTACCAGTAAAGAAGTAGGTCTTTAGCAATCTGATTTTTCATGTGTCTTTTCTTCAAAAATAGTAACTTTTGTTACTGTAATGGTTTATAAAATGTTAAACAACTAATATCTACTTCATACATTAGAGCACAAATTAAGGACATAAATTAGATCAAGAGTTAAAAGTAATATAACCCCCTAAGTGCAAGCTAAGCAGCTCAATCATTGTATTTAACTGTTATCAAGTAAAGACTAGTTTTCTCTCTCAATTCAGAGCTATCCCTTGGTACAGTTCTTGCCTACTTTCTTTTTTACTCTGTTCTCTAATGTTTATCTGAGTGCAGATATTAACTGTCCAACATTTTAATGAAGTATTTTTTTTATTAAATTGTTCTCTCAAGTAAGATGGAGAACTATTTTAAATTTTTTGCTTTAAAACATGACATTAAAATGACTAAAATAAAAAATACTGACTTTGCCAAATATTGAGAATTTGGAGCAACTGGAACTCTCATACTTGGCTGCTGGGAGTATAAAAGGGTACAATCATTTTGGAGAATTATTTGTAAGTTTTTTATAAGTTAAATATACATCCTAGGACCCAGCAATTCCATTCCTAGGTATTCACCAAAGAGAACTGAAAGCCTATGTCCACGTAAAGACTTGTACAAAAATGTTTATAGTAGCTTCATTCATAATAGCCAAAATTCGTAAAATAACTCATCAATAGGTTAATGAACAAACAAGTTGTATTATATTAACACAATGTAATATTATTCGTCAATAAAGAGGAATAAAATATTAATGCATGTAAAAACATCAATTAACTAAAGGCAGCATGTTGAGCAAAAGAACCCTGACACAAATTCATAGATTCTGTATGATTCCATTCATATGAAGTTCTAGAAGAGGCACAACTAACCAATGGTGACAAAAAAGTCTGAGATTATGTGTGAGGTGATTGAAAAAAGGCAACAGAGAGCTTTCTGGGGTGATGAAAGTTTGGGGTGGTGGTTACATGAATATACACAAATATCAAAGTTTATTGAACCAAGCACTTAAGTTCTCTGCACTTTATTGTAGGTGAACTATGACTCAGTTATCACTTGGCTTGGTTTTAGAAATATTAATTCTAAAATTCTCCCTGTCTTGTAATAGATCTACTTTTTAACACTATCAAAGGGGATTCTTATGCAGGTGGCTCACTGACCTCTCGATGGAAAGCACTACCTGTGAGAGATTAAAACTTGTGCTTTTCCTTATATTATACTTTCCATGAAATAATAAAAACAAAAAGTAAAAATAGAGTTTTAACCATGACTCTGGGCAGCTGTACATACAGTAAGGCACAAATAAGTAGAAAGAGTAAGCTACTCATCACATGGGTTAGACTGTAGGTCCCAAACCTGGGTGCACTTCAGAATCACACAGGCAACCTTATAAAATATGTTCCATAATCGTACCAAGAATGCAGAATCTTTCTGTGGTGAGCCCAGGAATCTATATTTTTAAAAGTTCACCCAAGGGATTCAAATGAGCAACCTAATTTAGGAAAGATTGATCCAGACAATAAGTATTAGCTAAGGGAGAAATCAAAGTGTGATGCAGTCATCTGTTCAACTATATCTTTTCTTTACATCAGAAAGATCCAAGTCCAATATATATGTATGTGTGTATATATATATATATATATTTTTTTTTTTTTTTTTAGGAAGCCCCAGGTCCAATATTTTTGTTCTCAATTTTTCAGAACGTAATGCAAAATATTTGCATTCCTTTATTCAATAACCAGTAGGGGCAATGTTTTATAGTAGAAAGACCTAAGAATTAAAAACCTGGTGGACTTGAGTTGGAATTTTAACTCTGCTCCCTTCAAGCCATGTGACATTGGGAAAGTCATTTATCTACTATGAGACTCAGATTCCACTTTGGCTAAAATGGAGTTTTTGATATTGCTTTGACTTAATGACTGTGAAAGCAGCAAGTACATGGAATATAAACAATAAATGTTTGCCTTATTTCATCTCAATAAGTGTTGAAGAGATATTTCCAGCCTTCATAAAATAAAATAAAATGGGAAATCACCTGAGTTTATAATGGGATAGATTTATACTCTATTCCTTCTTAAATATCAGAAAGTTCTAGTCTTTTATTATTATTTTAAGTTCATTAGCATCACAAGTACTCTTTGTCGTCAAAAAAAAAATCTTCAAGGATTCACCTAGGTAATTTCAATTTCCTTTTGGTAGTTGTTTTTCAAAGCTATAGTTGTCACAGTTCTAGTGGGATAATTCATTATCTCATCATTGAATGGACATTTCATCAAACACATTTCACTGTTGAGACAACTTGTCAGTGATACTCAATTGTCCGTCTCATCAGCAATATAGTGTATAGTAACTAAATTTTTACATCTCATCCCTATTGCTCATGCATAATTCATATTTTATATGTCAAACATCAGCCACACATATATTGTGCTAATAAGCATGGAAAATAGAGTTTACACTCTCAGATGGCTTCTCCGACTATACAAACAATTGCATTATTTTTCTAAGTACAGGGCTAGCCAAAGGCGTAACTATGAAGCAGAAGCCCCACTTCCCTAACCTACCTCTCAAGGATCTTTCTAGCTACCCAAGCTATCCAAATCATGTTCAATAAATTCCCTCTAAAGTACTAATGACTGTTTAAAACAACTGGGAATTCTATTCCTCTTTTAAGCTCTAGCTCAAGCAACTATCCTTCCACTGTACGTTTTTTACTTCTCGATAGTAACACTTGAGCTGCTGATTAATGGATGGGCCTTCCCAATGTGTTGAGTTTCTTGAGGCAAAGTTAAATCCCTTTTATTAATTATAGTTTTCTCAGGGATTAGCACCATGCTTGGCACATAGATGTATTAAATATAATTGATAATTAAATTGAATTCCATTTAAATTAAATTGAAATGGATCAATTTTACATTCTGAAAGGGCATTTGCACTTTGAAAGAAACAAGTACACAATGCAAGCTTATACTCCACATATGCATATCTTGGACTTAGATGAAGGAGATATTTATAAACGAGGTGAAAAGTACAACTTTCCTGTCACTACTCAAATCACATCAAACTGTAAATGAACTGTTTCACCCACTCGCCTATCTTTCCATTCTAATCTTTACAGCTAGCCTCCAGCCAAACTACTGCCTCTGCCTGATTACCTCTCCATGTCCTCTGCATCTGGCAAACTGCTTCTTATCATTTAAAATTCATATCAAAAGTCACCTCCTCCAAGATGCCCTCTCTGATTTCCTCAGACATTCACTACCTTCTCTGAGTTTCCACAGTGCTCTTTTTATACTACTAGCAATGGTACATAGCTACAAGTAACGAAGTATTGGGTTGGCCAAAAAGTTCCTTCAGTCTTTTTTTTTTTTTTTTTTTTGCGGTATGCGGGCCTCTCACTGTTGTGGTCTCTCCCGTTGCGGAGCACAGGCTCCGGACGCGCAGGCTCAGCGGCCATGGCTCACGGGCCTAGCCGCTCCGCGGCATGTGGGATCTTCCCTTACCAGGGCACGAACCCCTGTCCCCTGCATCGGCAGGCGGATTCTCAAGCACTGCGCCACCAGGGAAGCCCCTCCTTCAGTCTTTAAGTAAAAATAAAAGACACATTTTTCATTTTCACCAAGATCTTTATTGAACAACGTATTCACCCTTTTGTTCCACTATCTTCTGCCATTTTCCAGGCAACTTCATAATTCCATCTTCCCAAAACGTTTTATCTTTTTGAGCAAAGAACTGTTCCAGGTCCCTTGTACAGTTTTCCAGGGAATGGAAATTTTTTTCCAAGAAAATTTTGTAGAGACCAAAATAAATGGAAATCTGAAGGTGCAACGTCTGGTGAATATGGCAGATGATTCAGAACTTCCTAGCCAAGCTGTAACAGTTTTTGCCTGGTCATCAAAGAAACGCGGCCTTGCATTATCCTGATGGAAGATGATGAGTTTTCTATTGACTAATTCCAGATGTTTTTCCTCGAGTGCTGCTTTCAGTTGGTCTAACTGGGAGCTGTACTTGTTGGAATTAATCATTTGGTTTTCCGGAAGGAGCTCATAGTAGAGGACACCCTTCCAATCCCACCACATACACAACATCACCTTCTTTGGATGAAGAACGGCCTTTGGTGTGGCTGGTGATGGTTCATTTCACTTGCCCCACGATCTCTTCCATTCCACATTATTGTACAGTATCCACTTTTCATTGCCCATCACAATTTATTTTAAAAACGGAACGTTTTCATTACATTTCAGTAGAGAATCGCATGTGGAAATACAGTCAAGAAGGTTTTTTTTCACTTAACTTATGTGGAATCCAAACACCAAAGTGATTAAAATAACCAAGCTGGTGCAAATGATTTTCAACGCTTGATTTGGATATTTTGAGTATGTTGGCTATCTCCCACGTGCTATAACGTTGATTGTTCTCAACGTCTCCGTTTGATCGCTATCAATTTCAACTGGTCTACCCGACTGTGGAGCATCTTCCAGTGAGAAATCTCCAGCACAAAACTTCGCAAACTACTTTTGACACGTTTGATCAGTCACAGCACCTTCTCCATACACTGAACAAATTTTTTTTTTTGCATTTCAGTTGCATTTTTACCTTTCTTGAAATAATAAAGCATAATATGCTAAAAATGTTGTTTTTCTTCCATCTTCAATATTAAAATGGCTATACAAAAATTCACCAATTTTGATAAGTTTTTTTTTTAATGCACATTGATATGACAGCTGTCACAATACAATCTAACAAAATTATTTCGAGGTTAAAGACAACTAAGTGTTACTAGAGCCATCTTACAGAAAAAAATGAACAACCATTTTGGCCCACCCAATACCTACTATGGGTGGGCATTGTAATTAGACATCCTATAAAATTTACTTAATTTTATTCTTGTAACAACCATACAAAACAGACTTTCATTTCATTTTTGAAAAAATTGGAGGCTCAAAGGAATTAAGTAACCTACCAAAGTTCACACAGGTAGTAATCCACAAAACAAGAGTTCAAACTAGACTGTGACTCCAAAGCACATGTCTTCCCTGTATGGCATAGCTCCTGAATAAATAAATGACTAACTAAATGTGACCTGACAAAAGATAGCATATTCTCATGAGCACACAAGTGACTAAGATAAATAAGTCGCAGATTTCACCTTCCTTTTCACATTTACTATTTAATGCACTATTTAACGCACTGGAGTGCGTTAAGATGCCTATGTTAACACACCTGATGCTCGCTCGCTCGTTCGCTCGCTCGCGGCAAAGAACGCACCACAATTCAAATGTAATCCTCTTGGAATCATGACAAAAACCACCTACAGCAACTGAGCATTTTAGAATACAGTTCCCCAATTCAAAATCCTACTGTCAAGCCAGCTTCATTATATATTATTTCCATTTAAGCCCATACTGATCACATTTTCCTTGGTTATCAGCCCCAGTGATTCCAATAGGGAGATATAACATGCATAAAATATCTGCTGAGCCAGGTTAAATGAATGTCATTTAATAGACTAATATTATTAACATTATATGATGATTTGCAATTACCAGTCAAATAAGATCAGCTACCAGAAGACCAGGGAGGTCTTAGTAAGAGGTGAACCACAAAATCAGCACACTTCCTGCTCAATGGATGTATAACCTAAATGGGCAACTGCCAGCAAGGGAGGGATAGAAGGGCTCTCCAGGGAGAGGTGAGAAGGAGGAATCCACCAACTGTTCTAGTCCTTAATGAAAAAGGCTTATGTGAAAAACAAGCTCATCTGCACTCCCTCATCTATCCTCCCACAAAATGCATTTACCCTCTCTGCAAGCACACTGGGTTAATACACTGATGTGGAGAGCCAGCTGTGGTTCAGGGTTCTAATGTAGATTCCAGTCCTGGGTCTGCCACTAACAATTTCTGTGACCTTGGTCTCTTTTTTTCTCATAGAGCCCCTGTTTCCTTACCAATAACACTGAAAGATAACCCTAGTTCAGTCTAAGATCCTTCCAATTCTAACATGTAATACTTTACCACTGAATACAGATACCAACTCATTTAAGTTCAATTTTCCCCACTCTCTGTTTCTAAACTGACATCACTGTTGGCAACCTGCCCCAGCAGTGATCCTTCTTATACCAGCTAAAGCTGCTGGTACAAGAATGCATCAAAAACTAGGGAGCAGGGGCTTCCCTGGTGGCACAGTGGTTAAGAACCTGCCTGCCAGTGCAGGGGACACAGGTTCGAGCCCTGGCCCAGGAAGATCCCACATGCCGCGGAGTAACTAAGCCCACACGCCACAACTACTGAAGCCCTCATGCCTAGAGCCTTTGCTTTCAACAACAGAAGCCACCACAGTGAGAAGCCAGCACACCGCAACGAAGAGTAGTCCCCACTCGCCGTAACCAAAGAAAGCCTGCGCACAGCAACGAAGACCCAACGCAGCCAAAAATAAAAATAAATAATAAAACAAATAAATTTATAAAAACAACAACAATAACAAAAAAAAAAAAACTAGGGAGCAGAATTATTTTTACAATTTTCAATGTAAAATTCAATGTCTCCAGTGCTTCTCTTCACCTATGGAAAAACAGGTCCCTTAACTGAAATGATCTAACAGCTCTTCAGGATCTGGCCTTCCAATACCTCTCTAATTTCAATTCCTATTCTCCCTCACTGACCCCCTCTTCATTCATCCTCTACCTCCTGGCTGTTCCTCTCTCACACTAGGCAGACTCCCACCTCAAAGGCTTTGTATTTTTTTCTTCTACCTGGAATACCCCTCTATCTCACAGCTGCCTGGTTTGCTCTCTCACTTTCTTCAGATGTTCATTAAAAACTCATTTGCTCAATAAGGCCTACCCTCACTACCATCCACTCAACATTTCATATCCCCCATCCCTACCTTATTCTCTCCCCTCAGCATTGATCACTATCTAATTAATTCATCATCTTGTTGATTGCCTATCTCCCCCAGTAGAATTTAAACCCAGTAAGGGAAGAGGATTTGGGGCCTGTTTAGTTCCTTTCTGAATTCCCAGTGCCTAGAACACTGTCCAGGATATAGTAGGCACCCAATAAGTATTATATTTGTTGAATGGATGAATAAAATCCCTCTTCCCGTCACTCACTGTAATCCAGACACACTGATCTTCTCCTTCCTTATCATGAAATCCAAGTTTACTCCTCCTCAGGACCTTTGTATTTGCACTTCCTTCTGCCTGGAAACTCCTTCCAAAGATTTCTACATGGCCTTCCTTATCTTTATACTCAGATTTATATTCAAGTGTTATCTTGTCCAAAAGGCCTTCTCGGTTCAAACTATCTAAAATGGCAACATTATTCTTCATGTATTTTTCTTACTCTTTTTTCCCTCATAACTGCAACAGTGGTAGAAGTGAGCCACTCAGATCTCCTTCAAGGGAAGTTTCCAAGGGAGCAAACTGACTGATATCTCCAGCTGTCTGTATCCATTCTGTGGTCTCTGAGGCCATGCATCCCCTGGGCTGCTCCCAGCCAATAACTGAGCACAGCATTACTAAAGGCTGATTCCTAAGGGGTTCAGAAGTCCTGTAATAGGCAACTTTAGTTCAGGGACTCCCCATTGACCTTGCTGAAACTTTCTTAGAACTGTACTCTCTGATTCTTCCTCCCCAAAACTCCTACCTTCCCCCTTTCTTTTCACAGTTTTCAGACCTGCATCATGCCCTGAAGTTTCTCCTGTTCATTCCTGTTCCCTCTCCTTTACTCTTCACAGGGATCTCCCCCCAAGAGTCTTTTACACCATTTAATCCTGTCTTAGAATGTATTTGCTTCTTGGAGTACCTGAACTAACAATAAAATAAAAAATTGTTTATTTTTAATTGTCCACCTCCCTCACCTCATGAAAGTAGACTTAGTCTATTTTATTTACTGTTATATCTAGAGCATATAAAGTGATGCTTGCAAAGCATCATTAAAAAATATCTTTTGGGGGCTTCCCTGGTGGCGCAGTGCTTGAGAGTCCGCCTGCCGATGCAGGGGACACAGGTTCGTGCCCTGGTCCAGGAGGATCCCACATGCCGCGGAGCGGCTGGGCCCGTGAGCCATGGCCGCTGAGCCTGTGCGTCCAGAGCCTGTGCTCCGCAATGGGAGAGGCCACAACAGTGAGAGGCCCGCGTACCGCAAAAGAAAAAAAAAATCTTTTAATGAGAAATATTACCGTTTTCTGTTAATTTAATTCATTCATGAAAGAAATATTGAGTGTCTACTTTCTTTCAGGCACTATGCTAAGTACTCAGTAAATCAAGGATCTAGTAGAAAACATAAACAACTAAACAAGTAATTTAAATAAACTATGTGAAGGCTTTATTAAAAGTATTCACAATGTATGGAGCACAAATAACTTTGCATAAACATGTAAAAATTTAAATCATATACATATTTATGATAAAGTACTATGAATATCCCATGAATTATACAAGGAGTAATTCAACTTCAATAACCAAGGTCCCTTGTCTTTGCTCTCAAGACCTCTTTAGAAGCAAATGTTCCTTATGAAGATTTTCTTCAGGTGTACAAAGTAAAGTGAAGGCCATTCCTTACTGATAGCAGTACACTGCTCAATATTACACTGATAAACTAGGTAAAAGTGAAACTGAATATTTTTTGAAAGGCAAAAACAATGTGTGAATCAGCAATATTATTCAAACTTTTCTAGCTCAAGTCTGTAAGAACAGTCCACCTCAAATTCTGTCTACTCTATGAACACTGTTATGATTCCCTCAAAACTAGGCCGGTCCCTTGTTGTTGTTGTTTTTTGTTTTTGTTTGTTTGTTTTTTACCCAAGGATCAAACCCATGCCCCCTGCAGTGGAAGTACAGAGTCTTAACCACTGGAATGCCACAGAAGTCCCAGTCCCTTGTTTTATATGCTGTCAAAGCACCCTGTACCTTTCCTTCTTAGAATTTACCAAAAGTGTAATGCATTAGTCATTTGTGAACAGTCTCATTAGTAGATAATAAGTTCCAAGAGAGAACCACATCTATTATATTGACTACTGTATCTCCATCACCTGATCTGAGTATGGTCTCAATTAGTATTTCTCGAATGGCTTATATGGAAGAATGGATGAATAAATTAAAAATGAATGAATGAATGATATAAAAAATTTCCCCTCATATGATCAACTGTAAAATTATCTCCCATATCTAAATTCCCATTGCATTTTAAATATACTTATCACACCCTTCTATCCATCTATCCATTCATGATGTAAGTAAAAGCTTTTCAAAATAGTGAAGAGTGGTACATTTTCACCACTCTTGTCACAGGCATGAAAACCTTCAGATTCAGTTGCTCCTGAGATCAATGACTCAGCATTCCCAGGTGTTAACTATCCGAGTTAGGATTTGGATGTGACAAAGAATGATCCTCTTATTTCCATCCTAGAAGAATGGTCACCTCTCCTGCTTCTAATCACTTTGTCTGGGCTTCTTTACTTTCTAGCCCTGGGTAAAGCCCAGACTGTAGTACTCATTGCTTGAGCAGCCTGCCTTCTGTTCAAGGGACAGATGAATTAAACTCCTTTTGCTGAAAGATGTCTTATATCTCTTCTTCCCTTTTTTTTTCTTAACTCTGTCCTACCAGTCACTTCTGTTTCCAGAGAGTCCTTTAAAATCCCTTCTATCCATTCAGTCATCCAACTTCTATCCCCTTTATGCTACATTCTTCTATATTATAACGTGAAACACAAATTCTATCTTGAATTGCAGTTATTAATAACCATATTTAGCTCTCTTGCTGAATTCTAAGTGTCCCAAAAGGTATAATTGTTGTCTGTATCCCCCATAAGACCTAAAAGAGTGCCTTGCACAAAGTAGGGAATCAGGTATTTTTATTTATAGTGGATATATCTTGTTCAAGTTACAGATAATCCCCATTTATTTCAGTATAACCAAATCCATTAAAAAGAGATGAAGTTGGCCTGATTCTGTCTGCTTCCCAAGCTTCTCCTCTAACTTTGAGCTGTCCTCTACCACTGCAGCAGTGGTGCTCATTGCCAGATGATGCCATCATCTGACTCAGAAGAGAAACAGTAGTATCTGGAGAAGTGGCTGCATAATGGACTAAAGAGGCACAACTTCAAGCAGTTGAAAGGAGAGAGATAAGCCTCTGAATAACCCAAAATACAGCTTCCAAAAGTGACACTGGTTGCTTGGGAAAGGGTCCCAGCAGACAGGTTAACTGGGCTTGAGACGGTAGGAGGGTGGCTTTGAAGCACAGGTGGAGAGCATGGTTTTAAGCAGAGGATTAAAAATTCTTCAAATAATAAGTTTCTCTTAAGCAAGGAGAAAAAGAAAACAGAAGAGAATCCTAATAAATTTCTACCATATCAACCCCTGTAAGTTAGCAATCACCATCCATGCTACCAACAACTTATATAAGGCAGAAAAATGAATGGAAAGAGGATGGGCAAGAGTAATGTGCAAAAGGGATGAAGAAGAGAGTGAAGAAATGTTAGGAAAAGGGAAGGATAGTTGATTTTAGTTTATAAAGTTCTGAGTTTGCATTTACATTTTTCTAAACACACATTCATTCTCCCTGTCTGTCTGTCTGTCTGTCTGTCTGTCTCTCTCTCTCTCTCACACACACACACACACACACACACACACACACACACACACACACACTTTACAAAAAGTCATGAAGGCAAAAGCACAGTAAAAGCAGAATGTCCTTGCCCGGGTCTGAGTCTCATTTCTGTCTCTCATCACAACTGATGTGCTGATCACTGAGGACAGACTGTACTGACTTCAGGAAAATAACCACTAATGCCAGGAAAAGTATAGAGGACAAACAAGTCTGTGGTTGAGTAAATCAATCTAACCTGAAAATTTGCAGCAATCAGCCTTTAGGAGTTACAAAAGACAATGCTCTGTATTTCTGCATCAGCTCTCAAAAATTTCAAAGCACTATCACATCTATTATCTTCTTATCTTCCTGCACCACAACATTCTTGGACTAGGTATCTAAGGCACTGAGAAGTTAAATGCCTATTAGGTCATACAACTAACTGATGACTGCTATTTCTATCAAATAGCAGGGAGGAAAGCTGAACACTGGATCAAACAAAAGACTTTCTCACCAGACTACCTCAATTGTCCCTCTGTGTTTTCAAGGCCTGAAATTAGCAAGTAACCTGCCAAAATAAGGTGAAAATTGCTTACTGCCCTCTTACAAAAGGTGAGTAGGTAAGCTTGGCTATAATTATGTAGAGTAGATATCTGATTTAACTTCCTTCTTAATTTCTTTGTTGTCTGGATATTTACTAATGTTTTATGTGACCTCATAAGCAAGGAGTAAAGAAAAGGGGAAAGAAAAAAAATGTAGATAAATTTAGAAATATTAGGGCTTGGCACAATATTTCCAAAAGGTCTCTCAGAGTAAACTACATATCTTCAGATGCCCTAAGAGGAGTTTAGCTTCCTGCCCAGGAAACGATCCTCAGAACAGAAGGTGATGTGTGAGGAAGAGTCAGGAGAAAGGTGTGGGGGGGCAGGCGGGACAATTCACATAAACTAAGGCCTCAGTTCACATTTCCTCTTAAATGCCCAAGTCTAGCCAAACCCCACCCTCACACACACACACAAAAAAACAAGAGGATATGAGCTCTGCATCCCATTGGCTCCTTCTGGAAATCCATCTTCTAATCAGAGCTTCGTTCCAGGACTCTGCTCAATTCTATGGCAGAACAAGAAAAGTACAATTTGCCCTAGGGTTCTGTCTCTCTGGGGTATTTCTTGTTTGTTTGTTTTTACTATACCTTTTGGCTCATGTTATCATTGGTGGATTTGTTTCTTGGTTTGGTTGTTCTCTTCTTTCTCTCTTTTCTAATTACTTCTTAATTTTTTTATTTTTAATAATTATTTTTTAATTTAATAACATTCTTTCTTTCTTTCTTTTTTTTCTCACTTTTCTTCTGAGCCATGTGGCTGACAGGATGTTGGTGCTCCAGCCAGGGGTCAGGCCTGAGCCTCTGAGGTGAGAGAGCCGAGTTCAACACATTGGTCCACCAGAGACCTCCTGGCCCCACATAAAATCAAAGGGTGAAAGCTCTCTCAGAGATCTCCATCACAATGCTAAGACCCAGCTCCACTCAATGACCAGCAAACTACAGTGCTGGACACCCTATGCCAAACAACTAGCAAGACAGGAACACAACCCCACTCATTAGCAGAGAGGCTGCCTAAAATCATAATAAGTTCACAGACACCCCTAAACACACCAACAGACACGGTCCTGCCCACAAGAAAGACAAGATCCAGTCTCATCCACCAGAACACAGGCACCAGTCCCCTCCATCAGGAAGCCTGCACAAACTACTGAACCAACCTTACCCACTGGGGGCAGACACCAAAAACAACAGGAACTGCAAACGTGCAGCCTGTGCAAAGGAGACCCCAAACACAGTGAGTTAAGCAAAATGAGAAGACAGAGAAACACACAGCAGGTGAAGGAGCAAGGCAAAAACTCACCAGACCAAACAAATGAAGAGGAAGTAGGCAGTCTACCTGAAAAAGAATTCGGAGTAATGATAGTAAAGATGATCTAAAATTGTGGAAATAGAATGGAGAAAATACAAGAAACATTTCAAAAGGACCTAGAAGAACTAAAGAGAAAACAAACGATGATGAACAATACAACAAATGAAATTTAAAATTCTCTAGAAGGAATCAATAGCAGAATAACTGAGGCAGAAGAACGGATAAGTGACCTGGAAGATAAAATAGTGGAAATAACTACCATGGAGCAGAAAAAAGAAAAAAAGAACAAAAAGAATTGAGGACAGTCTCAGAGACCTCAGGGACAACATTAAATGCATTAACATTCAAATTATAGGGGTGCCCAGAAGAAGAAGAGAAAATAAAGGGACTGAAAATATATTTGAAGGGATTATAGTTGAAAACTTCCCTAATATGGGAAAGGAAATAGTCAATCAAGTCCAGGAAGCACAGAGAGTCCCACAAAGGATAAATCTAAGGAGAAACACGCCAAGACACATATTAATCAAACTGTCAAAAATTAAATACAAAGAAAAATATTAAAAGCAGCACAGGAATAGCAACAAATAACATACAAGGGAATCCCCATAAGGTTAACAGCTGATCTTTCAGCAGAAACTCTGCAAGCCAGAAGGGAGTGGAAGGACATATTTAAAGTGATGAAAGAGAAAAACCTACAACCAAGATTAGCTCTACCCAGCAAAGATCTCATTCAGATTCGACAGAGATATTAAAACCTTTACAGACAAGCAAAAGCTGAGAATTCAGCACCAAAAACCCAGCTTTACAAATGCTAAAGGAACTCCTTGAGGCAAGAAACAAAAGAGAAGGAAAAGACCTACAATAACAAACCCCCCAAAATTAAGGAAATGGTAAAAGGGACATACATACTGATAACTACCTAAAAAGTAAATGGTTTAAATATTCCAACCAAAAGACATAAACTGGCTGAGTGGATACAGAAACAACACCTGTATATTTGCTGTCTACAAGAGACTCACTTCAGACCTAGGGACACATACAGACTGAAAGTGAGGGGATGGAAGAAGATATTCCATGCAAATGTAAATCAAAAGAAAGCTGAAGTAGCAATTCTCATATCAAACAAAAAAGATTTTAAAATAAAGACTATTATAAGAGACAAAGAAGGACACTACATAATGATCAAGGGATCAATGCAAGAAGAAGATATAACAATTCTAAATATTTATGCACCCAACATAGGAGCACCTCAATTCATAAGGAAAATGCTAACAGCCATAAAAGGGGAAATCAACAGTAACACAATTATATTAGGGAACTTTAACACCCCACTTTCACCACTGGATCATCCAAAATGAAAATAAATAAGGAAACACAAGCTTTAAATGATACATTAAACAAGATAGACTTAAGTGATATTTTTATGACATTCTATCCCGAAACAACAGGATACATTTTCTTACAAAATGCTCATGGAACATTCTCCAGTATAGATCATATCTTGGGTCACAAATCAAACCTTGGTAAATTTAAGAAAATTGAAATTGTATCAAGTATCTTTTCTGACCACAATGCTATGAGACTAGATATGAATTACAGGAAAAAACCTGTAAAGAATACAAACACATTGAGGCTAAACAAACACTACTAAATAACCAAGAGATCACTGAAGATATCAAAGGGGATATCAAAAATATTGAGAAACAAAGGACAATGAAAACACAAGGACTCAAAACCTATGCAACACAGCAAAAGTTCTAAGAGGGAAGTCTATAGCAAAACAATCCTACCTCAACAAACAAGAAGCATCTCATATAAACAACCTAACCTTACATTTACAGCAATTAGAGAAAGAAGAACAAAAAAACCCCCAAAGTTAGCAGAATGAACGAAATCCTAAAGATCAAATCAGAAATAAATGACAAAGAAATGAAGGAAACAATAGCAAAGATCAATAAAACTAAAAGCTGGTTGTTGAGAAGATAAACAAAATGGATTAACTATTAGCTAGACTCATCAAGAAAAAAAGGGAGATGACTAAAATCAACAGAATTAGAAATGAAAAGGAAGTAGCAACAGATAATGCAGAAATAAAAAGGATCATGAGAGATTACTACAAGCAACTATAGGCTAATAAAATTGACAACCTGAAGAAATGGGCAAATTCTTACAAAAGCACAACCTTCCGAGACTGAACAAGGAAGAAATAGAAAATATAAACAGACCGATCACAAGGACTGAAATTGAAACTGTGATTAAAAATCTTCCAACAGACAAAAGCCCAAGACCACATGGCTTCACAGGCGAATTCTAACAAACATTTAGAGAAGAGCTAACACCTATCGTTCTCAAACTCCTGCAAAATAAAGCAGAGGGAGGAACACTCCCAAACTCATTCTACAAGGTCACCATCACCCTGATACCAAAACCAGACAAAGATGCCACAACAAAAGAAAACTACCAGCCAATAACACTGATGAACACAGATGCAAATATCCTCAACAAAATACTCGCAAACAGAATCCAATACCACAATGAAAGGATCATACACCATGATCAAGTGCGGATTATTCTAGGAATGCAAGGATATTCCAATATGCCTAAATCAATCAATGTGATACAACATATTACCAAATTGAAGGAAAAAACCATATGATCATCTCAATAGATGCAGAAATAGCCTTTGAAAAATTCAACACCCATTTATGATAAAAACTCCAGAAAGCAGGCATAGAGGGAACTTTCCTCAACAAATAAAGGCCATATATGTCAAATCCACAGCCAACATCGTTCTCAATGGTGAAAAACTGAAACCATTTCCACTAAGAACAGGAACAAGACAAGGATGCCCACTCTCACCACTGTTATTCAACATAGCTTAGGAAGTTTCAGCCACAGCAATCAGAGAAGAAAAAGAAATAAATACAAATTGGAAAACAAGAATTAAAATGGTCACTGTTTGCAGATGACATGATACTATCCATAGAGAATCCCAAAGATGCTACCAGAAAACTACTAGACTTAAACAATGAATTTGGTAAAGTAGGAGGTTATAAAATTAATGCACAGAAATCTCTTGCATTCCTATATCCTAACGATGAAAACTCAGAAAGAGAAATTAAGGAAACACTCCTATTTACCAGTGCAACAAAAAGAATAAAATACCTAGGAATAAACCTACCTAAGGAGACAAAAGAACTGTATGCAGAAAACTATAAGACATTGATGAAAGAAATTAAAGATGATACAAACAGATGGAGAGATATACCATGTTCTTGGATTGGAAGAATCAACATTGTGAAAATGACTATACCACCCAAAGCAATCTACAGAGTCAATGCAATCCCTATCAAACTACCACTGGCATTTTTCACAGAACTAGAACAAAAAATTTCACAATTTGTATGGAAACATAAAAGACCCCAAATAGCCAAAGCAATCTTGAGAACGAAAAATGGGGCTGGAGGAATCAGGCTCTCTGATTTCAGACTACACTACATAGCTACAGTAATCAAGACAGTATGGTACTGGCACAAAAACAGAAATATAGATCAATGGAACAAGACAGAAAGCCCACAGATAAACCCACACACATATGGTAACCTTACCTTTGACAAAGGAGGCAAAATATACAAAGGAGAAAAGACAGCCTCTTCAATAAAGGGTGCTGGGAAAACTTGACAGCTACATGTAAAAGAATGAAATTAGAACACTCCCTAACACAATACACAAAAATAAACTCAAAATGGATTAAAGACCTAAATGTAAGGCCAGACACTATAAAACTCTTAGAGGAAAACACAGGCAGAACATTTTTCGATATAAATCTCAGCAAGATCCTTTTTGACCACCTACTAGAGAAATGGAAATAAAAACAAAAATAAACAAATGGCAGCTAATGAAGCTTAAAAGCTTTTGCACAGCAAAGAACACCATAAACAAGATGAAAAGACAACCCTCAGAATGGGAGAAAATATTTGTAAACAAAGCAACTGACAAAGGATTAATCTCCAAAATATACAGGCAACTCATGCAGGTCAATATCACGAAAACAAAACCCAATCCAAAAATGGGCAGAAGTCCTAAATAGACATTTCTCCAAAGAAGATATACAGATTGCCAACAAACACATTAAAGGATGCTGAACATCACTAATCATTAGAGAAATGCAAATCAAAACTAAAATGAGGTATCACCTCACACTGGTAAGAATGGCCATCATCAAAAAATTTACAAACAATAAATGCTGGAGAGGGTGTGGAGAAAAGGGAACACTCTTGCACTGTTGGTGGGAATGTAACTTGATACAGCCACTATGGAGAACAGTATGGAGGTTCCTTGGAAACTAAAAATAGAACTACCATATGATCCAGCAATCCCACTACTGGGCATATTCCCTGCGAAAACCATAATTCAAAAAGAGTCATGTACCACAATGTTCCTTGCAGCTCTATTTAAAAGTTTTATTTTAAAAAAAAAAAAAAAAAAAAAAAAAAATAGAGAGATTTATGGGTAACACAAATTGTCCTGTAATATTTTTACAATTAGAACTTATCCAAGTCAGATCTTGCCCCAAATACCAATTCTGTGTGTATTTGTATTCTGAAAGACCTATCATGGTAACCTATTTTAATACTAGAGACTGAGTTAAGAATGTGATTGCTTTCCAAGGAATTAAAATAAAAATTCCAAGAATGATATTAGAAGCAATGAACAAATCAAACACAATTTTTTGTAAACACAGATTTATAATTATAATACAAGCCTGCTGAAACATTTGTGTATTTTTATACTCTTTTTGGGGGGCCATGTTTGATATTATGTATCTATTGAGTACATATAAAATTCATGAACCAATTCATTCTTTAAGTACTATGGGTGCTTAAGTATTATTTACTGATGAAACTAAATTTAACATATAAATGTTTGTTGAATCCTGTGGAAATCTTTTTCTCAAATACTTTCATTTAATTCACTCAACAACTATATATGAAGAATACATTCTGTAAGCCAAAGATTTAAGATATAAAGGGAAACAAAACACAGTGCCTGTGATATTGGAGAGAGGATGTTCTTCCTCTCTCCAATATCAACTAAGTGATTACTGCAAAACACATTCCTGGTTTCTACAGAAGGAATATTTTGAGTTCTTAAGAAAATCAAATTCTCCAAAACAGAAACTAATATGCTCATTAAATATAAAAATTCAAACATTTCTTAGTGTCCTTCAACTCTGTGTCTTATTATTAGGAAAGTAGAAACAATGTACATATCTGGACTATTATAAATAAATCTTTATTTTTGTGCAAATCACACTTCTATCTGTTAAAAAAACTACTTTCTAGGACACCATATCAGTCTAGCTATGAGACTTGAATTATCGCAACTTGTCAAAATTACCATCAGGTTCTTTAAACAAAAATTTTATTTCTTGATTTCCTTCAGTCTTGCCTAAATTTTGAGGATACAGTTAGACCCTTATTTGGTGCCACTGTACAGCAGAATTTAATGGAAAATTGTCTATTTAATAAAAAGTCAAAATCTGTTTTTATGTTGCTCTCATGCTTACAAAGTCCTTTCCCTTAGTAACAAACTATTTTAAGAAAACAATGTTGTAAGTATATACATGTCTCATTTCATCCTTACATCAACTCTCTGAGATAAAAATTATGATCTCCATTTTGCAGACGAAAAAACTGAATCTTAAAGAGTAGTGGTTTATTCAAGATCATATCTTCTTGCAGAATAAGAGTCAAAACTATTTGTGCCTGACTTTAAAGCCTTTGCTCTGAAACTGTGGGCTCTTGTGCCTTCTTCATATTCTCATCCCATGAAATTCTTTAACAGCCCTGTGAGTTACACATTATATCCCAAACACCCAGCACACATTTTCAAAGAGGTTAAATAATGTGCCCTAAGTCACATATCTATTTAGCGGTAGATTCAACCACTCATTCATTTATTTGTTCAACCAATATTTATGAAGAACCTATTCTGCTCAGCACTGGACATACATAGTGAAGAAAATACCCACTCTTCTGGAACTTACAATCTAAAGAGAGATATTTTCACAATGATAAGATAACTAATATTTATTAAGTGCTTAATGAGCAAATTACTATTCTAATCATTTTACTGGTATTATCTCATCTAATATTCAGACTAGCCTCATGAGATGGTTTTTTGCATAAGCAAAATGAGCCCCAAAGAAGTTAATCAGATCAATGTACAGATTGTAAAGGGGTGAAACCGGGCTTTGAACCCAGGCTATCTAACTTCAGAACCTGTGCTCTTTCTGCTATGCTATATTTCTTATAGGAATGGGGAAGAAAGAAAAAATGAAAGGAAGGAAGAGAAAGAAAGGGAGAGAGAAAGAAGAAGGAGGAGGAGGAGAAAAGGAAGGGATGGAGGGAAGGAAGGAAGGAAGGAAGGAAGTTAGGAAGGAAGGAAGGAAGGCGGGAAGGAAGGAAGGAAGGAAAGGAGAAAGGGAGGAAGGGAGGAAGGCAATGAAGAAGGGAGAGTAGGAGGAGGGAGGGAGGGAAGGAGAGAGGGAGATGTTATGTAATTAAAGTTGTGATATGGATTCAATGATGAATTTATTGCTGTTTTCCTTGCAACATCCTGCCTTCTAACATTTGTTCCAGCTGGTCCTATGTGCAACGCTCCTGGAGACACAATGGTCAACTCTAACTGAAGAGCCAAGCTAGCTTGCCAGGGACATAAGCACCAACAGACTACATTTACCATTCTCTTTCATCCATCCAGCAGCTTGTGAGAACACTGAACACAGCACCAGTATGCATTCCAGATTTCTCAATGCTAGGACAGAAGAGCAACAATTCTAAGCCTGGAAACTAAACAAGAAGCAGTCAAGGAAGTCAAGAAGGCAAGGAAGTCAGGATTGAGTGTGTCAAGCAAAGCTGACGCCAAGAAAGGAGCTTTGTTGGTAATTTAAAGAATAAGTATTTAATTTTTTAAACTATTAGAAGCAGCTAAAGAACCATTTATAATTTTTAAGGACACAGGACTAAACAGCAATGCCATAGGAATTTTCAAGCTTGGAGAAAGCAAGAAGCACCTAAATCAAGCCGGTCCTTTTCTGGAAGATGAGAAGACAAGAGAATGGCAGTTAAAACCATGATAAGAATCTAGAATACAGAGAAGCTTACACTACCAGCCTTTACTAAAACATCTGGATCACCTCATGGCGACCACCAAGAAAATTTAGAAAGCGGTCATAATACCAAGGTTCGATGTTGGAAGTAGAATAAGGGTGGGAGTTGGGAGAATTTTAATCAACCCTCAAGCTGCACCAAATACATATTCTAAATAAAATGTGCTCTTACAATATGAACTCAAAGCAAACCACTCAGCTACCCTTCCAGCTGGATATTGTTCATGGGTTATGAAAAGGATTCTGAGACAGACATCTTAACTTTGAAACTCAGTTACCCCACTTAAAGAATGTGTTCTTGGCAAATTCTCTTCATGCCTTAGTTTGATTATTTTCAAAGTGGGGATAATAGCACTACCTAACACTCAGTTTTGTTGTGAGGATTAAATAAAATTAATCTATGTAAAATACTTAGAATACTGCTTGACACATAGACAGTGCTGTATCAGTGTTTGAGATTATTACACTCCTAAAAGTCCCTCCCATACAAATTTCTAGAGCCACCACTGCTTGAGGGCATAATTGACAGAAGTCAGCTTTAGGGTAGGAGGCAACAGGGGAGGGGAAGGAAAATAGCTCTTACATTCACGAGAAGAGCAGGTTTCGTGATGCTTGTTAACTGTACTTTATAATTGTTCAAAGTCATAGGAACATGTTTGGTAAATAGGAGCTTACAATGCTTCCTCCTCTTCACATTCTGCTCTTGAGTCCTTACCTCTGCCTGTAGGGTGTGGGGGAAATCTGGTACAGCTGACTGGGCTGTTTGTAGTAGCTGCACTGATTGGATTTGCTCCAGGTAAAACTCTGTTATGGTCCATACTGTTTAAACTTAATGAAGAAGAAAACCTGGCATCAAATATTAGCAGGAAATGTTGCTAGAAAATGTTTTCTGAAGTGTGACATAAAAGCTTTCATCGAAACCCTTAGCAACTGAGTCATCATATGGCAGTGATGGAATTATGAGTGATTTATATTTTCATCAGTGTACTTTTCTGTATTTTCAAAAATAGGCAATAAATATAAATTGCTTTTATGATCAGGAAAAATATTACAAATCTTAAAAAGGTGAAAAGAGAAAGGTACAAGAGAGTTTAATCTATGATTAACCACAATCATGTACCAAAAGCAAGCAGACAAAACTGTGTTTAGAGAAAGTACTTGAAAGAAAAAAGTATCAACAATCATTTTCTCAGTGGATGATATTATCCGATTTATTTTTCTTTATTTTCCAAGTTTTCAATAATGGACATGTGGTACTTTCATTAGGGAAGAGTGCTAATTATTTTTAACTAAAACATAAAATCTCAAGTAGATTTATCTTAGGTGTTTGAAATACAAGCCTTTGTTTTTCTGCTGCCTGAATTAGGCTTTAAATTTACTGGAAAATTATTTCCTGCTCAAACTATAAAAGAAAAGAAAGCAGGCAGGAGGGGAAAGAGAGACTGTCATAGAATGATGGAGTGAGAAAAGAACAAGTTATTTACGGTTTCCAACCCCTTCTAGGCTTTTAGCACTGCCCAGCAATCCTTTTAGTTGTCTCTAGTCAGCTACTTCTCCCACAACCTGAAGTGGCTACTATAAACCTTCATCACTCTCATCAAGATCCTGTCCCAGCCCACTCTTTCTCTGCAGATGACCTTGCTTCCTACTTCATCGAGAAAATAGCAGTCATAAAGCACAAAGTTCCTTCTCTTCCATCCTCTAGCTTCCATCCCAAGCTCCGCCATATCTTAAAAACTCAACCGTTCAGGAAAGGAGAGACAGATGTTCCTATTTCTTTCCAAATTCAACTCTCTTTTTACGCCCCTGGTCCCATTTTTTGTACCTCCCCTGAGTTGTTACTTTAGTCTCTTCTCCACTGATTCCTTCTCTCCATACTATCTCTGAGTTCTATCTCTTCCTCATGCTACTGCCTTCTCTTTCTTTTTCTTCTCTCTGTTTATTTACAACCCAAAGCAGTCTGACATTGATTTGGGGCAGATATTATTATGCTGCTACCCCAGATGTGGTCTCAAACATCCCTATAGCTTCTTAGCTTCCATCTTTCAATTTCTCTGAGTCATCTCTGATTCATTCCTCATCTCCTTCATTTAGTCAAGCATGAATTTCCATCATTTCAATTTCCAAAATATTTATTGAATGCAGCCCCTGCTCTGAATATTCACTGTTAGTTTAGGTCCTCTCATCTGAAATAACTTCTTGAGTAGTCAGCAGACATTTCCTTAACTCATTTCTAATCCGTTCTTCACATGTCTTCATTGTCTTTCTCAAGCATCATGTCATTTATCTGCTTAAAATCTTCCAATTGTAGCCTATGGCTCAGAAAAAGTTAAAATTCTTTACATAGAGTATAAGTCCTTCACAGCCTGGTACTCATGTGTTTTACCAAATTCCTCTCCCTTGCCTTCTGTGATGCACCTTAAGATTTAACACAACAAATGTGCCATGTGCCTCCATGTCCTGTGCCTTTGCATGTGGTCCTTCCTCTGTTTAAACTGTCTTATCTACCTTCTTTACCTGCCAAAGTATTCTTTTTGTTTGTTTGTTTATTTGTTTTTACCACTTCCTTCCTTATTTATTATTTTTGTTACAAGTGTACCTAAACCCAATCCCTGAAGTAGTGAAGAAACATGCAAGGTCAAATGCATGTCCTAAACCTGTGGAGTTAATCATGCCTATTTTTTTTTTTAAAGTATCAAAGTTGAGGAAGATGTAGCAAGGGCCACTGTGAAGAATACAGAAAGTGGAAATTAACCCTCAAATCACATTTACCAATGACTGCCAAAGTATTCTTACTTTAAATCAGTGCTTCTCGAATTTTAATGTGCTTACAATTGACCTGAGGATCTTGTTAAAATTAAATTCAGACTCCATCAGTCTGGCCTGGGGCCTGAGAACTGAATTTCTAAGAAACTCCCAGGTAATACCTGGGAACAGGTGATACTGCTGCTAGTCTATTGACAACATTTTGAATAGGAAGAACTGGGCCCAACTTAAACATGACCTCCTCCAAAAGCTTTCTGTCTCCCCCAGAGTTAGTCACTCCTGTCCCTCTGCTGCTATCAGAACACTGCATTGACCTTTCTTACAGTTATTTCATTTTGTGACATAATCATTTGTTATGTTTCTTTATCTCCCACTAAACTGCAACTCTTTGAAGGACAGAGACGATCCCTTGTTCATTCTCACATACTAGCCTCTAACAGTGTCTGGCATATAGTAGACACTGAGGGCTTCCCTGGTGGCACAGTGCTTGAGAGTCCACCTGCTGATGCAGGGGACACAGGTTCGTGCCCCGGTCTGGGAAGATCCCACATGCCGCAGAGCGGCTGGGCCCGTGAGCCATGGCCGCTGACCCTGCGCGTCCGGAGCCTGTGCTCTGCAATGGGAGAGGCCACAACAGTGAGAGGCCCGCGTACCGCAAAAAAAAAAAAAAAAAAAAAAAAAATATATATATATATATATATAGTAGACACTGATTAAACATTTGTTAAATGAATTCATAAGTGAATAAGTAAACATAGAAATATTCTTGAAGCTAAATTCCAATGGATTCAAAAAATCTTTGTTTTAACTGTAATCAAACCGCATTTATGAAACACCTATAATTCTTATTCATTTTGTATCAAACTTTATAGCTCAGTGCCTGAAATTTAGTAAAACTACATAGCACATTTGTTAGACAGGTGGCTTGCTAGACGGATGGATGGATGGATGGTTGGATGGCTGGATGGCTGAACGGATGGATAAATGCCCAAAATAAAGGGAAGGCTGTAAGAAAAACCAGTATGTTGGGCATAGTCATTCACAAAAAATAAATCAAAAAGAAGAAGACTAAAAATGTATTTATGAAAAATTCAGTAATTCACTTGTTTCTCTATTTGAATATTTCAGGACAAAACACTGAGACACAGTAACACAAACTGAATAAATATGCCATGAATTCATAAATGTGGAAAGGGGTGAACACACTGTAGGAACTGGTAAAATAACAAACTCAAGAGAATGATGTGTTGGAAACAGTGATTACTCTAAAGTGAATTCAAGTTTAACACAATGGAAAGAGAATACTGTTGTTTCTGAGTTCTGAAAATCCTTATCTCATGACCTGAAACTCTGAAAACTTCTTAGGCTGAACCCTATCCCTGCTCTCCTAGTAAGAAAAACTTATACAAAAGACTCTTCAGAGCCAAAACTGAGTTATCAACCAAGGATATTGCCTGTGGTAGTTAAAAGACAGGGAGCTTGTACATCAAAGTTAAAAGTCTTTGGTGAAGCTTAAATCTTCTTAGTCAGTGTTACATTTAGACATCTTGGTTTCTTTCTCAAGCAACTGAAAAAGATAGAATGGTGCTGGGGAGGAGAGTTTAAGTGGAAATGACTGCAAGTGAAAACCACTCCCAATGCCTGCCTATCCCAGAAAGTCAAAGGCAAAATGAGAAACTGGAATAAAAGAGAAATAGCATCTATAAAGGGAAGATTTCTGGGTCATCCTAGTGATTGAGGATATTACCAGAACTCCTAAAGTCAAGAGAAGTGATAGCTGTTATAAATAAATAAGTTACAAACAAAGTTATTTAAGTTATAAACAAAGATCACCTGTTTATAATCTGGAGCTAAGAAAAAGAAATTGAAAAAGAAAAATATTCTTGTAGGTATTCCTGTCATAGGTTTAATGGATATGTGTTTTTGTTTTGTTTTTCCATTAACTGTAAAAATATACAATGTTTACCTCTTTAGTCACTCATAAGATATATGACTATTTTAAAAAATATTTCAATATGAATGTCAAAGATCTTTCTGAATAACTCAAAGGATCATTAAAAGGCACATAAAAGGCACTGACATAAATCTACTTTGGAGGACTGGCCAATAAATCTGCAAGTATTTTCTGTCTGCCTTGCATAATCCTTTCTTAGCTACCTTAAGGGATAAGGAATTCAATCTCTACACTGTAGGCAGAGTGATACTAGAGAATATGTCAGGTAATGTTACTCTGCTCAAAACTCCCTCCAATGGCCTTCCAGTTCATGATGAGGTATTCACAAACCTATATGTAGCCCCCTACCACCTCTCTGGCCTCCTCTGCTATGACCCTGTCACTCTCTCACTCCCTTCCAGCCACACTCTTATCCTATCTACCTTACATACTAACCAGGTATACTCCTGATTTAGCACCTTTGCAGATGTTGCCTCTACCAAGGCTGATCTTCTCACAGGTATCTAAAAGTCCTACCTCACTTGCTCCAGCTCTGAAAAGATGACAGCTTTACAGAGATGCCTTACTTTACCACTCCTCAATGACATTTCCTAAATTTCTATTTTTTTCTATTGCATATATCACTGCCTGGCATGCTCCACATTTATTTGTTTATTTATATTCTGTTCTCCATCCCCTATATCCCAGGAGGAATTTTATTCATTGTTTTATCCTCAGGGCCTAGAACAATGCCTAGTACACAGTAGGAGCTCAAAAAATATTTACTGGATGACTAACTAGTAAAGGGTTAAATATGATGAGGCCACCAAAAGGGATTTGTGGTCTGCTTGATACACGAGTTGTTCCATGAAGGAGGAATAGGAAGGTTGTCACATAGCAAAGGGGTTTCAAGGAGGAGAAACAGCATTTTATGTGAAAGAACTTCATGACAAGAATCAGAGAAGCAAACATGAAAGAATATTTTTTTAAATGTTTAAATCCAGTGGAACAGGGAAATGTATATTTTAGAATGCTTCTCATTTAAGATGAGGTTTTCATCTTTTTTAGTGACTCATTCACAAAGGGTTCAAGACATCTCAGGTATTTAAATTTTCCTTTATCATTATGAAATTTACCTCACTATCTTTGGTAATACTTCTTATATTTAAATGTACTGTGTCTGATATTAATATAGACACTCAGCTTTTTCTTTCTGATCAATGTTTGCATGTTTTATCTTTTCTTCATATTCTTATTTTTACCCTATTGGCATATTTATATCTAAACTTTTCTCTAGTAAAAAGCATGTAGGCAGTCTTGTTTATAAATCCAGTTTGACAATCTCTGCCTTTTAATTATAGTTCTTGGCCTGTTTATACTTAATGTAATTATTGATATGGTTGGGTTTAAGAATACCATTTTGCTATTTGTTTCGTTTTCTATTTGTCCCATCTTTGTATTTTTTAACCTTCTTTCTTGTCTTATTTTGGGTTTAAATAATATACACAATTTTTTTAATCTCCTCTATTAGCTATTTTACTATACATTTTTGTATTTTTAGTTATTTTAGGAATTCCAATATTCTTCCTTAAATTTTCATAGTCTACATCAAATTAATATTAAACTACTTCACAGATGAATGTAAGAACCTTACAATAGTACACTTCCATTTACCACATTTGTTTTTTGTGCTCTTGTTTTTTATACATTTTTCTACCTGTTTTATAAATCAAAAACACACGGTTACTATTTTTGCTTTAAAGAGTTAACTGTTTTAAGAAATTAAGAAATGAGAGAAAAAATATTTTATATTTACCCACATATATACCATTTTGGGTACTCTTCGTTCATTTATGGATATCTGAGCTTCTACCTGGTGTCATTTGCCTTCATTTTGAAGAACTTAATTTAATATTTCTTAAAGTACAGATTTACTTTAAGCTGCTCTCTGCCAGGCCTCACTAAGTTTCATCCTGCATTTGTGATCTTTGTTTCAGTAAGACTTAGTGGTATTTCTCATGTCGATTATTGGAGTTCCTTCTCAGGGTAGTTCTCTCATTTCTAGTATTTTGCCCTGCAAATTCTAGCCACTTCAGCAGGAATAAGCTCCAACATCACTTTTCTCCACCCTTTAAAATTTTTATTCTCTGCCAGGCAGAAAGTTAGGATTTAGATAAAACTCACCTATTTTATTTTTTTTCAGGGATTACCATCTTTTCTTGTCTGTTGCTGAATGCCCCCCAAACAGCTGCTTTATGCCTTTTGTCCAGTTTTACAGTTGTTTATGGCACAAAAGTAAGTCTGATACCCATTATTCCATCACCTATGAACAATATTTCTTTGATAACATATTTTCATCATAATCTTGGAGTGAAATTAGCCCACTTCAATTAATGGAAAATGCTCACAAAATAATCTAATTGACAAAGCCGGTTATTATCAAACCATCAGTAAATCATATTTGCTTTCTCCCAAAACAAAAGTCTGAATTTATTTTTAATCCAAACAGAGGTATCAATACACCTTTCCAGGACAACAGTCTCACTTCTTCATTCAAAGCACACTGGATGGATATAGAGATAGATAGATAGATAGATAGACAGACAGACACAATGGAACATTTCCATGAATGTGTTATCTAAACACTAAGTACCAATACCTTCAATATTTCTTATGTATCCTTCCTTTGTTTTTGTCTTATGGTAGTGATTTATCTTTTACAATAGTAAATGGATAGAAGTAGTGAGGCTATTAAACAAAAATTGACATCTCTCTTACTGTCTCACTCAATAGTAATCTGAATTCAGAATATGGCAATATGAGTAAAAATAATCTATCTAATTACCTTGATTTTTCCATAACAGAAATATGTAAAAGACATGGAAATATAGGTAGCCCTATCACAGGTTTATGGGGCCTTAGTTAATAGTACTTTGCAGACATCACAATTTCTAAATGTACTTTTATTTGGTGCCCCAGATAATTTTACAGCTAAGCAATATATCATAAGTCTCTAGAAGAAAAAGGTAAAATAGAAACTCCAGTCTGGAGATATTGATTCTATATAGCATAAATTTCTTTCTGCCAATGAGTTATATTTAATTCTATGTTGAATTTTTGTCTTTCATACCTTTAATTTTTTTTGTTGTAGTAGTTTGGGAGGTTACTATGACATTTTTTTTCTTTTCCTCATAAGATAAAAAGACATTCTTCTGATCATTCTCTTTGCTCTGATATGATGGGGATGACTTCTTGGTGCTATTTCCCATCATTCCTGTCCCCAGCTACAGCTTAAGTAAGGTCTGGATATTTCTTACTCTTAGGGGAATAAAAGGGACAGAAGAAAAACTAGACCATGCAGATATGGAGTCTTTGGAGTAAAACTGATCATTCTCTCTTCTGAGATTTTGTTAAACATCCTGTCCTAGGACTGAATTTTCCTAATTGTAATGTTATATTTCATATGGTTCCCCTAGAATCCTTTACTTTCCACAAAGAAAGCCAGCCTCACTATTTACTTTATCATTTCAGCTGTTTCTCCCCAGCAGCTATTTCCAGAAGCCTTTGCTTATAACTTACTTACTTTCTAATTAGATTTTTACTGGAGATAGGGGTGATGATGTAGGTAAGACCATCGGTAGGAGGTCTGGATGTCACTAGAAGCCAAACTCTGCTGCATATCTCTATTCCACTCTAAAACCTTTATTGTCCATCCTTGGTCACTAGTTTTTAAAGATTGTTGCCTTAGAGTATCTCCCTTGCCTCATTTGGTGGTGGTGGTGGTGGTGATGGTGGGGTGTGTGTGTGTGTGTGTGTGCTGGCTAGTTTTAACTATTTTTTGCTTTCATAATTAAGTACTGGGAAAGGGAAAATCTGTGCTGCAGTTTCAATATGCCATCTTAATCTAACAGCACCTTTAATTTGATTTTCAGAACAATCCTGAGGACTATTAGCTTTGCCGTTTTAAAGTGCAGAGAGGTTAGGAATGTCAATAAAAAGATTAAGTAATGTTGTAAATTTTTCATGACTTAATAATATTAGTTGAGCTCCTTCAACATGCCAAACACCCTGCTATATAAGGAGGATACAGGGCTTCCCTGGTGGCACAGTGGTTAAGAATCCGCCTGCCAATGCAGGGGACATGGGTTCAAGCCCTGGTCTGGGAAGATCCCACATGCCCCAGAGCAACTAAGCCCGTGCACCACAACTACTGAGCCTGTGCTCTAGAGCCCGCGAGCCACAACTACTGAGCCTGTGTACCACAACTGCTGAAGCCTGAACGCCTAGAGCCTGTGCTCCACAACAAGAGAGGCCGCCGCAATGAAAAGCCCAAGCACCGCAACTAGAGAAAGCCCATGTGCAGAAATGAAGACCCAGTGCAGCCAAAAATAAATAAATCAATAAAAAATAATAATGAGGATACAGAAATGAACAAGATATACATAGCCCCTTCCCTCAAGAGCCTACCCACTAGTTGGATAAATAGACACAAACCACCAGTAAAATAAGTTCTGTGATAGAAGAAGGTATACCTCGTAACAAAGATGTCTAATACAATGTCATTGAGAGCTTTTTAAGTTTATAAAATACAAAGTCCAGTGCTGGAGTATAGCAGATATTCAGAAGATATTAATTCTCTACAATGAATTGAATGATTGTGTACCTCCAAAATTCATATGTTGAAACTCTAATCCCTGGCGTGATGATATTTAGAGATTGGAAATTTGGGGGGTAACTAAGTCATATGGGTAAAGTCCTTATGTTGGAATTAGCACCTCTATAAGAAAAGACAGGAGAAAGCTTGCTTACCCTCTCTGTTCTCCACAATATAACAAGACACTACTATCTATAAACAAGGAAGATGATCTTGGACTCTCCAGCCTCCAGAGCTGTGAGAAGTAAGTGTTCATTATTTAAACCACCTAGTCTGTGATATTCTGTTATAGCAATTCAAGCAGACTAAGACATTCTCTTCCTTCCTGAACCTCCAAACATCTGCAAAATGCAATGGCATTCTGAATTGCCTACTTCTAATATTGTTGGAAAGAAGCCATTAGACAGTGTACACAGCAAGAATATTTATTATCTCTAGGTATAAGCTGATGAGAATGAAATTCTGAAAGCCAGACCCAGATCAGGCAGGTTAAGGGCAGGCTCTGCTTATGTCAAGACACTGTAACTCAAGAGTTTAGCAATGTGCCTGATATATGTAGGATAGGAAACACCTAACGATCAATTTTAAGTAAATAATTAAATGAGGCACCTGTGTGGGTACCAGAGTGAGAGAAATAGATACTTTCTCCCATACTTTCTGTCTGGCCATTAGAATCTTAAGTCCATAATTCTATCTACTAGGTGATAGTTTCAGCTGAATGAAAACATGTTCATCATAAGACCTCGGGTTAAGATTTTCAGCCCGAAACCATGCCTCAGGGTTAGAAGTAATGTTTTAGATTCTCTTCCTTTTGGCACAACTTTTTAAATCCATCAACAGCCACTGACAATATAACAATATAACCCTTCTGGTTATATTGTCAGCCACTGACAATATAACCCTTCTGGTTTTGATGGAATTCTTTATTCTGCACTCTGTATTTGCATAGTGTCTTTCCATCAAGGGGGGACAAAAATCATTACAGGCACTAACAACCTTCCCAATGTCCCTGTCAGAAAAGAAAATTACAATGTTACTATACATGCATCTATCTAACTACTCATTCAATTTCACAAACATTAGGGAAGCCTAGCAACATGTTCAACCCAGTATTTTTTTTTAACATCTTTATTGGAGTATAATTGCTTTACAATGGTGTGTTAGTTTCTACTTTATAACAAATTGAATCAGCTATACATATATGTATATCCCCATATCTCCTCCCTCTTGCGTCTCCCTCCCACCCTCCCTATCCCACCCCTCTAGGTGGTCACAAAGCACCAAGCTGATCTCCCTGTGCTATGCGGCTGCTTCTCACTAGCTATCTATTTTACATTTGATAGTATATATAAGTCCATGCCACTCTCTCACTTCATCCCAGCTTACCCAGTATTTCAATGAAGACAAACTTTTAAATAAATTTTCAATTTCAACTCATGCACTAAGGTTCATAATAATGTAGATGCAATAACTTCTAAATCAATTTTGACTAGTACATTTAAGTAGAAAACAGAGATAAAGAGGAAAAAAGTAATACTATTGGATCATTCACTGCAGGTAATAATTTATTTCAAAAGTGTGCCACCTTTAATGGAAATTAGCATTTTCAAGTGCTCCCATCCTTTCATTCATTCATCCATCCATATATCCATGTTTTGCATTCGACAACTCTTTAAGGTCAACAATTATAGTAATAAAAAGTTCAGAAGTGCAAGTAAAACTCATTTTTGTTTGAAATTGTTAAGGAAAACTTCAAAAGAACAACTGAAACCTAATAAACAATTAGGATTTTAATAAGGGTAGATAAACATAGAAAGAATTACAGCTAGAAGAAAAAGTGTGGATCAAACCACATAAGTAGGAAAGAGTGTGTTTAGGAGAAGATGAATCAATCTAAGTAAGTTAACATAAGTACTTATGATCACTTATAAGTATCTATATAAGGAATATAAATAAGAGGATTTGCAGTAGGGAGAAGAGTTACAGGAAACTAGACTGGAAAGGCACTTAGGATCTAGATTTTTGAAGGCTTTGAATGCCAGAATAGATAATATAGAGATCATTTCATTGTTAATAATGAGCCACTAAAAGCTGCTGTAAAATAAGTAAAGAGCCTCTTCTGGAAATCTAGTCCTGGGCAATGTGCAGAATATATATGAGACATTGACTGAAAGTAGGAACACAAGTCAAGAGGCTTCTTCAGTAGATGAAAGCACTATGCACACGTCAATTGCTTATGTTTTTAACACTTGTGCAGTCAGGATAAGGGAAGGATCAGGTAGATGTGAGGTGGCTTACTAAAAAAAAAAAGAAATTAAGTCCCTATTCTAAGAACTTTATATGTATTAACTAATTTAATCCTTACAACTAACTATAAGACAGATATTATTCACTCCACTTTATAGATGAAGAAATTGAAGCACGAGAATTCAAACCCAGGTTCACTGTTTCCAAATCCAACATTCTAAAAGTTAATAAAAAAAAAAAAAGAAAGCTGCCATTTGTTGAGTGCCAACTGTATTACTTTGCTAGGGCTTCCATAAAAGAATATGAAAGACTGGGAGGCTTAAACCACAGAAATTTATTTTCACACAGTTCTGGAGGCTCGAAGTCTAAGATCTAGGTACTGGCAGAGTTAGTTTCTTGTAAGGTCTCTCTTCTTGGCTTTCAGAAGGACACTCTCCTCCTGTCTCTTCATATGGTCACCCCTCTGTACGTGCACAGCCCTGGTGTATCTCTGCATGCTCAAAACTCTCCTTATAAGGACATCAGTCAGATCAGATTACAGACAACCCTAATGCCCTCTTTAAAGGCCCTATCTTCAAATACAGTCACATTGTGAGGTACTGGAAATTAGCACTTCAACATAAGAATTTTGGAGGGACACAATTCAGCTCATAACACCAACTATGTGTTAGACATTTTATAAATGTTCTTAATTAAACCTCAAATAACTATATGAGATTCATCCTACATGTAGCAAATGAGGAAATTGAGGTTCTAAAATTTTTAATAACTTGCCCAAATTCACACAGTTAGACTGAGATTTGAACCCAAATCTATCTGATCTTTCCACTTCAGGAATATAAAAACTTCATTTATAAGAAAACTTTTCTGTGAGGACACAATGCGTTAAAATTAAGACAAATCCACCCCTTCCCCTCAAAGTTGCCAAGAACCATGTTTAAAAAGAAGATTTCTAGAAACTACACGAATGTATGTGGAGATGCATAGCCCACAGAAGCAAAATTTCATGAGAGCCATGCCAATCTGCACACATTAATCCATCTGCTGAAATGGCACTTCCCAGCACCTGAAAAGATGCCACTGACTAAGCAAAATGTCACCAAAGAAGTGCCAGAGTTAGATCCAACCATAAAACAGCTACTGCTTCCATAGCAGAAAAGTAATCCAGACTAAGCTTTCATAAATTTACATAAAAAGTTCTTACAGCTTCACATTCTTTGCTAAATGGCAAAAAAGGGAGAAATAAATGAATTTTCTGATTAATTAGTAGTGAAATAAGTGAGATGCCTTAACAAAGAGATTTCTACAAAAATCCTTACAAGAGCCTGAGGCGAGGAAAAAGTAATTAAAATATGTGTAACAGGTGAGTACATGGATTTTACCATGTCAGAGACAGGCTGAAATAAGAGGGAGCTTTGCTTTTTAATTATTCTCCTTTGTAGAATAATCTGCCACTAACAACAAAAGAAACAATTATTAAGAAACATATAATGAGAGCTAATCTCTGTCAGCCCCAAAGTATGCATTATTTCACTGAATTTAAGTAAACTTTTGAAGCCATAGGATTATTTTTGATTAGTTATGAGCTCTTCTACCTTACTTTAAGTTACCTGAGGTCAAGAACAAAAACATATTTATTGGTGTTTGGCTAAAGTGCCTAGCATATAATGGCTCAAAACTCTTTGTTAAACAAACAAATTAAAACTCCCTAACAAATTTCTGAGCATGTACCTTCAGGATATCATGAAGCAAAATGAGACATTTACCCTCTTATCCTGTTCTTTGCCTGACTCTTCCTTAGACTGAGAACACCTGCTGCCTGTCTTGGAGAACTTCTCTGAGACTAACGATAAAAGAAAGGAGAAAGAAAGGAATAAAAGAGGGCCATACAAAGACCAGGGATGAGAATGTGTCATGAACCAGTGATTATAATCAGTCCCATTTGGGGTACTTGAATCACACACATACACACAAATACACAATAATAGTGGTATTTACTATGAAATGAATAAGTACAAGTTGTTGTGGGAGTACAGCAAAGTAACACTTAATTCAAAATGGATGAAGAAAAGAATCTGGAAATAGCTTCCCAAAGAAAGGGTTTTTGAGCTATAGTATTAGTAGATAACTTTCATTGTGCACGTTCTATGTGTCAGACACTAAGTATACTATGTGTGCTGACTCATTTAATCCTTACAATAATAGGTACTATTACCACATTTATTTTAACATGTACAGATCACTTAAGTAACAAGTGGCAGAATTAGATTTTGGACAGTCTGACTCTAGAATCCACGTTCTTAATCTCTGTGCTATATTGATTATTTTTTCGTGATCCAGTAGAGTTTGGAAATTTAATCTCTATGAACAATTACTCATTATCAATGTGGGTAGATGAATTCTCTCCACAATGACCTGACCTAGGCTAGATATGATGGCCAAGGATTACAGGATGAGAAAATCCATTCATTGTTCTGTGCTCTCTCAGGATCTTGATTTAAGTGGAACTCCACAACACTAAGAACCTCACCCTATCTTAAGGGCTGGAAGCACTGATGCTCACTACTACCTATATCAGCTGTGTGGGAATTCTTTCTGTCACTGTGTTTTCAGGGGTTTTCTTTAGTCCTATCCCCTCCCCCAACAACATCATCCTCCTGCAGTTAACTTTGGGTAATCTAATGTGTTGTTTTATTATATATTATATTAGAGACTTCATGGCATTACATTTTTCTACTTTGAAACATTTCCTTTTAATCTGTCTGATGCTCCATCTATGTAAGGGCCTATGAAATAACTAGCCTTGGCTAAGTAATTATGTGTTGCTGACCTATTTGGCATCACTCTCACTTTTTTTTCAGTAGCAAAAAATTTTCCCTGACTAAATAGGGATTATCATTCCTTAAAACAGCACTTCTAAGAAATTTTACATGATTTCTCACAATAGGTCATGACCTTTGTGCATACTTCTCTGGAGGCAAATATCTTGCATTATAGTAAGTTGTTTACATGTTGGTCTTGCTTTGTCCCCTCACCAAAAAGAAACCAAAAACAAGACTATTAAATCTTCATTTATTCATTCATATATTTACTCATTATATGAGCACTTAGTAAGTACATAATGTGTTTCAGACCTTGTTCTAGGTCTGGAAATAAACAATGAATGGGACATGGGTCACACTGCCAAGGCCCTCAAACTTTGATGATGGAAACAGAAATTAAATTTAGTCAAAAAAGGACAGTAATAATACCATGTATGTGGGAGAGAATAACTATCTCGGAGAATAATTGCCACTTGTTAGTTGAGTAACATTGTTACTTAAGTGATCTGTACACGTTAAAATAAGTGTGATAATAGTACCTATTATTATGAGGATTCAATGAGTCAGCACACATAAATATACTTAGAACAGTGTCGGACACATAGAATGTGCACAATGAAAGTTATCAATACTATAGCTCAGACATCCTCTTTTTGGGCAAGCTATTTCCAGATTCTTCCCTTCATCCACTTTGGATTAAATGCTGCTTTCCTGTGCTCTTATAACAACTTATACTTACCCATCTCATAGAAAATACCACTATTATTGTGTATTTGTGTGTATGTGTGTGATTCAAGTACCCCAAATTAGACTGATTATCCTCTTTGGTTCATGACACATTCTCATCCCTGGTATTTACCTGGCCCTCTTTTTATTTCTTCCCTTCTCTTTAGTAATACAATATCAGCAAACCACCACTTGAAACAGAAACTAGAAAATGACAATAACTTCTATTTACTTTTGGGGCTGATCGCAATCCCAGCCCCTGAAACTATCCTGACTACTATCCTAAATTGTATCATAGGTTTCCTTGGCTTTATATGTATAAGTGCATACTTTTATGTGAATATTTACATATATTTACACATAGACTTTCACTATACATGTATATGTATATATACATGTACATATATAAAATTTTCTATTCATATATGTTCTGAGAAAAAATGTGTCATTTAGATTTAGTGTTTTTACTTTATGAAAGGCTTACTTATTTATGTAAACTTTTGGGACCCCCTTTTTCACTCAATATTACATTGTTAAAGTTGACCCATATTTTTGCTTGTGCTTTAGTTTCTTCATTTTGAATACTGTATAATATTACATTGCATGAACATAACACTATCCATTCTTCTGTAAATGGATATTTAGGTCATTTCCAGGTCTTTACTATGGTGACATGTTATGAATACTTCTGTAAATGTCTCCTGTACAAAATTTTCAAAAGTTTCCCTGGGGTATATATCTAGGACTAGAAATGCTGGCCCATAGAATACGCAAATGTTCTGTTTTATAAGATAATGCCAAACAGATTTGCTGTGCCAATTCATGCTCCCACCAGCAATACATGAGATCCTGCTGTTCCACATCCTCTCCATTCGGTATTGTCAGTCTACTTTTCCCACCTAAATGTATATAAAATGGTATTTCCTCTTAGACTTGTTTTGCTTTTCCTTGATTATAATAAAGTTTAACATTCCTTCATATATTTATTGACCACATGTGTTTCCTCATCTGTGAAATGCCTGACTATTTCTCTTTTGAGTTACGTGACATTTATTAATATGTTGTTCATCAAATATTTGTGAAATAAATCCTGTGCTGATGATACGTATTGTACACATCTTACAGTTTGTACTTTGGTTTTTCACTTTCTTAAAATGACATGATGAATAAAAGTTCTTGTATTTTAAAGTCAAATTTATCACCTTTTCCATATGGTTAGCTCTTCTTCTATTTTAAAAAGTCATTCCCTATCTCCAATATTAGAGTAGTGTTCATATATATATTTTGTTAAGGTTTTAAAGGTTTGCCTTTGATATTTAAATTCTTCATCCATGTGGAATTGATTTTTGTGCATGGTGGATAATAAGGACCTAACTTTTCTTTCCCATGTGTATGAAAAATTTATTGAATAACTCCTCCTATCTCCACTGATCTTATTATACCACCACTTTTATATATCAAAGTTTCAAATACATAAGTCTGTTTTTAGGTTATCTTTCATTCTTGGTAATTGGTGAATACCAAGGACTGTAACATACTGTCATAATTACTATAACTTTATAATAATTCTTGGTGCCTGGTGGTGAAAGGCACCCCTCTTTACTCTTCTTTATAAGTATCTTGCTTATTCTTGACACCTGCTATTCCATATAAATTTTTAATAACGTTATCAAGTTCCAAGAAAAATACTGTCGGGAATTTTGTAGATGACACTCTACATATAGACCAATTTGTAGAAAAATTGACATTTTTATATTAAATATTCCTATTCATGAACATAAGATATCTTTACTTATTTTGATCTTATTAATACCTCAATAAAGTTTTGCATACTTTTTTGTTAGACTTATTACTAGATACTTGATTTTTGATGCTATAATAAATGCCTTTTAAAGTTATGTTTTCCAGTTATTTGTTACTAATGTTCAAATATACAACTGATTTCTGCTTAATGGTTTTATATTCACCCCCTTACTAAACTCTATTATTTCTATTAACTTGTTTATAGATTTTTTTGGAGTAGTTAATAGTAGACAATCATATCATCTACCAAAAATTTTGATTTTATTTCCTCTTTTCCAAACCTTAGTTCCTTAATTTCTTTTTATTGTTTTATAACATTATATAGGACCTCCTATACACTGCTAACTAGAACTGGACATAACGGCCATTCTTGTCTCAATTCTCAATTTTAAAGGGAATATTTCTTACATTTCTCAATTTAGGCTGTGTGTGTGTGTGTGTGTGTGTGTGTGTGTGTGTGTGTGTGTGTGTGTAAGAGGAACTTTATCAGATTTAAGGACATTCTTTTCTATGCCTTTGATGGTTAGGTTGTAAGTTTGCTAATAAAAAGAATCAGATTAGCAAATCAAACTTATATGACTCTAAGATCTTACGCAGTACCAAACTTTGCTAATAATTTTAAGGATGGAAGCAATCAAGAGGCACAAGTAAATCAAGGAGAGATCTAGGACATCCCACATGGCTCTTCAAATCCTTACTTCTTGCATTAGACACACCATCTGGCCAGAATAGATGAGGTCTCTAACTAAAGTTTGTGAGACTTTACACATGTTTAGGTTATAAACCATCTGTTTTATACCCCAAGTAGTTGTATAGTTTACATGACATTTTCTGAGTAGCCATGTCTCATAAATCCATAGATTACAATTTATTTACCATAAGCAATTCTATCCCAGAGACACAGTGAAAAGAACATTCCATATATAAGGATTCTCCTCCTAGTAAATATCATTTATATGTCTACTTATCAAAACGTCAGTTATCAGCATGTATAAATGCGTATTAGCCTAGGTCACCTGCCAAAGATCACACCACCCATGCCCAGTAATAGGAAGAGAAATAGATTACAGGCCAGTACTTCAACTTCATACCCAGATCAAAGTCTTCTTCATTCCAAACTTTAAAAAGGTTAAACCATCATCTTCTTGCATCCAGTGTTACTATTGACAAGTCTGATGTCAATTTGATTCTTGTTCCTATCAATATGATCTGCCCTTTCTCTTTGGAAATTTTTATAAACTTCATTTTGTCTTTTATATTCTTAATTTTTCTATAATGTTTCTTAATGTGGGTCTCATCTTTTCAGTCTGGTATTTTGGACCCATTATTTTTAGGTTAGTCATCTTTTTAAATTCTTACTTCTGTGGAATCTACTTCCATTACTTTCTCAAAAATCATCTTTATATTTTTAGTTTTCACTTTTCTGGAACTCCTATTATCCAAATATTGGCACTTCAGTTTCTATCCTCTATTTCTCTTGATTTGTATTTACATATTGTATGTATTTAGCTGCTCTTGTTTCTTCCTTGAACAATTCCTCTTTGCTTTCAAGTTCCTAATCCATTTTTTAGCTATATTCATTCCATTATTTATCCTATTCTATTTACTGTGCTCTTTATTTCAAGTATTATATTTCTTATACAAAATATCTGGATCCTTTTTATATTTTTTCTTTTTCTTACAATTCTAATATCTTAATTTTTTGATGGGTCTTTATGCTTATCTGATATTCTTATCCTTCTGTTCTAACAATTCTGATTTATAATACATGGCATCTATAATTTGTTTGTTGCCTTTTTTCTGTTTGAAGTTGTTGTGCTCCTCAGATGTCTCATTACATTTGCCTATGAATTTATATTCCACTCTGGGTATCTAAGCACTGCCCCAAATTAATAAAGCCCCAACCCCAAGTAAGTGGGTATCAGAAGTCTGAGATGTAGTTGTCAATTCCCAGAATAACCAGTCAGGCATTGGGTGTCCCAAGGCAAAGGCAGAAAACAATCAAGAGCAGAACTCAAGTGGTTTCTTTCCCTAATTTAACTTCTTAGAGCCTCATTGGCCAAACCTGGCCTAGGCTACAATTATCCCCCTACCACCAACAGTTCAAACACCCATCTGTCTATCCACAGGTTTCTTATTATTCTTAATAGCTCTTGGGTTTCTATCAATAGTTGACCTTGAGGGAGGAAGCTAGAAGCCTATGTCAATTTTGTATTTTATCAGGAACAGGATTCATAACTACAATTGTTTATTTAGTTCTCTATGTTTTCCACTATGACTAGACATTGAGCTTCTTAAATTCAGAAATTATACCAATTTTACATCCCTAGACCTATACAGCATATGGTGTATAGCTGACATTAAATAGATAATTCTGGGTTGAATGAATAATCTCTTTACTTAAAGTTGGAAATATTTCACTAAAACCTTTCTCCTGTGATCACAAGTTACCACTGGTCTCTTCTTTTATGGCAGCCTATCACTTATCAAGCAGCTATGTTTCCCTGGAGAAGCCACTTAAGCTCTCCAGCCCTCTGTTTCTCGTCTAAAGGGTTCAGTGCAGCAGTAGGCCTTACCATGTAAAAGACATGAGACAGGTCTTTTATTTCAAAGTTAAAGAGAAAAGAGCCACATGCCAAAGCAGCCAAAGAGCATATTTATTAACATAGTTAAGTTGTTCCATAATTTCACTTACTTATTCTTGAAAGCAAGGACCATTTATTTCTAGGGAGAAATCAAATTGTGGAATTTCCCAAAATTTCAACATAAGGTCAAATTCTAAGTATTATGAATTATAGAACTTTCCAGGGAGACAGAATAATGTAGTAAACAGGAAAGCCTAGAGAGACTCTGGCTTTTAATTCCAGCTCTGCCATAAACCACCTGCCTGACTTTGAATAACTCATTAAATATCTCTAAATATTTTCCTCAATTTGAAAATCAGAGAATTATAGATGCATAATGACATAGAAGATAAGCTTAGGTTGAAACCTAGGTTTCCCACTTTCTTCCTATGGTACTTACATCAATGTCTTAACCATTTTAGCTTTAGTGACCGTATCTTGAATAAAGTTAGTATCACTTCTTTCTTAGAGTTGCTATAGTTTCAATGACATAAGGCATGTAAAGCACCTTGCACAGCATCAGTTATATATGAAGTGCTCCTAAAATGTTAGTTTTTTCACAACCACCCCACATTTTTTCAGGTGGGGTGCAGCTTTCAGCTTTATATAGTTATAAATATAGATGATTTATTGAATTTAAGCCTATTTCTCTAATCCAAGAGGATGCCTACCAAAGTTTCCACATTGTATTATTTCTCCTGAGAGCTAACAATTTCTTTTAGATGTCAACTTTTAGTCATAAGTGATCTAGAAGTTAAATAGGTGTACTTCAATGCTTCTAGGTGTTAAACATTCAGTCATCACTGGCTAGTGGTAAAAGTTTATGCAACGAGAGGAAAAGCAAAGCGATATGCATATATCATTTATATTATAAACATCAGCAACTGCTCCAGTGACATAGTCATCTACCAATGATATACTAGAGAATTATTTATGCATTGGGGCAAAAATATGGAACTCAACATCTGTGGTTTAAAAAATGTATGTGTTACTCCTTATAGCTGTGAAATGAATGGCAACCGTAATGGGATGATGTAATGAATTTATGTCAAGGGCCAAAGGAAAGAAATGATAATCATAGTCAGATTGCTATTGGTACCTTTATTTTTGGCAGCAAAAATAAATATCTATTAATTATACTAAAATGAAGTGTGTTTGAGTATAGCACTAAGGAAACAGCTCCAGTTAAATTATTACATGTGTCAATGATCAGAGACAAATGAGTATGTGCCAGGAAGTCTCTACTGAACTATTTACACAATAGACCCATCAAGTAAGTGATATGGTTCAATGGTTTCTGTGAAATTAAACACTGCATCATGGTAGTTGTATTAGAATAAGAGTAATCAGAACTCTTGCCAGTGATCCAAATGTTGATCATGGGACAATTTCTCACCTAATAGTTGTATTAGAATAAGAGTAATCAGAACTCTTGCCAGTGATCCAAATGTTGATCATGGGACAATTTCTCACCTAATAGTTGTATTAGAATAAGAGTAATCAGAACTCTTGCCAGTGATCCAAATGTTGATCATGGGACAATTTCTCTTTAGTAAAAGGTATCCCACAGGATTCAATTCATTTTTTCCTGTTCATCCTAAAAAGCCAGCAACACAGCATCATAGATAGGCTTGGGGGTTTTGAGTTAAGTAGGATTTTATGCTTCAAACATTTATTTCTTCTAATCATAAAAGTAAATTAATAAATTCATTCATTTTTGTCATCACTGTGAAATTTAAGAACCCTATAATAAAGACAAGATTCAAGATTCTAGAGATAAAAACAGGGCATCAAGAAGGAAATGAAAGTGGCTTCAGATACATATTAACCCTTGAATAATAATTTGGCTGAGTATATCCAGCTAAATTTTTAACATCTTCTCTTGGATATCTAAAAGGAATTCCATGCTCAGCCTGAAGAAACTTGAATGCCAGATCCTCCCCAACTCAAACTTGCTCCAATTATAGCCTCTTCCACTTCGGCTGATGTCCATTCCTTCTTTCTACTGCTCATAATGGAAACCCTGAAGACATTCTTGACTTCTTGCTCTCTTTCACAGACAAAACTAAAATGTTAGGCAATATGTTGGCTTTACCTTCAAAATATATCAAGAATCCTAACACTGCTCATCACTTCCATTGCTACCACTCACTAACATTTCCTACCTGGATTATGCAATGGTCTTCTGCCTAGTCTCCTGAATTTACTCTTGGCTTCTATAAACTATTCACACAGCAACCAGAGTCATCCTTTTAAATAATGGCAGATCATATCACCTTTCTGCTCAACACTCTGCAGTAAATACCCATTTGCTCAGAGCAAAAGCCAAAGTCATTAAAATAACCAACAGAAACAAACCCAAGTGACCTGACTCTCCATTCCCTGTCTGACTTCACCTTCTAGATTCTACTGCTCCCCCTCTCATCTACTCTACTCCAGCCTCACTGTCCTCTCTGCTTTCCCTAAAACACAGAAGGCATATTCCTAAGAATTTTTAGACTGGTTGTTACCTCTGTTTGCAATGTTCTTCCACTAAATATCTATACAGACAATTCCTTCACCTGCTTCAACATTGCTCACTTTTCATATTCTCTACAATGCCTACCCTATCATATTTACAATTGCAACCCACTCCCACTCCAATACTGCTCACCCTTACCTACTGTACTTTTTATTTTTCCATAGAACTTTTCTTTTTTTAACAAACTACATTAGTTATTTATTTATTATTTTTAGTGTGTCTTTCCCTACCCACCACCCACCTGGCTAGAATGTGAACTCCAGAATGGTAGGGATTTTTATTTGTTTTGTTAAAGGATCCATTTTGAATGCTTACAACACTATCAACAAAAGTTTAAAACTCAAAAAACAGGTAGTAGATAAGTACTCAAGAAACAAAGAAATGGATACAACATCAGACTAGCCTTAATGAATACCGAAAGACAGTGCAGCAAAGTTATTCATTTCAGAGGAATATTAACCTTGAATTCCATACCAAAACTATCTATCCATAAATGATGAGGGTAAAATAAAGTCATTTTTTAAAACTTTGTATTTTGAGTATAATATCATACTTAAGGAAACACTGCAACAAATAGTAAAAGGATTTCTCACATACACTTCATGCAGATTTTCCAAGTGGTACCATTTTATGATGTTTCTCTCTCTCACTCTTTCTCTGTCTCTCTCTCTCTGTCTCTGTCTCTCTCTCTCTCTCTCAACTATTATTTTACCATCTAGTTCTATGTGCCAGATAAAATAAAGCAAACATGGAGTTTTAAATGAGTACAATGGAGAATCATTCTCATTAACTAAATTTATGATGTCTTCATGAAAACAGTTGTATTTGATAGTAGTCATATAATTACATAATAGTTGAATAATTTTATTGTACTTTATAATTGAATACTTATATTTGTATAGTTGTTAAATAACATTAACATGAGTCTATAGCCAATCTGAATATAGAAGATACATAACGATAACTAACAAGTGTATCCAATTAGTATTAGACAGTAACTAGACATTTAGTATAATTAAAGAGCATTGTTGCTTTAGCTGGGGAGTCCACTAGAATACCATTCCAGAACCTCTTCTAAACATATGTAATTTGGAATGGCACTCTGAAATTTCATGTATATCAATCACTGAAATAACAAAGTACACATTTTATGCTAATATAATTTAATGTTAACATCAAATAATGTTTATTTTGCTTTCTTCTATCACCATTTATAAAAATAGAAGTCCTACTTTAATCACACATTTTCTTAAATCACTGTATGCAAGTTTATCCCATTTATCCTAAATATAACTAAGGATAGCCCTTTTGCTATCATACCATTGGGAAAATGTTAAAGGAAGAAATAGTGAAGAAAAAGAAATAAAATTATTTTTTTTTAATACCATGTGGCTCAACGGTAATGCTATTACTGCTGCATCCATCTACCTCCTCCTGGGCCTGAGATCAGTAGAGTTGGCAGAGGAAGGAATGAAGCATGACTCATTGATGACCATTGGAATATCCTTTAGGTCTTTACTCAAACACCATCTTTTCAGTGAGTCCTTTCTGGTCATTCTACCCAAAATTACCCAAACACTTCCTACAGCCCCTTCCTGCCTAATTTTTTCCCTTAGCATTCATCACTAACAAACTATATGTTTTACTTATTCAATCTTCTTATTGTTAGTAATTCCTAACACCTATACTTTAGGTGACAACGAAGCTTTCCAAACTTTCCAGGGGGGTGCATACCCAAAGGCTGCCCTTATTTCAGAGACAAGAGATAGCCAAGGAACTTACAGCAGAATATTTTCCAGCTCCCTAGAAGTCTGATTATCCAAGTTCAACAAAGAGATTGAAGGTTTAGTTTGATATCCTAAGTATGAACATTAATATATAGACTAGCTCATCATCTTCCCAAATCAAAGGACTATATATATTACATATTTCTGTTGGTCCTTGTATTTCAATGTCTCAGCAACTCAATCAGCATTTTCCAGTCATTGCTTTGGTCTCTTTCCAAATTCAATTGTCTTGACAACATTCATTTTCTGTAACTTGCCACCCTAAAGAAGCTTAGGACCTTATTTTTTTCAGCTCTGTGATCTCAGATGCCAACCTTCTATATATTATTGTCAGTGTACTCTCTGTCATTCCAACCTAGAAATGTAGACCAGATACATAGTCATCATCTTTCATATCTGTACATCACATTTTGCTTTTCAAAGCACTTTCATTCTCAATATCTCACTGGACTGTGTAAGATAGCTAGATCAAGCATAATGCCATAGTAATGCCATTTTACAACCAAGGGAACTGAGGCCTAATCTGCTTAGTGACTTACCTAGGTAACGGTAAAGCCTATGTTAGTGTTCTCGCTGCCTCATTATTTAGCCCTGATATCATGCCAGCATATTTACACCCTTTTGTTGCAACCACTCTTGCAAAGTACATTAAGACTATTATTATTTTAAAGTTGTAATATGTTTCCATTCCTGGCTTCATTCAGTTAAACGTTCTCAACATGACTGATTTTGTTTGAATTAAAGCTTTTCTCCAGTTCAAAAAACAAAGAATATTTAGAGACATGCTTCAAAATCAGCAAAAAAATTTTCCGACCTTTCTGCTGGCCAGCCATGTCTCATGGATATGAGTTAGGGTGTAGCAGCTTATAATCACAACTGCAAAGTATAGAAGTTGTAGACTGGGAGAGGAGTGGATGTTAGGATGGAGGTAGCAATGGGAATGAGAGGAAAGAGACAGAGATTCCTAGTGACTTTTTGTTCAATAGGGATGATCGTTCCATTTAAAGTAGGCTGTCTGAAGCAAGGTTACTAAGCCCATATACGGAAAGATATGTGGATGTGCTTAAATGTGAGAATGTCAGAGAGCTAAGCAAAGAATAATTACCAAATTTGAGAATATACAACTATAGCATGATTTTGCATCATTCCTATGGACACACTGGAGGGATTAAGGATAGTCTGGTAACCAAAGACAAGGTGTCACAGATTCAGACTTGGGAATCTTTTGGCTAGAGAAAAAATTCTAGGGATAATATTTAGTACATAGGTTTGCCAATAATATTGGAGAATATTTCAAAATTCCAAATGTATTCAGCAAAATTAATTTGTTCTTAGAGACAATATAGATCTAGGAATGTTTTTAAAGAGTGTAGACACAATAAGCATTAAAAAAAGTTCCATTATTAAATGTTGGAAATAAAGTATGCTTTATGAATGCCTTAGGTTTCACTAATTCTGCTGGGGATTATTATTTTTACTGCTTTATTTCTAGAGTTCTTATGTTCACTTGGGACTATGTATAATTTTTTCAGATATATCATAGTTTATGGTCATGTGCCATGAGATTGAAAACTAGTTACAACTACATATTAAGCAACTACTATTTTGATGCTGGGAAATATTTACCTGTAAGAGTAGATGCAAGTTAAGAAACAGTGTTGGACTGTGGTACATTCAGACAATGGAATATGATTCAGCACTAAAAAGAAAGAAGCTGTTACATTATGAAAAGACATAGAGGAACCTTAAGCGCATACTACTAAGTGGAAGAAGTCAATTTAAAATGGTTAAATACTGTATGATTCCAACTATATGACACTTTGGAAAAATCGATCCACTAAAAAGATCAGTGGTTGCCAGGGGCTGGAGTTGGTTGCAGGGGAGAATAAGCAGAGCACAAGGATTTTTAAGGCAATGAAAATATTCTGTATAGATGGATAATGAATATGTGGATACATATTTATTGTCTGTCTGCTATGCATCAGTCACTGGATTAGTTTAATGCACAATTAATATCTTACAATATACATTTTTATTCTGTTTAGCAAATTGTCATAGCAATGCACCTATCTCAAAATCTGTACTCAATTATTGTACTGATTTTTAAATAAAATGATGAAGAAATTAACCCTAAAAAGTTATACATGCAGCTGAGGCTCCATAGCTCAGGGGTTAGAGCACTGGTCTCATAAAAAGTTATGCATGCACTTTTCTTGTGAAAATATGGTTTAAATTCACTGCCCAGTTTTGGAGGGGAGTCTCATGCTGACTGCATCCTTTACTTGCAAGAAGAGTATTATTCATCCAATACTTAAAATATAATTATTTAGCATCTGCTATGTTCCCAGAACTCTTTTAGGCACTTGAAGATACAAAGATGAGTAGATAATAGAGCTATAATTTAGTGGAAGAGAAATATAAACAGCTAACAAAAATTAAATGTGATAAGAGAAACAATCAAAGGTGCAACTAGTGAAGTAGTGAACTTTAAGCTTCGAGACCTCTCTCTTAGATAAGCGTCTCCCAAGCCCTAGGAAGAGTCCTAAGAATGTCTTCCATGGTCATATGTTTTTGTAAAATTTATAAAAATATAAGATATTTTAACCATAAATGTTTAAGATTTTTATGTCTTTCCATTCCAACTTTTCCATTATATCTCCCATGAACAAGGTATCACTGGAATGACCAAAGGCATCTTGGAGATTTAGCAAAGGAGTTATTGAGTAGGGAACACATTTAGTTTGAATTTAATAGACTTGACTTAAGAAGTTCACAGTCACTTCTGTCAATAGTTAGATTGTTATCTTTCTCAGGATAAAAATGGTTTCTAAGTACACTCCTACCATCCAATGTGGCAGGGCAAGAGGTGGCATTGTGATATGAGCATGTCCTGTGATACCTGGAACCAGAAGTGCAGAAAGTGGAGGAGAAAAAAGTCTGAATATATGATGCCAGAAAATAGTCTGTGGAAAATTCTTCCAATCATTAGACATGTAATACTGTATTCGGTTTTCATTAACACCTAGGCAAAATGAAAGTTCTCACCTGCCAGGTTTATACTTGATAATACAGCAAATATAATTATAAATGTTCCATATTGTTTTCTTTTTTATGGGAATCAAATGAAATAGGCATTATCGGAATTCCTGTTCTTAAACAGTACAAATCTGCAGCAACTACAATAAATCATAAGCATGTCTCTAATAGCACATATATGAAAAACTTGACACATTTTTTTCCAAATTTGAAGATCTTAAAACATCCTAAAATTTTACTAATATTAAATAACAAATAACAGCTAAAGCTAAAAGAAACTTTCCAAAATTATGAATAAGAAAACAAATTTTGATCAACCACAGCAGAGAAAAGATAGAAAAATGCTTCAACTCTCTCTATAGAAAATAATATTATAAATCTGGCATCTTATTAAGAGCTTATTATTGAGTATACAGCCAAAAAATAGGGGAAAAAGTGTTATAGAAGTATGTTAGCCATAGTTAATTAAAATGTCACGTAATATTTCATGATTTTGTGATATTTACTTTCCACTTTTTAAAGTTTATAACTGATTATAATACATTTTTATTCTATATAAATACTCACTTTCTTCTCTAATTTCATACTGGTAATTTTATATTCTTTACATGAAAGAGAGGCTCCCAAGTTACAAAATCTTCAGGCCACACAAAACCTAGATCTGCTATAATACTTCTTTTTCATCTAAATTTTCCTTTCTCATAAGATAGCAAAGGTCAGTGCCCAGTGATGGAGCTCCCTCAGGCCAAGGCTGATGGAGGGAAGGAATGCCAAACAGAGACAATGAAACAAAGGCATTGAGATCTGAGCCTTAACTGAAATGGGGAAGGCAACCCAACTATACAGCCAACACAAGCAAGTTTTCACAAATGGATGTAAAAACTAACGTTTTTGAGTCAGGGTTATCAGAATAGTAGCACTGAGTCAACTGAATAAGATGGAGTGTGGTCTTTGATGACTGTCCAGAGAAGCTGTTGCAACTCATTCTGATGTGGTGGAAGAAAGGGATGGCTAAGGAATGATGCTGGAAAAATCACTCCAATATAAGTTCTTATGTATCAATTTGCTAAATAGAAGTAAGTGGCTAATAACAAACACTAAGCGGAAAGGAAAGCATGAATTGGTAAAAAGGGCCAAAAAAAAGAAAAAAAAATATATACACATATACATATACACACACAAAAGTATTAGCAAATACCAGAATTTGAATATCTAGGGTAATCTACTGAATCTATCCCTCCAGCAATGAAAACTAATTAATCTAAACCAGTGTTTCTAAAATTGAGACTCCTGGATGTAATCTCAGGAGTCCATAGGTTCTTAAATTTGAGGAAACTGGTCTAAATCTACTGGTAAAAATCTCTGAAAATTGTCCAGAACTTATACCACCTATTTATTCATATTTATTTATTATTATATATTTGTTATACACACACAATTATTTCCTATATTTGTGAGTATATTTAAATTAGTTTCTCTTGATTTAAATAAATTTCTATTTTTCCCTATATAACTATCTAGTATAATATTGATTTATTTTAAACCTCAGCTTTCTATAGTCTACTGTGAAACACACAAACATAAAATATTATTACATTTATTGATATTTTCTCTGATGTTGTTTTTTCACCACTGGAATAATAAAGTTCCTGACCAGTGGCCTCAGCAGCATTACTCAGCTAAAACAGTCAAATACTGAAAGCAGATTTGCAGATATTTGCAGCTTTACTCAACAAGATAGCTGGACACAGAACTTAGGTGTTGTCTGTGAGTCAGAGATCAATAATTAAGAACTGTCTCAGAAAAGTGAGACTATGAAAACTAGCCTAGCTTGTTTCCTAAAATCTGAGAGAAACAGCACAATCTGAATAGTAATGGAAGTAAAAATCAAAGAGGTGGTTGGCCCAAAAATTCCACTCCTAGGAATCGCTTAAGGAAATAATCACATGTGGCAAAACAAAATTAATACATAAGACATTTTGTGGGAGGATTACTTATAAAGTGTAATATTGTAAACAAATTAAATGTAATAGGAAACTGGTAAGTAAGATAAAGTACATATTATCACAATTATCCTCTACTCATTAAAAATCATGTGGGAAAGAATATTTATCAAAGTGGAAAATTATCAAAAAAAGAAAAATATCTAGAATATATTACTAAGTTAAAAACAGACTACAAAACAGTATGTGCAGTATATAATTTTGTAAACAAAAATATTCATATGCTTATGTAGGAAAATACTAGAAAGATATTCCCTAAAAGCCCACTGTTTATCTTGTGTTATGGCATTGTTAATGATTTGCTTTTTCATTCTGTTTTTAATTTAGGCACATTTATATTTTCCAAGTTTTCAACATTAAGAATTATTGTTTTGGGCTTCCCCAGTGGCGCAGTGGTTGGGAGTCCGCCTGCCGATGCAGGGGACATGGGTTCGTGCCCCGGTCTGGGAGGATCCCGCATGCCGCGGAGCGGCTGGGCCCGTGGGCCATGGCCGCTGAGCCTGCACGTCCGGAGCCTATGCTCTGCAGCGGGAGAGGCCACAGCAGTTTGGTCCGCATAACGCAAAAAAAAAAAAAAAAAAAAAAGAATTATTGCTTTGTTATTAGAAGAAAGTCATAAAAAACAGGAAAAAAAGTCATGAAATAATAGTTGAAAAGTTGAAAATATTTAACTCTAGCCCTTGACTGCATGATTTCACAGGAATCTTGGTACAGTTAATTACTGACACATTTTTTTCCTCCAACATCAGTTATCATATTTATTTCTAATAATTATAATAGTATATATATCATTTGGTTGGAGAATCTTAAATAATTTTATAAAATTGAATCAAAACAAAACTAAAATTACATTAAATAACTATCTTTTTGTACAAGTCATCCACTATATATAGTCACTAAACATCTCAAGTACATTTTCTATAACATAGTCTTAAAGTAAAATTCCCAACATAACCTTTTGTGGGTTTATAATGAAAAGGATTCCTATTTAGTTCCATTGATATCACACTATTAATACACACTTTCATTTCTAATATTTGCTAGTGTTTTAATTCTATTTTGATATTTACCACAATTAATGCTTATATAGAAAGGAAATTATATATGCACACACAAACACGCATGTGGATATTTATACCCACACATTCCTAACACACATAGATAATTATGTATATAAATTGCATCAAAGAATGCTATATATTATTTTTTTCCACACCTTTATTGGAGCATAAATGCTTTACAATGTTGTGTTAGTTTCTGCTGTACAACAAAGTGAATCAGCTATATGTATACATATATCGCCTCCCTCCCACCCTCCCTACCCCATCCCTCTAGGTCATCACAAAGCACCGAGCTGATCTCCCTGTGCAATGCAGCAGCTTCCCACTAGCCATCCATTTTACATTTGGCAGTGTATATATGTCAATGCTACTCTCTCACTTCAACCCAGCTTCCCCTTCCCTGCCCCCCTGTGCCCTCAAGTCCATTCTCTACATCTGTGTCTTTATTCCTGCCCTGCCACTAGGTTCATCAGTACCACTTTTTAAAATTCCATATATATGCATTAGCATATGGTATTTGTTTTCCTCTTTCTTACTTCACTCCATATGACAGACTCTAGGCCCTAAACATTTAAATTATTTTCACTTAAAATTCCAAACATTTAGTGTTCAGAGAACTCAGTGGGAAATTAAAGAGTTATTATTTATTTAGAAACACTTCAAGTCTGCCACCCAATTTTCTAGTTACATCTTTTACTACCCTATGCCCCAATAACATCAGGCAGTCTAAATTAATAGAATCTTAGGTACATCTGAAGAGCAATATCAAATACTTAGAATGCAAACACATCTCTTAAGCTTCTAAATTTGAAAATACGTTTTTAAGCTTGAAAATGATTTCTAATGTCTCTGCATTGAAGGACAAATTTAAAACTATATTTGGGATTTGAGTATATGGGGAGGGGGAAGGGTAAGCTGTGACAAAGCGAGAGAGTGGCATGGACAGATATACACTACCAAACATAAAATAGATAGCTAGTGGGAAGCAGCTGCATAGCACAGGGAGATCAGTTCCATGCTTTGTGACCACCTAGAGTGGTGGGATAGAGAGGGTGGGAGGGAGGGAGATGCAAGAGGGAAGAGATATGGGAACATATGTATATGTATAACTGATTCACTTTGTTATAAAGCAGAAACTAACACACCACTGTAAAGCAATTATACTCCAATAAAGATGTAAAAAAAAAACTATATTTGTTCACTACTAGAAGAAGGAAGTAAAGCAGAATAGTGAAAGAAATACAAAGAGAGAGAGGAATAAAGGGAGAAAGAGGGAGAGTTAGCAGAAAAAGAAGAAGAAAAAAAAACATGCTGCAAGTAACCAGGTAACCTGGAAATGTGACCAGGCTGTCCTACAGCTGCCATCAATGGTCATCAAGAGTTAGGGGCAAAGAACATTCAGGAACATTATCAGCACCTACAGCTAAAAAGGAATGAATAAGGAAAGTGCCTTATACCTTTTGGCCAATTAAAAAAAAATAGAGTCTTTACAGAAAAGCCTGGTGTATTTAAAGCAAGTAGATATAATTATATGTCAATATATACAAACCCCATGGTAGCCACAAATCAAAAAACTACAACAGATACACAAGAACTAGAAAGAAAGGAAAACAAGCATACTACTAAAGAAAATAATCAAATCACAAGGGAAGAAACAAAAAGAAGAAATGAAAAGAACTACAAAAACAATTGGAAAACAAGTAATAAAATGCCACTAGGTACATATTTTTCATTAGTTACTTTAAATGTCAATGGAATATAAGCTCCAATCAAAAAACATAAGGTGGCTGATTGGATTAAAAACAACAACAACAAGGTCTTCTCTTCAATATGCTGCCTACAAGAGACTCACCTCAGGTCTAAGGTAACACACAGATTGAAAGTGAGGGGATAGAAAAAGATATTTCATGCAAACAGAAATGACAAGAAAGCAATAGTAGCAATACCTATGTCACACAAAATAGACTTTAAAATAAAGGCCATAGCAAAAGAGAAAGAAGGGCATTATATAATGATAAAAGGATTGACAAAGAAGAGGATATTACACTCATTAAAATACATGCACCCAATATAGAAACATCTAAATATATAAAGCAAATAATAACAGACATAAAGGGAGAAATTGACAACAATACAATAATATTAGGGGACTTTAACATCCCATTTACATCAATGGAAAGATCATCCATATAGAAAATCCATAAGGCAACAGTGCTCTTAAATGACACAATAGACTGTTTGGACTTAATAGATATCTACAGTACATTCCATCTACAAACAACAGAATACAAATTATTTTCAAGTGCACATGGAACATTCTCCAGGATAGATCACATGCTAGTACAAAAAGCAAGTCTCAACAAATTTAAGAGGATAGAAATCACAAGAAGCATTTTTTTCCAACCACAATGGTATAAAACTAGAAATCAATAAAATAAAAAAAAATCAGAGAAGAACAAACACATGGAAACAAAACAACATGCTCCTAAAAAAACCAATGGTCAATGAAAAAACCAAAAAGGAAGTCAGGAATATCCTGAGACAAATGCAAACGGAAACATTATACTCCAACACCTATGAGATGCAGCAAAAGCAGTTCTAAGAGGAAGTTTTAGAGCAATCCAGTCCTACCTCAATAAACAAGAAAAATTTCAAATAAACAACCTAACCTACCACCTAAAGGAATTAGAAAAAGAAGAACAAAGCCCAAAGTCAGCAGAAAGAAGGAAATAATAAAGATCAGAGAGGAAACCAATAAAATAGAGACAATGACAGAAAAACAGTAGAAAAGATCAATGAAACAAAGAGCTGGGTTTTTGAAAAGATACACAAAATTGATAAACTTTTAGCTAGGCTCACAAAAAGAGAGAGGACCCAAATAAATAAAATAAGCTATGAAAGAGGAGAAATAACAACAAATACCACAGAGGTACAAAAAAATCATAATAGAATACTGTAAATAGTTATAAGCCAACAAATTGGACCCTAGAAGAAATGGACAAATTTCTAAAAATAAGCAACTTGCACAGACTGAGTCAAGAAGAAACAAATAATTTGAACAGACCAATCACTAGAGGTAAAATTGAATTGTAATTTTAAAAACTCCTAGCAAACAAAAGTCCAGGACTGGATGGCTTCACAGGATTCTACCAAACATATAAAGAAGAACTAATACTTATTCTTCTTAAACTGTTCCAAAAGACCAAAGAGGATGGAACTCTCCAAAATTCATTCCACAAGGTCACCATTACCCTGATACCAAAAGCAAAGACACTACAGAAAAAGAAAACTACAGGCAAATATCTTTGATGACAATAGATGCAAAAATCCTCAACAAAATATTAGCAAACCAAATCCAACAGTATATAAAAAGGATGATACACCATGATCAAGTGGGACTTATTCCAGGGACACAAGGATGGTTCAACATTCACAAATCAATCAATGTGATATACCACATTAACAAAAGGAAGGATAAAAATCACATGATCATCTCAATAGATACAAAAAAAAGCATTTGACAAAAATCAACATCCATTCGTGATAAAAACTCTCATCAAAGTATGTATAGTGGGAACATATCTCAACATAATAAAGGCCATTTATGACAAACCCACAGCTAACATCATACTCAATGGTGAAAATCTGAACATCTTCTAAATTCAGGAAGAAGACAAGGGTGCCCACTCTTGCCACTCCTCTTTAACATGGTATTGGAAGTCCTAGCAACAGTAGTCAGACAAGAAAAAGAAATAAAACTCATCCAAATTGGAAGGGAAGAAGTAAAACTGTCACTATTTGTGAATGACATAATACTTTATATAGAAAACTCTAAAGTCTCTAACCCATTAATTATCAGAACTAATAAATGATTTCAGCAAAGTTGCAGGATACAAAATTAATATACACATATCTGTTGATTTTATATACACTAATAATGAACTATCAGAAAGAGAAAATGAAAAAACAATTCTAATTAAAATTACATCAAAAAAGGATAAAATACCTAGGAATAAACTTAACCAAGAAGATGAAAGACCTATACTCTGAAAACTATAAAACATCAATGAGGAAAACTGAAGATGATACAAAGAAATGGAAAGATATCCTGTGCTTTTATTTTTGGCTGTGCCACATGGCATGTGGTATCTTAGTTCCCTGACCAGGGATCAAACCCATGCCCCCTGCAGTGGAAGCATGCAGTCTTAACCTCTGGACCACCAGGGAAGTCCATATCCCATGCTTTTAGATTAGAAGAATTAGTATTGTTAAAATGGCCAAACTATCCAAAGCAATCTACAGATTTAATGAAATCCCTATTAAAATACCCATGACATTTTTCATGGAACTAGAATAAATAATCCTTAAATTCACATGGAACCACAAATGACCCCAAATTGCCAAAGCAATCTTCCAAAAAAAAACAAAGCTGTAGTATAACCTTCCCAGACTTCAGACTATACTACAAAGCTATAGTAATCAAAACAGCATGGTACTGGCTCAAAAGAGATATATAGATAGATATATAGTTAGATCAGTGGAACAGAATAGAGAGCCCAGAAATAAACTCACACACCTATGGTCAATAAATCTATGAGGAAGGAGGCAAGAATATGCAATGGAGGAAAGACAGTCTCTTCAACAGTGGTGCTGGGAAAACTAGAGAGCTACATGTAAAATGAGATTACACTTTCTCACACCATATGCAAAAATAAACTCAAAATGAAAGACCTAAATGTAAGAAGAACTAATAAGCCATAAAACTGGAACCATAAAACTACTAGAAGAGAACACAGGCAGAACACTCTTTAACATAAATCATAGCAATATTTTCTGGATTTGCCTCTCAAGAAAAAAGAAATAAAAGCAAAAATAAACAAATGGGACCTAATTAAACTTAAAAGCTTTTGCACAACCAAGGAAATCATCAACAGAATGAAAAGACATTTTTGCAAATGCTATGACCAACAAGGGGTTAACATCCAAAATATACAAACAGCTCATATAACTCAATATCAAAAAACCAAACAACTCAATAAATGGGCAGAAGACCTGAACAGACATTTTTCCAAAGAAGACATACAGATGGCTAACAGGCACATGAAAAGATGCTCAACACCACTAAGTATCAGATAAATGCAAATCAAAATAAAATGAGATATCACCTCACACCTTTCTGAATGGCTATCATCAAAAACATCACAAATACATGTTGGCAGGGATGTAGAGAAAAGGGAACCCTAGTACACTGTTGGTGAAAATGTAAATTGATGCAGCCACTATGAAAAACAGTATGGAGGTACCCCCAAAACTAAAAACAGAACTATCTTGTGATCCAGCAGTTCCACTCCCAGGTATATATTTGGAAAAAATAAAAACTTTAATTCAAAAAGATACATGCATCCCAATGTTCATAGCAGCACTATTTACAATAGCCAAGTCATGGAAGCAACCCAAGTGTTCATCAACAGATGAATGGATTAAGATGTGGTGTGCACATATATTTATATATGCACATACACAATGGAATATTACTCAGCCATAAAAAAGAATGAAGTTCTGCCATTTGTAGCAAAGTGGATGGACCTAAAGAATACTATGCTTAGTGAAATAAGTCAGACAGAGAAAAAACAAATACTATATGATACCACTTATATGTGGAATCTAAAAAGTACAAGTGAATGTATATGCAAAACAGAAACAGACTCACAGATACAGAAAATAAACTAGTGGTTACCAAAGGGGAGAAGGAAGGGTCGAGCTGCAAATTAGCATTATGGGATTAAGAGATACAAACTACTACGTATAAAATAGATAAGAAAAAAGGATATATTGTATTGCACAGGAAACTATAGCCATTATCTTATGATACCTTTTAATGGAGTATAATCTGTAAAAATACTGAATCTTAATGCTGTACACCTGAATCTAGTATATTGTAAATCAACTGTACTTCAATAAAAAAGTCTGATGTATTATTTTATGGTTGTTGTTGTTGTTTCTTTTTTGTGTTTGGTGTATTACTGACATCAAAGCTCTCAATACTATTATTTGCAACAGTTCCAGCAGCAGAAGAAGAGACAATCAGAAAAATCTGTATTCAGATAAGCTACCTAATATGAAATAATTTATAATTATCTGAATGATTACGGAAACCTAACTCAAAATCCTTCAGGTGATTAAATAGACTAAAAAATGCGCTACAATAAATTACTCCATCTGGAAAAAAAAAATAGAAACAATGTACACGTGAGCTAAATTTAGAAAATGAAAGAGCAAAAACAGGGAAGAAAGGAATAAAAGGATCTCAGCCATTTTTGATGTAAAATAAAGATTGATGTATGCTATATACAGTAAATGAGTAATTTTATTATGCCTAATGATACAAAAAGTGGATCCTGGACCATCTAGGCACATTTGCTTAGTTCTGAGAATCCAAAAATCATCACTGCCCTGAAAATAGCCCAAAGGTAAAAGTCACATTCCATTTATTGGCATGCAAATATGCACATCAAGCCTGAGAGGGGTAATATTTCTTGGTCAAATGAAATCTCTTCAAAATAGTACAGAAGGAGTTAGACGTGCCTTCTAAACAGAAGCGTATGGAGAAGAGAAACATGATACAGTTGTTCATAAGAAGCAAAACAGTCATTTGAGAATCAATGTTAGATTTTTATATTTGAAGAATTTCTAAAACTAGATAAACTAAACACAAGGGAGGTGTGTCTGAGAAATGTTACTTACAACAATTCATTAGACTTTCCTTCTGACAAAAATGTGATTAGAATTTTTAAATAACAATGCAGTAAAGCTTTTAAAAATAAAGATAAGGATAAGAAGGATGGAAAAGCTTGCTATTTTGTACGTGTAAGTCTGAGAAATGATCATGGAACTATTTAGGCAATATTCTCCTAAATCTATTTGTACAACAAGGTGGTAAGTGAACCAATGTCATCTCATGTTAAACTCTGACTCTTTCAAAACTGTGGTTGAGTTTACCTTCCCAGCAAAGTAACCCTTCCAGAAGATTAAAACAACAACAATATTGTAGAGGATTTAAGTTTATAAACTGCATTCATATATAATATTATTTGATCCTTTGAAGAGTTTTACAAATGAGTAAATTGCGGTTTGGAGAGATTAAGAAATTTACCAAAGGCCACAAGACAATATATTATGAAGTCAGGATCTAAATGAGGTTTTGAATATCTGGACCCTGGTTTTGTAGAAGGGCTCTTATATGCCTTTTTACTCAGAGGACCCAGGAACCGATAGTGTGGTGGTCTTACGAACAGTTTGAGAAAGGTTTTCACCTGCCTTACATTAACTAAGGAGTGTCTTCCTCCTTTTAAAAAATAGGCCTCAAAAGGCCAAACTTAGAGTAAGATGTAATTTGGGGCCTTCCACCACTTTCTTCCACAGCAAATGCATTTTCTGAAAGTCTTTCCCTGCTGTAGAAATACTGGATACAGATTATTTTGATTCACCTATTTAATAGGTCCCTCTCTACTATTCTTTATCTCTTTAAAACTGAAATTGAGGGCTTCCCTGGTGGCGCAGTGGTTGAGAGTCCGCCTGTCGATGCAGGGGACATGGGTTCGTGCCCCAGTCCGGGAAGATCCCACATGCCGCGGAGCGGCTGGGCCCGTGAGCCATGGCCACTAAGCCTGCGCGTCCGGAGCCTGTGCTCCGCAACGGGAGAGGCCACAACAGTGAGAGGCCCGCGTACCGGCCAAAAAAAACCTGAAATTGAAAAATTGTAATCTTATGGGTATTTCCTATTATTTGTGTAAGTAATATTTAAGTGACAGGGATCAGTAAATCAAGAAATGGTCGAGGCACTATCTCAAATAGATTTTTAGGAAAATATTCAAGCCACGATATCAGATCTAGTATTCTGCTTAAAGGACAAAATTCAAGGAAATGAAATGTTATTTCTTGGGATATGTGACTTTGCTGTAAGAAGGCAAACCCCCGAGGATCTTGGTTTATCACAACAACTTTCAATACACGTTTACTGAATTGACCTTTAAGATAAATGGTCACCCGGTTGTACACATCTAATGTTTATAGGCAATGTAACTGTTCTTAGAAAACTTCTAAGAGAGGGTCCTCCCTAAAACTCTTCTATAATAGACAATTGTGTTCTACCCAAAAGTCTGACTTTTATGAAACCTATAAAATGTCTGAAGGCAGAAGCTCTTTAGGATCAGGAAGTATCAGCGTGGGGGAAAGGGAGGCTCAAGCTCTGCTCCCCTCAAAGCTGAATAGTGGAGAAGGGAGCTAACATTTATTGAGTACCTGCTTTGTTCAGGCAATGGGTTAAGTTTTACCTGCAGTTAATCTCATTTAATCCTCACAACTATCTTTTGATGTAAGTATTATAATCCCTATTTCACAGATAAGAAAACTGAGGTTCATAGAAAGTAAAGATCATACACCTAACATATAGCAAAGCTGGAATTCAAAATCATTGGCTCATCCTGTCTCCTTTGAGGTTCAGTTGCAGCTCCACGTCCCCTCAGTTCGAGACTGGTTCTACGATGTCAACTATTAACAGTCCAGCTGACCCTCCCAAGAAAACTTCCTTGGTTTCTCTGGATTCTAATGTGGATTTCGTATACCATCTCTGTTTGTTCAGGGGTGCTACCAAGGCCTCAACCTGTTTGGGTCCCACCTCTTCTCCTTGCCTGACTCTGGCCCACCCTCCATCGGGATTCTCCCCACCTTGACCTCTCTCCCACATGCTCTGTTTCACCTTCTCCTTAAAACCTTGACCAGTAATTGTGGACTATTTAATAAATGCACATTAGCCTTCCCCCTCATTATATTTCCTCAGACATATTTGAGACAATTTACAGCTATTGAGAAGATAAGCTCCTTGAGTGGAGGAATTGTTTCATATTCATTTATATATTCCTTGTACCTAACATAATATCTGCTACAGGCAGGCCCCCAGATACTTTTTTAACTAACAGATGAGTGAGTAAGTGAGTGAGTGAGTGAGTGAGTGAATGAATATATCAATAAACATGGGACTAAAGTTCCTGAGGCTGATTCTCTGGTTTTTCTGCTGCCTTTATCTGAGTGCAGGCCCCGGAATGAGAAATTCTGCATTTAAATCCTGGCTCTACCAAGAGCTATGTGACCTTTGGCAAGATATTTAACTTCTTTGCTTCAGATTCCTGATTTTTAAAAAGGAGATAATGATGGAACTCGCATCATGGGAAGTTTTGAAGATTGAGAGAATTCATATGACAATCTTAACAGGCCTGGTGCATTACAAGCACTCAGAAGAATCTCTCTCTCACCTTGTGTTCCACATAACTGAGACCACAAAGAGTTCTACTTCTTGACTTTTAATAGACGTTTTTTGGATAGAATATCCATGACTATAATAAAATGAAATTGATCATTAGACAACTATTTCTTCCATCGTGCCTGTATCAGTCACTTTTGTTCTAGATCTGTCCTTTGAGGATCTTCCTCCACATGAAGGTCAAATCTTTCATGCTTCCATGGCTATTACTTTTTGGTTTTTGCACCCCTAGTCATTTAAATTCTAAATTCCTTCATATGTATTCATTCACAGACTTACCCATTTACTCATTAAAACATATCTATCATCTTTTAACCTCCACAATGTGCCAGGCACTCTGCTAGATAACATAAATAGAGATTAATGCAATATAATTTCAGCCTTCAACACATGTATTTCTATGTAGGAGACTGACATGGTTTTGTCTCTCTTGGCCCTCCTGGTCTCTCTTCTTTAAATGCCCTCAAGTTTATCTATCTCCCTCCTAAAGTTTCCAAAAAGGAGCACAACATCTGACCAACAATGAATAAAGCATTTTTTTCATTACACAGATCTCTGGATAAGAGGGCATTAGAGGCTGGAACACATCAATCTCTCCAGTCTAGACACAGTCCCATCCCACTCTGCGTGGGTCATGGTAGGGGTGGGGTGCAGAGGGAAGTGATTAAAAGCTGTTGGATCCAAATGGTGTGTTCTTTTTTATTTAAAGTCTCTCTTGAGGTTTTCCCTTTGGGGGATTCACTGTATTTAGAGTTTCTCATCTCATGCATTCAGTGCAGTAAAAAAAAAAAGCCTGTAATCTCCACCTTCTTGAAAAGAATATCCTCTTCGTATCCCTTGGCCCTTGAAAACCAAGCAGAGACCAGGGATAAGTCTCAGGAGGTACAAACGTCATCTTAAGCTTGATGTTCTAGGCCTTAAAGAGATATATTTTCCTTTTCTTTGGCAATTTTTCCCTTAGGTTTATCTAATCCTGCCTCTTTTCATCATCAAAATATAGTAGCATCTCAAGGTCTGAGATGAGGATGAAGGCCTTATTAGACAAAGGTACCAAAAAAGGGAGTTCAGCCAGTTTTTTATGTAGGCCTTAGGCCTAGTTATAAGCAAGACAGAAGACCTCCAAACTCTACATGGTACTTTCCACCTCAGTAGGAGAACAAACTGAAGCCTGGGGCCAAAGCCCATCTAGTAACAAAGTGTCTCTTTGCCTGTTCTTGTCCTTGGTGCATCTCTCCCATCAAAGGAACTTCAAAGGTATGAAAGCTACCACAGAATAGGCATTTAGGATGCCAGCTATATTCTATCATTAGGTGTATTTTTTGTTTGAACCTGTTTAATACTCAGTTTTGCTACCCTATATTCACCAAACCCATAGATAAGGACTACTGATGACCATTGATATTGAATGGATACCATTTTAGCTAAAAAGACCAAAGCCAAGCCAAGCTTACAGTACTGTATCCACATGGACTCTCTCAAGGGCTCCGAAAGCACAGACTACATGCAGCCCTTCTCAGACTACATGGTACTACACAACTTGCTCTCTCAAAATCAGTATTTGCCCCAGGGATTTTTCACAAGAAAAGTTACTTTTTGTTTGTTTGTTTTGGCCCCATGGGTGTAGCTTCCTAACAGTCTACATGCTATTATTATTGAACTGCATTATTTTGTACTTAAAATCTTCCCATGGCTTCCTACTACCTAAATCCTTAGAGATCAAGTAAGGTTCTTAATCTGATCCTATCCACGCTCCAGTCTTACCTCCCACCATGCTCCACCAGACAGAAACCCTGTGTTCTAGCCATGCAGAGCTACTTACAATTCCTAGGGGGAAAAAAATACGCTTTCTCTTTCAAACACCATACCTTTGCAAATGCTGCTCCGTCTGCTAGAAACTCCTCCCACTCTATTTACTGTCATTGCATTCTTCAAGATTTTTCTCAAGCTGCCTGCTCTAAGAAGCCCTCCTTTTTCTATACAGCAAGCTTAAGCACTCCCTATTATGTGACATCATCTTATATTATAGACTGCACTTCTGCACACCCCCACTGGACTATGAGCTTCTTAAAGACAAGCACTGTCATGTACATAGCTTCCATTTATTGAGCATGTACTGTGTGCCAAAACCAAAACAAATTAGGTGTTTTACTTATACAGCTCCACCTTGAAAACAACTATCAAGGCAAATATTTTTATTTTCATTGTACAGGTTAAGAGGGGCAGGTTCAAAATCACACTGCTGGAAGTTGAGGAAGCAGAATTCCTACCCCAGCCCTTTGGCTCCAGGCCAGTGTTCCTTCCATGGCAGGACACCAGCTCCCACTACAAACACTGGGGTCTCATTCATCTTGTATCCTTAGTATGGGACACAAAGTGGGAACTCTAAACACTCAATAAAAATGTGTTGAAAGAGTGAAGAAGTGATTGCTTAAGTGTTTCTTTTTTTTTTTTTTTTTTGCGGTACGCGGGTCTCTCACTGTTGTGGCCTCTCCTGTTGCGGAGCATAGGCTCCGGACACGCAGGCTCAGTGGCCATGGCTCAAGGGCCCAGCCGCTCCGCGGCATGTGGGATCTTCCCGGATCGCGACAGGAACCCGTGTCCCCTGCATTGGCAGGCGGACTCTCAACCACTGCGCCACCAGGGAAGCCCGCTTAAGTGTTTCTTATGCCCACTTTGCTTTCTATTACTCAGAACCAATCAATTGTGATGAAAAAATATTTGTCTCAATAGGGAGTCATTTTTACCATAGTCCCAGCAAAACGTTAGAAAACAAAGCCATTTAATGTTGCACTACAAGTTCTAGAGAGCAAGAACTTTCAATTCTAGGTAATAACATTTTGCTCAGGATCTCCTTGGCAGCAATTACATAATTCATATTTAATAAACCTGCTCTGTGTTGCCATAAAATTTTGCATCCATCTCTACTTTAGCACTTGATATTAATCTACTTGGGTGCTACTTGAGTGCATCTGTCTTCCTTCTAGATAATTACCTACTTTAGGGCAAGGATCTGGTCCCATTCATTTCCCCACATAAGGTATTTAGTCAGTGGGTGTTGAAAGGATGTTGTCAAATAATCTGACATAGCAACACCAAACCAATCCAAGCCAAACAAACATTGAGCTATCTGAAACCATGTGGAATAATCATTTTAAAGAGTTTCACATGTATCTTTGAGCTTAATCCTTTAAAATAAAAATTTTATTTTGCATGGAAGCCTTTCTAAAATATGTTTGTTCCTTTCCTCTTAAGGAAATCACACAAAATAATTTAAACTACTTTGAACATTAATTATTTCTCTGCTATAGCAGAATAATTGCTTCAGACTGTTTATCTAATGCACAATGGTCTCAGACTATGGCACGTTTTATGTTTGCTTTTTGCTTTTAATTTTTCTTTCCCTGCCTTCTTTTACTATCAAACTGTGAGATTTCACTCCTCAGGATCATGAATGTGTCTGTCAATAGGAATTGCTCCCTATATTTAATAACTTTCATTTTGGGGGTATTTACTGATAAGCAGTGTGCTAAGCACTTTATTTGCATTATTTAACTTAATCCTGACAAATTTCTAAGAGAATGCAGAATTGGTTCTAGCTCCTCAGAGCTCTTTTTCTGTTTTTACTGACATGTTCCTCATGAGTAAAGCTGTATAGTTTATTTTAAATATTTGGGCTATAACTAAATGTGGCTGACTTGTTATCATCCCTTTTTTTAGAAAGCCCTTCCAAATGATTTTATTTCAGTTAGCACCATTACAATGTGGGTAGATACTTCACTGTTTATTACCCTATTCTTACACTCTTACTTAATGTTTAAAATAACACATAATTGAGACTGCTAATGTCTCTTAAAAAGCTCTATGGGATGCTTATATCAGATAAATACTTGGTAGGAAAGGTTGAGAGTAGAAAAAGGGGATAATTGATGGTTTTCAAACTGATGGCAAAGAATGTATATTTGCTCTGTGTTGCAGAATTACAAGTAATGGGTAGAATTTTAAGAAAGCATGCTTTTATTCCATCATGGGAGAACTTTCTAACAACTAGAACAGTCCCATAATGGAAACAGTAAACTCTGTATCTCAATGTTATACTTTTAAAGTAGCCTGACATTCCAACCATACAGCTACTGGCCTGTTAAAGTATCCCTGGCAAGTATTTGCTTCAATCTAGTTCTCACCTGGATCCTTTCAATTACAAGCCCACTACTTCTTTGTTGGAATTATATTTGCATTTTGCTGCTCAGCGTCCTGACTTTCAACTTCCTCCTTGTAACCTCCAGCTTGGATCTGCCACACCCACACCCTCTGCTTTAGACTGCCTCAGAAAATATGTCAGACCTGGTCCTCAGTCCACTAGCTCACACCTAGCTGACCTGCTCAGGCTTCTGCAATGGCAGAGAAATTTGGGATGACACTGGATGGGGTACTACATAAAACATCCTGCATTGGATACGTCCTTTAACTAGTTGAACAATAAGATTCCTTAAAATTCTTAGGATTCCATGATACCCCAAGAAACAGAAAGAATCACGACTACAGACTGTGGAGTCAGAGAGAACTGAGTTTGGGTTCATAATGTTCTATTGCATTGCAAAATATAGTAAATAATAGAACCAACTTCCCATGATTATTGAAAGAATTAACTGAGATAGTGTATGTAAGAGTTTCGAATACAGTTAATATGCTTAATAAATGTTAACTGCTCATAGTAGTGTTAACATTAGGCCAGTAGCAAGTATAATGGCACTGGTTCCAACCTTGAATCCATCACAAACAGAGAAGAAAAAGAATTAAATGAAGGTCTGTTCTTGATCATTTGTCTTGTGATTTGTGTCCAGGAACACAACCTATCATTTTGTGAAGTATGTAGCAGAAAATGGACTTCCTAGGATTGAATCCTAGCTCTTCTACCTCCTACCTGTGTGACCTTGGGCAAATCATTTAAAGCTTCTGCACCTTAGCTTATTCTTCTGTAAAATGAAAGTAATACTACCTATCTTATATGACTGTTATAAGAATTAAATGACTTAATATATGTAAAATGCTTAGATAACTGCCTGGAATATAATAAGTGCTACGTAAGTATTATATAATATTAGCTATTATTAAATGTGTTAGTACTTGTATCAGTTTGGGTTCTCCAGAGTAACAACTAATAGGAGAGAGTGACAGAGATACAAAGAGAGACTGATTTTAAGGAACTGACTCTTGCAATCACGGAGACTGGTAAGTCTGAAATATATAAGGCAGACCAGCAAGCGGGGTGGAATCTCAAGAGGAGTTGGTGTTACAGTCTTGAGGCAGAATTCCTTCTCTGGGAAACCTCCATTTTTGCTTTTAAGGCCTTTGACTAATTGCATGAGGCTTACATCTATTATCAAGAGTAACCTCCTTTATTTAAAGTCAACCAGTTGTATGTTAACCACATGTACAAAATACCTTCACAGCAACATCTAGATTAGTGTTTGATTAAATAACTTGGTGCTATAGCCTAAATAAACTGACACATAAAATTAACCATCACAGTACTATAAAGAAATCTCCTGAATATTTTGTATTATATACTTCTTTAAGAAATTAGCCAAGCCAATGACTTGAGGCATTAATGGCTTTGGGTTTATGACTCACTTGCTCTTGTAGGCTCTGTACAACAGAACTCCTTAGGTTTTCCTGCTGGAATGATACCTGGTATTATATTAAGTGATTCATTTTTCATCTGGTTGTAGAGGATGACCATGACAGATTTCCAAATTAAACAACTTTCTTTCCTTAAATAACAGAGGTTTATTCATATGTTAAGCCATGATCTTGTGTTATTTACTTTCAATCACAGTTGCAGACATACAAATATGTCATATAATTACTAATAATGAAATTATAACTGAGAACAGTACTATATGTGAAAATTTCATAAAATGTTTAACTGATAGTACATTAATATAGATTTTGTAGTCCCCAAAACACCCTGGAATATGTTCTTTTTTTTTTTTTTTGCAGATATTTACAAGAGTATTATTCATAATTGCCAAAACTTGGAAGCAACTAAGATATCCTTCAGTAGGTGAATGAATAAACATACTGTGCTACATCCAGACAATGGAATATTATTCAACACCAAAGAGAAATGCACTATCAAGCCATGAAAAGACATGGAGGAAACTTGAAAGCTTATTACCAATACATTTTTAAAGCATTTCTTCCCACAGTGATCAACATGGGTGCCAATACTGAGAGGCTAATTTCTCTTCCAAAAGTACTACAAATATCATAATTAAAGAAAATAATTCAACCACAAATTGGATACCATATTTTCCAGGAGGCTAGAATGTGTTCTCAAACATATCACAAGTGAAATACTGACAGACACAATTTTAAACACAGTGTTTGAAAATTTCACAGTATAAAATTAGTGGAACAGGGATGGACCTTCAAGATGGCGGAGGAGTAACAAATGGAGATCACCTTCCTCCCACAGATACATCAGAAATACATCTACATGTGGAACAACTCCCACAGAAGACCTACTGAACGCTGGCAGAAGACCTCAGACTTCCCAAAAGGCAAGAAAAGCCTCACATACCTGGGTAGGGAAAAAGAAAAAAGAAAAAACAGAGACAAAAGAACAGGGATGGGACCTGCACTACTGGGAGGGAGCTGTGAAGGAGGAAAAGCTTCCACACACTAGGAAGCCCCTTCACTGGCGAAGACAGCGGGTGGGCTGGGGGGAAGCTTTCAAGCCACGGAGGAGAGCACAGCAACAGGGGTTCAGAGGGCAAAGCGGAGAGATTCCCACACAGAGGATCAGTGCCGACCAGCTCTCACTAGCTTGAGAGGCTTGTCTGCTCACCCACCAGGGTGGGTGGGGGCTGGGAGCTGAGGCTCGGGCTTTGGAGGTCAGATTCCAGGGAGAGGACTGGGGTTGGCTGCATGAACACAGCCTGAAGGGGGCTAGTGCGCCACAGGTAGCCGGGAGAGAGTCCAGGAAAAAGTCTAGAACTGACTAAGAGGCAAGAGGCCATTGTTTGAGGGTGCGTGAGGAGAGGGGATCCTTCCCTGTCTGCCCAAAGAAGGCAGAGCACCACCTAAATGAGCTGCAGAAACAGGTGTGAGCCGCGGCTATCAGCTTAGACACCAGAGACGGGCATGAAATGCAAATGCTACTGCTACAGCCACCAAGAATTCTGTGTGCAAGCACAGGCCACTATCCACACGCCCCTGCCCTTGCCCCCTCCCCCCAGGAGCCTGTGCAGCCCACCACTGCCAGGGTCCCGTGATCTTCCCGGGGGGCGGGGGGAAGCACACGGCATGCCTCAGCCTGCTGCAAAGTCATGCCAGCCTCTTGTCGCCGCTGACTCGCCCCTCATTCCACTTATAACTACCATAACCCTCCCACCCCCCGAGCATGAGTGAGCCAGAGCCCCCTAATCAGCCTCTGCTTTAACCCATCCTGTCTGGGTGGCAACAGAAGCCTGAGGGCGACCTACACACAGCGGTGGGGCCAACTCCAAAGCTGAACGCCAGGAGCTGTGCCAACAAAGAAGAGAAAGGGAAATCTCTCCCAGCAGCCTAAGGAGCAGAAGATTAAATCCCCACAATCAACTTGAGATACCCTGCATCTGTGGAATACCTGAATAGATAACGAATCAATCCAAAATTGGGGCAGTGGACTTTGGGAGCAACTGTAGACTTGGGTTTTGCTGTCTCGGACGGACATGTCTCTGATTTTTATGTTTACCTTTAGTATACTTTTTAGCGCTTGTTAACATTGGTGGATGTATTTATTGGTTTGGTTACTCTTCTCATATTTTTTATTACTTTTTAAAAAAATTTTAATATTTTTTATATTTTTAATTTTAATTATTTTATTTTACTATAATTCTTTCTTTCTTTTTTTCTCCCTTTTCTACTAAGCCATAGGGCTGACAGGGGCTTGGTGCTCCGGCCGGGTGTCAGGCCTGAGCCTCTGAGGTGGGAGAGCTGAGTTCATGACACTGGACCACCAGAGACCTCGCAGCCCAACGTAATATCAATTGGTGAGAGCTCTCCCAGAGATCTCTGTCTCAATGCTAAGACACAGATCTACCCAATGGCCAGCAAGCTCCAGTGCTGGGTGCCTCAGGCCAAAACAACTAGGAAGACAGGAACACAACACCACCTATTAGCAGAGAGGCTGCTTAAAATCATATTAGTTCACAAACACCCCAAAACACACCACTAGACACAGCCTTGCCCACAAGAAAGACAAGATCCAGCCCCACCCACCAGAACACAGGCACCAGTCCCCTCCACCAGGAAGCCTACACAAGCCAATGAACCAACCTTACCCACTGGGGGCAGACACCAAAAACAACAGAAACTATGAACCTGTAGCCTGTGAAAAGGAGACCACCAAACACAGTAAGTTAAGCAAAATGGGAAGACAGAGGAATATGCAGCAGATGAAGGAGCAAGGTAAAACCCACCAGACCAAACAAATGAAGAGGAAATAGGCAGTCTACCTGAAAAGGGATTCAGAGTAATGACAGTAAAGATGCTGTAAAATCTTGGTAATAGAATGAAGAAAATACAAGAAATGTTTTACGAGGACCCAGAAGAACTAAAGAACAAACAAACATTGATGAACAACACAATTACTGAAATTAAAAACACTCTAGAAGGAATCAATAACAGAGTAACTGAGCCAGAAGAAAGGTTAAGTGACCTGGAAGATAAAACAGTGGCAATAACTGCCAGGGAGCAGAATAAAGAAAAAAGAATGAAAAGAACTGAGGACAGTCACAGAGACCTCTGGGACAACATTAAATGCACCAACATTCAAATCACAGGGGTCCCAGAAGAAGAAGAGAGAAAGAAAGGGTCTGAGACAATATTTGAAGAGATTATAGTCGAAAACTTCCCTAACATGGGAAAGTAAATAGTCAATCAAATCCAGGAAGCAAAGAGAGTACAATACAGGATAAATCCAAAGAGAAACATGCTGAGACAATATTAATCAAACTATCAAAAATAAAATACAAAGAAAAAATATTAAAAGCAACAAGGGAAAAGCAAAAAATAACATACAAAGGAATCCCCATAAGGTTAACAGCTGATTTTTCAGCAGAAACTCTGCAAGCCAGAAGGGAGTGGTAGGACATATTTAAAGTGATGAAAGGGAAAAACCTACAGCCAAGATTACTCTACCCAGCAAGGATCTCATTCAGATTTGATGGAGAAATTAAAACCTTTACAGATAAGCAAAACTTAAGAGAATTCAGCACCACCAAACCAGCTTTACAACAAATGCTTAAGGAACTTCTCTGGGCAGGAAACACAAGAGAAGGAAAAGACCTACAAAAACAAGCCCAAAACAATTAAGAAAATGGAAATAAGAAACTACATATCGATAATTACCTTAAATATAACAGGATTAAATGCTCCAACCAAAAGACATAGACTGGCTGAATGGATACAAAAACAAGACCCATACATATGCTGCCTAAAAAAGACCCACTTCAAACCCTAGGGACACATACAGACTGAAAGTGATGGGATGGAAAAAGATATTCCATGCAAATGGAAATCAAAAGAAAGCCGGAGTAGCAATTCTCAGACAAAACAGACTTTAAAATAAAGACTATTACAAGAGACAAAGAAGGACACTAACTAATGATCAAGTGATCAATCCAAGAAGAAGATATAACAATTGTAAATATGCACCTAACATAGGAGCACCTCAATACCTAAGACAAATGCTAACAGCCATAAAAGGGGAAATCGACAGTAATACAATAATAGTAGGGGACTTTAACACCCCACTTTCACCAATGGACAGATCATCCAAAATGAAAATAAATAAGGAAACACAAGCTCTAAATGACACATTAAGCAAGATGTACTTAATTGATACTTACAGGACATTCCATCCAAAAACAACAGAATACACTTTCTTCTCAAGTGCTCATGGAACATTCTCCAGGATAGATCATGTCTTGGGTCACAAATCAAGCCTTGGTAAATTTAAGAAAATTGAAATTGTATCAAGTATCTTTTCTGATCACAACACAATAAGACTATATATCATTTACAGGAAAAAATCTGTAAAAAAAAAAAATACATGGAGGCTAAACAATACACTACTTAATAACCAAGAGATCACTGAGGAAATAAAAAAATACCTAAAAACAAATGACAATGAAAACACAACGACCCAAACCCCATGAGATACAGCAAAAGCAGTTCTAAGAGGGAAGTTTATAGCAATACAATCCTACATCAAGACACAAGAAACATCTCAAATAAACAACCTAACCTTACACCTAAAGCAATTAGAGAAAGAAGAACAAAAAGAACCCAAAGTTAGCAGAAGGAAAGAAATCATAAAGATAAGATCAGAAATAAATGAAAAAGAAATAAAGGAAACAGTAGCAAAGATCAGTAAAACTAAAAGCTGGTTCTTTGAGAATATAAACAAAACTGGTAAACCATTAGGCTGACTCATCAAGAAAAAAAGGGAGAAGAATCAAATCAACAGAATTAGAAATGAAAAAGGAAAAGTAACAACTGACACTGCAGAAATACAAAGAATTAGGAGAGATTACTACAAGCAACTCTACGCCAATAAAATGGACAACCTGGAAGAAATGGACAAATTCTTAGAAAGGCATAACCTTCCACGACTGAACCAGGAAGAAATAGAAAATATAAACAGACCAATCACAAGCACTAAAATTGAAACTGTGATTAAAAATCTTCCAACAAACAGAAGCCTAGGACCAGATGGATTCACAGGCGAATTCTATCAAATATCTGGAGAAGAGCTAACACCTAGCCTTCTCTAACTCTTCCAAAATATAGTAGAGGGAGGAACACTCCCAAACTCATTCTATGAGGCCACCATCACCCTGATACCAAAACCAGAGAAAGATGCCACAGAAAAAGAAAACTACAGGCCAATATCACTGATGAACGTAGATGCAAAAATCCTTAACAAAATACTAGCAAACAGAATCCAACAGCACATTAAAAGGATCATACACCATAATCAAGTGGGGTTTATCTCAGGAATGCAAGGATTCTTCAATATATGCAAATCAAACAATGTAATACATCATATTAACAAACTGAAGGATAAAAACCATATAATAATCTAAATAGATGCAGAAAAACTTTTGACAAAATTCAACACCCATTTATGATAAAAACTCTCTAGAAAGTAGGCATAAAGGGAACTTTCCTCAACATAATAAAGGCCATATGTGACAGACCCACAGCCAACATCGTTCCCAATGATGAAAAACTGAAAGCATCTCCTTTAAAATCAGGAACAAGACAAGGACGCTCATTCTCACCACTATTATTCAACATAGTTTTGGAAGTTTTAGCCACTGCAATCAGAGGAGAAAAAGAAATAAAAGGAATCCAAATTGGTAAAAAAGTAAAGCTGTTACTGTTTGCAGATGACATGATACTATACATAGAGAATCCTAAAGATGCTACCAGAAAACTACTAGAGCTAATCAATGAATTTGGTAAAGTAGCAGGATACAAAATTAATGCACAGAAATCTCTTGCATTCCTATACACTAATGATGAAAACTCTGAAAGAGAAATTAAGGAAATACTCCCATTTACCACTGCAGCAAAAAGAAGAAAATACCTAGGAATAAACCTACCTAAGGAGACAAAAGAACTGTATGCAGAAAACTATAAGACATTGATGAAAGAAATTAAAGATGATACAAACAGATGGAGAGGTATACCATGTTCTTGAATTGAAAAAATCAACATTGTGAAAATGACTATACTACACAAAGCAATCTACAGATTCAGTGCAATCCCTATCAAACAACCACTGGCACTCTTCACAGAACAAAAAAGCTTCACAACCTGCATGGAAACACAAAAGAGCGCGAATAGCCAAAGGAATCTTGAGAAAGAAAAATGGAGCTGGAAGAATCAGGCTCTCTGACTTCAGACTATACTACAAAGCTACAGTATGGTACTGGCACAAACACAGAAATATAGATCAATGGAACAGGATAGAAAGCCCAGAGATCAACCCATGCACATACAGTCACCTTATCTTTGATAAAGGAGGCAAGAATATACAATGGAGGAAAGACAGCCTCTTCAATAAGTGGTGCTGGGAAAACTTGACAGCTACATGTAAAAGAATGAAATTAGAACACTTTGTAACACCATACACAAAAATAAACTCAAAATGGATTAAAGACGTAAATGTAAGGTCAGACACTATAAAACTTTTAGAGGAGAACATAAGCATAACACTCTATAACATAAATCACAGCAAGATCCTTTTTTGACCCACTTCCTAGAGAAAAGGAAATAAAAACAAAAATAAACAAATGGGACCTTATGAAACTTAAAAAGTTTTGCACAGCAACGGACACCATAAACAAGACAAAAAGACAACCCTCAGAATGGGAGAAAATATTTGCAAACGAACCAACTGATAAAGCATTAATCTCCAAAATATACAACCAGCTCATGTAGCTCAATATCAAAAAAACAAACAATCCAATCCAAAAATGGGCAGCGGATCTAAGTAGACATTTCTCCAAAGAAGATACACAAATTACCAACAAACACATGAAAGGATGCTCAACATCACTAATCATTAGAGAAATGTAAATCAAAACTACAATGAGGAATCACCTCACACTGGTCAGAATGGCCATCATCAAAAAATCTACAAACAGGGCTTCCGTGGTGGCGCAGTGGTTGAGATTCCGCCTGCTGATGCAGGGGACACAGGTTTGTGCCCCGGACCTTGAAGATCCCACATGCTGCAGAGCGGCTGGGCCTGTGAGCCATGGCCGCTGAGCCTGCGAGTCCGGAGCCTGTGCTCCACAATAGGAGAGGCCACAACAGTGAGAGGCCCGTGTACCACAAAAAAAAAATCTACAAACAATAAATGTTGGAGAGTGTGTGGAGTAAAGGGAACTCTCTTGCTCTGTTGGTGGGAATGTAAATTGGTACAGCCACTATGGAGAACAGTATGGAGGTTCCTTAAAAAACTAAAAATAAAACTACCATACAACCCAGCAATCCCACTACTAGGCATATACCCTGAGAAAACCACAAGTCAAAAAGGGTCAGGTACCACAGTGTTCACTGCAGCTCTATTTACAATAGCCGGGACATGGAAGCATCCTAAGTGTCCATCAAGAAGGTGGCATATATATTCAATGGAATATTAGCCATAAAAAGAAATGAAACTGAGTTATTTGTAGTGAGGTGGATCGACCTAGAGTCTGTCACACAGAGTGAAGTCAGAAAAAGAAGAACAAATACCATATGCTAACACATATATATTAACTCTAAAAGAAAAATGGTTCTGATGAACGTAGGGGCAGGACCAGAATAAAGATGCAGACCTAGAGAATCGACCTGAGGACACCGGGTGGGGGAAGGGTAAGCTGGGACGAAGTGAGAGAGTAGCATTGACATAGATACACTACCAAATGTAAAATAGATAGCTAGCAGTAAGCAGCTGCATCACAAGGGGAGATCAGCTAGGTGCTTTGTGACCACCTAGAGGGGTGGTATGGGGAGGGTGGGAGGGTGACGCAAGAGGGAGGGGATATGGGGATATATGCATACGTATAGCTGATTCACTTTGTCATACAGCAGAAACTAACACAGCATTGTAAAGCAATTATACTCCGATGAAGTTGTTAAAAAAAAACAAACAAAAAAGTAAACAAACAAAAATTAATGGAACAAAAGTATGGTGGGAGAGAAAGGAAGGTGCATTTCATTCATTTTACAATGAAATTCTCCACTTAAAATGTGGAATGTGTTCCTGAACCAGTGTTACAAGTTGGATAATCATACATCAGAAATTTTCTGTAACACTCCCAATTTCAATTAGTGTGCCCAGTTTCATATTTTTATATAGTTTTAAAACTATAGTACTTTTAGATAAGACAATAATATAATCAATTTATTTATCCAATGAACATTTAGTAAGTGGCTACTATATGTAGGGATCTGGGCTAGTACTGAGGGTATGTAAGCCATATACACATGGAACAGTTCCTGAGTCCATAATATTGTAAGGGACTTCTACCTTCCTCACAAATAACTATAATATTGGGTTGGCCAAAAAGTTCGCTCGGGTTTTTCCGTAAGATATAGAAAACCCAAACGAACATTTTGGCCAACCCAATACATTGTGGAAAGTGCTAATCTCCCTAAGAGAAAAAATACTAAGCTGATTCAAAGCAAGACTATACTTCTTGATAAAAATACCAAGTCCTTTTGAGGTTTCCATATAAACTCTCCATGGACAGAGTCTAAGGCAGGTAGACTTCCTTAGACCTACTCCCATGTCATACAGGTGGCATGACATAAAGCTTATAGAGTAGTTTATATATAGTTTTCACAGTTACATTTTTATTTTCAAGTTATTGATAGGTCTACCTCATGAACAAATCTCATTCCCTCACCATAATATTTTCAGAGTTGGATTGACCCCTTACATATACTGCAAGCTCCTTTCTCTATGGGAGGAAAACTTTAGGGAATCTGAAGACTTCTATGTCTTTTTTGCCAGATACTCTACCTGTTGAATTAGGCTTGGAATTGTAAAATTGCATAATTCCAAAAATGGCAATAAATGAATTTTTAAAGAGAACAAGTTATTAAAATGGGTAAGCAATCGACCCATATCAATTCTGTAGCTGGGAAAATAGTCCCTCCACCCTAACCATTCTCTCCAAGGCTGCTAATGACCCAGTAACATCTCTGACTCTGAGAGTAACACAATCTGCTAATAAGGTTCCTGCACAGGGAAGGATGTAGAACTACACGACATCATTTTAAGCCCATAATTGTCTCATAGCCTGCCACATAATAAGTACTTTAAAGGACAGAGTAAGCTGTTAACCACCATGACTCATTTTTGTACTTTTAACAACCTCCTTATCTAGAACTAGAACCTTTTCCTTGGGTCAACCAGGAAATTTTAAGACAGGCTTCTAGTACAATATATATGTATTTAGAAAAACAGTATATTTTTCTTAGACAGCAAGGAAAGTATAGTCAATCATCAATAAACATTTATTGAGTACTTACTGCCTAATGAGCTGTAAATAAACCATATTACAGCTGTATGGACAAATTTAATACTTGATATCAGGCTGCTCAAAATCTAACAGGTGAAGCACTTGAGCAACTAGTTCTAATAAAATACAATGAACCCTCTAACAGAGGCCTTGAGCAGCACACAAGAGAAAAGAATTTGTTCTACAGGAGAGCAGAATTTGTTCTACTTGAGGTCATTAGAAGACTGGTGATAGACAAGTAAGCCTTTAAAAGATTAAGCAGGAAATTTCCAGATGAAAACAAGGGAAGAATATTTCAGACAGAAGAAGGAACAAGAACAAGGCTTAAGTTAGGCTTAACTTAAGTTTGGATCAGACTATAAAGGCCCAAGGTAAATGTTACATTAAGGAAATGGAACAACAGTCAGTAATCAATAAGGATCAATAGGTAGTTTTTAAACTGTTGGATTATGGAGGTTGAGTTAAAAGAGGAAAGACTAGATTATGAGGATCAGTTAGAAGCCTGTTGTCAAACCTCTTAGCAAAATTCTATGAAAGACTGAATTAGATCAGTGGCATTGTGGATGAAGAGGAAGGTCAAACTTAGAGAAATTTCAAAGTGATTAAAATTAGTGGAATTTTACAGTTAAATATCTACACACTATCTCAATAACATATCCTTTAAGGTCCAGTGATTCCAGTAAGTATGAATGTGATCCACTTTCATTACATTTGAGCAATATTAGGTAGAAAACTAAAGTACTCTCACTATTTTGGATCAGATTATTAGAAGATTAGCTAGAAGGCTCCAAAGAAAATTATTACTTTAAATTATTCATAGATAACCTTCAACCTCAGCAAAGTAACCACCAGCTCCATTAAGTTACTCACAGGTTTCCTTAGGTAATTAATTTTGTCACTAGGATTTTCCTTTCTTTTACAAGTTAGTTTGACTGTGTTTTCTAAATTTAACATAATTTTGTTCTTTTTAAGTCAAGTTTTTACCCAGGACAAATGATACTTGTAAAGAAAAATCCACTATTCAGGATCCTTAAGAAGGGAAATGCATAATTCTCCAGGTACTCCGTTGAATATTTTCTAGTGTGACAGCCACGCAATTGGTCTCCCTGCCACCAGTTTCTCCCTTCTCCAATCAATCATGCATGATGCTGCCAGCTGAATCTTCCTCATCACAGCCGATAATGCTACTTCCTTACACAAAAACTTTCTATTGTTCACAAATGCCTAAAGAAGAATGCCTAAACTCTGTAGTATTGTAGTTAAAGCTCTCAGTCAGCTAAAGTCACCTATCTTATTCTCAGCCCTCCTGCCTGCTGAACCTGACTCCTCGTTATCCATAAAGCCTTTCCCCTCCCTTCCTTGGAAGGGACATGGGATGTCAGGCACATGTGTATTAATCCCTATGTCACCACATTTTACTATGTAATGTTGATCAAGTTACTTAACTCTTCTGAGGTTTAGTTTCATCTTCTACAAATTAGAAATAATAATATCTACCTACCATCTCAAATCCTATTTACAAAAAAGATAAGCAATCAATCAATAAAATGCTTACCTTTCTGGATTATTATAGAGATTAGGAGATAATACATGAAAAGTGCCTAGCCCGGACTTCAATTATAGGTAGCAGGTTTTATTACTCTTCCAAGCTTTCACTTAGTTTTCTCTATCTGGAACACCTGCCTCTTCAACCAAAGTCTTAAGCATCACACAAAGACCAGTGCTAAAGCTACCTAGCCATGAAACCCATCTCCAATATCCTAGTGAAAATTGCTCTTTTTCTCCTGTAGTGTAATGGGAAAATCCCTGCCTTGAAGTCAAACTCCTAACTCCATCACTTTCTAACAATATGATTCTGGACAAGCTGACTATCCACAGCTTCCTCATTTCTAACACGGACAGCGACGTCAACTCTACCTGGCTTACTAAACCGTTGTGAGAATCAATTAAGATAAGTGGTAGGGCTTCCCTTGTGGCGCAGTGGTTGGGAGTCCGCCTGCCGATGCAGGGGACACGGGTTTGTGCCCCTGTCCGGGAGGATGGGCCCGTGGGCCGTGGCCACTGGGCCTGCGCGTCCGGAGCCTGTGCTCCGCAGCGGGAGAGGCCGCAGAGATGAGAGGCCCGCATACCGCAAAAAAAAAAAAAAAGATAAGTGGTATTTTCAAAGATGTAATGGTCTATACATATGAGACACTGTTACTCCTACTAAAGTATAAGATTAAAAAAGGAGCCTTGGTCTTCCGCATCTTTATCACTGATATAGAGAATGATATCAAGTCCAAGAAGAAGAAAATAACTAGTATTCAGGTCAGGAATTAGAAGACTGGAAGAAAGAAGGAATCAAGTGAAAGGGACAAGTCAAAGGGAGCTGGGCAGAACTGAACTGAGGTTATAAAGAAGGTGTTCCTGAGGTTCGCTTTTACAAACCGGTTGTGTGCAAAGGCAGGTGGCAGCTTAAAGACACTACACATAGCAGATATTCTACAAGTGATAGCAAAGGGAAGGGAAGGAGGGAGAAAAGTGAGGGAAAGAAAGGGAGAAGAGGGAAGGGGAACAGAAGGGAAGACAGTTTCATCATTCCTTATAAGGGCTAATTTCTGTGCTTTTTGCCAGACTAGTATAACAAAAATATTAACTATAGTTTAAAGCTTATGTTTGAGACCATCCTCTTCTCCTTCAAGCTTCCCTTTCCCTGATTCTGCCTCTTCTCTCCACTCCACATCTCTCCCAACTCCCATTTATCATCATTTATTCCCTACCTCCTTCCTACCATTACCCAGGTCCCCCATGCCAAATAATTACTCTTTTTCCACCCACTCTCTCAAATAGACAAACAAAACAAAACAAACAAAAACTACTGTTCTTATTTAAATATCAATATGGAGCTCTGACAAGCTCATGCAACAGCCTGCCAACAGCAGTACTGTCTTACAGCAGGTATGCACATTTTAACAGGAATAACTATTATTCTCTTTCTCCTGTTCAGCTCCACCAAACTACTCATGGAAAGAATTCCAAGTAACAGCAATGGGCATATGAGAAGATATTTGGACGTCATATAGTAATGATGATATTATCTTATATTCACATAATGCTTCAGCTTTGCGAAATGCATTCTCATCTATTATTTGATCTGAATCCCCAGGGAGGAATGATGAAATAGGAAAAGAAAATCCTACCTTTACCACACATTTTAATATAATGCAGTTTACAGAATTCATTTTTCAAAACTTTCTTATATACATCCTTTCATTTGCTTTTCCCCAACATGTAGGATTTTTTTTTTCTCCATTTACTGATGAAGTAAATGAGACTCAGAGATGTGAAAGGACTTTCCATAAGATCATATCAAAATAGCTGCTATTTATGGAGTATTTATTAGGTTCAGGAACTGTACTAAGTACTTTATATGCCTTATGTATTATTCATTCTTCACAACAATCTTATGAGGTAAGCATTATTATTATTTTAACATTCTACAGATAAAGGAATTGACGTTCACAGAGGTTACGTAATTTGGCCATGGCCACGCAACTTACAAATGGCAAAACCAAAATCCAAACACAGAGGTCTCAGATGGCTCAATTTTTCTGTTATGTCAAGCTGCCTCCTTCCCGGCCCAAGGCTGTTACTGCAACACGGTTTAATAATTGTTCAGTAATATAAAAATGCTTTCTTTCTGTTACCAAGTAAGAATTGCAGGCTTCAGCTCAGCAACTCAAGCTCTGTGGATAAAACAGACTAATATATATAAATTCTTAAAGCAGAAGTGGGGAGGATGCTACGTTCACTTCTTTCACAAAAGAATAAAAGAAAACTCACCATACCTGGGAGCTAAAATCAGTTAAAATAGTGTTAGCAGATAGAAGAAGAGCAATATGTGCCTCAGCATAGACCAGAAGAGATGAGAAAGATAAATCACTTATAGCTCAGGAAAAATCGCCTAAAGAACAAACAAATGAACAAAATCTAACTTCAAATTGTATGCTTACTTTAAAATGTTTAAAACAAGGAATTCCTTTTGTTTTATTCCTAAAGTAGAGGCTGAATGAATAATTTCCAACTTGTTTCAAAACTTCAACAACTCAACACAGAACAGCACTGTTATGACACTGCTGCTGCCACCTTGCGATATCAACAACATATTACAGGTTAAATGCTTTAATGGGGTGGCAAAAACCTTTTTGATCTACATTTTCCAAAACTCTTATATAAATCAGATTTTTAGTTAAACAGTTAGAATTTTATCATACACATGCTGAGGAAGTGAGAAGAGAGATCTCTCCCTCTAGGCACCCAAGATGAAATTTCAAGAACTAATAGGTGGTGCTTATGTTTAAAATGATCCCAGGCTGAATGCAAACAGGTAAATGTCACTTTCTTTTAAGACAAGAAAAGTCTAAAACCATGACCTCCAGGTCTTTTTAAACCACATACTACTAAAACTATGTCAAAGCTTTTACTTTGGGAATTCATCTGATTTTGTTTCAAGGGAGAAATCAGTCATTGGGGGGCACACTACAGGGACTTCATAGGATCCAAAACAATGATTCCATTATCCTTGCTATCCACTTTAATAGACATCAAATATAGACCTACAGTAAAGAAGCCTGTGGAAAATAATGGCAAGTCAAGCCAACCCAGGCAAAAATAAAATATTTCTAATTCCTAAAAACATAAGATTCTGCATGCCTTTTGGGAAGGTCAGATTAAGTCATTCATATGTTCAAAACCTTCCAATAGTTTCTCACTTCTCTCAGAGTAAAATCTTTCCAATAGCCTATAAGACTGTACATAATCCAGTCCCCTATTACCTCTTTGACCTCTCCTTCTATTCTTCTTCCATTTTTCCCCTCAGCTGCAGCCAAACAGCCTGGCCCCACTATTCGTGAATATACTAAGTATGCTCCCACTATAGGACCTTCATACTAGCGATCCCTCCACCTGTAATGGTCTTTCTCCAGATAATCTCACAGATAATTCCATTTCCACCCTTCACATTCTTTGCTCAAATATCACCATTGAGGCCTACACTGACCACTCAGTTAAAATTGCTATCCCTTGTAACCAGCATTCCTAATGTCTTTCAACCATATTTATTGTTCCCATAGCAGTCATCACATACTAATGTATCATATACTTTATTTAATTTTGATAATTACTTATTGCTTTTCCCCTCCACTAGATTATAATGGGCACGCAATCAAAAAAAAGTTTTTTGTTTGTTGATATGTATCTATTCTGACATGTAATAATATACACAATGAATATTGGTAGAGAGCAATTATGCATTTGAAATAAAACTTTAATATAAATATCTTAGCTCTTAAAATTCTATCTGGTCAGATAGAAGTTCTCAGGGTTATCAGCTATTAGGTTGAACCACATAAAATTGTCATTTTTGTGGGTGAAAAATGTTGATTATAAGCAATTTCGTGGGGTCCAATGTATATTTATCACCATGACTTTTATAGTAGAAAAAGGCCTGAAACAACATAAAATGTTTTCTGGTCACCGTGTAAAATATAGCCTTCTAGTGACTCCTTGTCAACCTGAGGGTTTTTTTTCTCTTTCTCTTCAGAGCAATTATCATAATCTGCCTTGTGTTTTTTTTTCTTCTTACTTGTTTACTTTCTGTCTGCTCCCCACCTCACACCCAGTAGAATTTACTCTCATCACCTAGAAAAGTACCTGAACATAAAAAGCACTCGATAAATATTTGCTGAGTAAAATAAACTTGACGACTTGAAAATAAATATATATATATATATTGGCAGAATAAATTAATAAATAATGTTATCCTCACTAAGAACTGAGGTTTGGTGAATCAGCTAGAAAAGGACAATTTTCATAAACTAGGACTATGAGAAATGGAATCAGACAAAGAGAAGGATAGCTGGAATAACAAGATCTTTCATCAGATGTCTTAGGGAAAATGTTTCTTCATAGGGCTGGAAATAGCAGGAATCTTTCCTGCTCTAGGACCCTCTCACAATATGAAGGGACTTATCATTATACCTTAATCCCTGGCTATTGAATAATTACCCCAAACTCTACCCTCAGGAACTCTAATGTCACGAGAATAGTCTCCTTGGTAAATTAGAGACAGGGGACTGAGCAGAGAAGCTGATGGTGTCACTTCCCTCTACCTTAAAAGCCTTCCCTCAGTTTGTGTGGGGATGCAGGAGGGAGAAGATGAAAAGAAGTTTTCTCCATCTCTTCAGAAAGTAGTAATATGGAAGGTCCATGCTACCAAATAAGGCTCAGAAGGACAACCAACTGAAACAACATAAACTCATTCTAAAACTTTATGTAATGGATAACTCCTGATCTAGCCAACTTCTCCTTTCCCCTTTTAATAATAGAAAGATTCTAAAGAAATCTGTACTCAGAGAAATAACTCCTATTATGGAAATGGAAGTAGATTGAACCAGGCACAGTCATATTAGAAGACAGCTGGAGAAATACTGCCAAATGATCAGCTATGGAGCATCAAACCAGGATTATCTTCTACATAGAGATACACACTACCTTGGGAGTATTTCAGAGTGAGTTTTTCTTTTCTTTTCTTTTATTAAAACCCTAGAAGACATAATTGATCTGTTAAGAAGAGCCAGATGGGAAGCAATGGGATTAATACAACTAAAACATTTAGAACAGTGTCTGGCAAATAAATAGCATTGTATAAATGTTTACTAGTATTATCTGTATTTCTAACCTCAATTCTATAATAAGCACTCTTTTGTACAAATTTACACTGTATTAAAAAAAATAGCTAGAAGGAAATACGCCAACATGTTACTAGTGGTTACTCCATGGTAAAGAATTACATGACAGAGCTTTGATCTTTCTATATTCCCTACCTACTTTAATGTATTCCACATTTCAGTCAAACAGAACTAGTTGTAATCTCCCATATACCTCCCATGCTTTACCATTTCTCTGACTTAAATCAGGCTGTTCTCTCTGCCTGGAGCACCCTTTTTGCCTCTTTCTACACACTCTATCCATCCTTCAAGGCAACAGTAATAGTAGATAAAAATTATTGAGTTCCTGCTATGTAACAGGCACTATATTGAGTACATTACATAGATAATTTCGTATAATAACTTCAAAGCCCTTTGAGGTAGGTACAATTATTTTCCCTGCTTCATTGATTAGGAACCTACAGTTTAGAATGATTGAATAACTTATTCAAGGTAATATACCTTGTGAGTGGCAGGAATAAAATATATAAACCAGATATATTTGACTACAAGGTTAGTGTTTTAGTCACCATCCCCATGCACTAATCCTTAAAAGCCCAGACTCTCAACTGGAAAACAAGATCCTTGAGGTCAGGGTCAGTGGAAAAAAATATATGTTTTAAATTTCAGCGTCTCCCAGTGAATGTATCTAGCACAGAGTCTAACAAAAAACAGTAGCTTAGACAATAAATATTTAAGTGAAAGAAGTAATGGATGAGTGAATCATTCTATTAACGGTCACTTGGGCTATGCCCTTATTTTAAAAATACAGCTCACTGTCATGGAAGATTCAAATGGTCCTGGCTAAAAAGGTGGAGCAAACTTTAGAATATTTGTTGTTAGGAAAACTTACTATAAGCCAAAATCATATAACTAAACCTCTAAACAAGTAATTGATAAAATGAGAGAAATATTCTAGGTGCTAGAGTAAAAGTGATAAATAGACAAAAATCCTTGCCCTCATGCAGCTAATATTTCATTGTGAGGGGAAAAAAATGTTTAATTCTTGTGACAATTCCATTTTAGAGGAAGCAGCTGAGATATAGTGGGATTAAGTAATTTCCCCAAAATTCACACAGCCAGTAAGTGGTGGAGCTTGGAGTCAAACCCAAATGGTCTGACTGTAGAGGGCTTGCTCTTAACAACAACGTAATGCTCCTCTGATAGATAATGAAACGTGCAATGAATAAAAACAAAGCAAGGAATGATAACAGGGGTTCTGGGCAGGTGAGAAGGATATTTTAAGTAGAATGGGGTAGGAATCACTGAGAAGGTGACATTGAAGACTTGAAAGAGATGACTCCCCTTCCCCATGCAACTATCTGAAGAAATAGCATTTCAGGCCAAGGACAAAGCAAGTGCAAAAATTCAAGGTTCTAAGTGTTTGAGGAGCAGTGAGGAGGCTAGAGAAGCAGGACAGGAGTGAGTGAGGACTAGGATTTAGATCTGAGAGGTAACTGCGGCCACAAGTTGCAGGGCTGTATAGGTCACTGTGAGGAAATTAACCTTCACTTTGAGTGGGAAGATACTGGCAGGTTTTGACAAAGGAGTCATACTGCCTTATGTTTCACCAGAAATGCTAAAACCCTCTCCTCTGTGAAGGTTTCTAGATTGCACGTACACTGTTTGAAAACAGGGCAGTAGAAAACCAGTCACTTAAAATTATATTAAGTATGATATAGTGTCATACTGCATGATACAAAATTCCAATCTCATTTTTCCATCACTTCTGATTTATTTTATAGCAAAAAACTGAAAGTAGAGAGACACTACCACAGAATCAAAAATATCAAAGAACTACTGAGTTGAACTGCAAGGCAAGATGTACAGCATTTTTCACGAGTATCTTTTAAAAACAAAGGTTTCATAAGGTACAAACTTCCAGTTAGAAGATAAATAAACTACTGGGGATGTAATGTACAACATGATGACTACAGTTAACAGTGCTGTATGGTACATTTGAAAGTTGTTAAGAGAATAAATTCTAAGAGTTCTCATCATAAGAACAAAACTTTTCTTTTTTTTCTTTTTGGTAGCTATATAAACAAATGGACGTTAATTAAATTTATTGTGGTAATAACTTCACAATATGTGTAAGTGAAGTCATTGTGCTGTATGCCTTAAACTTAAACACAGTGCTGTACATCAATTATGTTTCAATAAAACAAGGGGGAAAAAAAGGTTTGGTTGAGACTTAAGCTTCACTTTATTTTTTCTTATTTTTCAGAACCTGATTAAGAGATTTCTATCTACTGTCCTCTTTTCTTTACAGTAAATTTTCCTGTAGGAAGCCAGGCATTAAAATTCAAGGTGCAGGATATATGCTACTACCAATGCAGCAAATCTTTCTGCATCTGTTGCAGAAAGACCTAATGACTTAGTAATGGGTTTTCCTTGCAAATCCTTTTTACCCTACCATCCTACAATTGAGTTACTGTATTAAAGGTCTCCAGACCTTCCAAGGGGCATAAGAACAGAAAGCACAGCCACCGTATTTTTGCTTTTAAATTAAAAAACTATAGTCCAGGTATAAGACTGGAAAGATTTATAAGAATGTGCAGTTAAATGGAATCTGTTTCTCCGTATAACTATATATACGTGGTCCACCTCTCTCTGACCAAAAAACTCATGTTAAAGAGTGAGATAAAAAGAGTAAAAGAAGAGAAAAAGAAAACTTTGATGAGAATCATTTCAGCTTGCATCCTTATCCCAACCCTAAGCCTTTAAAGAAGTTCCCTGACACCAGTGCGGCACAGGAGAATAAAGGGGAAACAATGGTAAAGGAATATCCAGATAGCAAATCCTGAACAGCTTCACAAGATCCCGTCGTACCCCCAAGAAGAGCAGGAAGCAGCTAAATGCTCATTTTGCTGCTAGTTTTTTGCCCATATACAATAGCTATGAGATACACAGATGGAGTTTTGTTTTGTTTTTAAAGTGAAGAAGCTTTGTGGTTGGAATAAAGAGGAGGAGCAGATGGTGGAGTGGACCTTAAAGTTAGAGACCAGGTGGACACATGCATCTCAGCTGCAAATGCCAACTTAAAGGAGTGATGACTACTGAAGATTAAGAAGGAAATGTCCCAATAGGAGTTATCTCACAGTAGATGCTGAATGATGACCATGATGCTTATGAAGCCAAATCTGGCCTCTTTACCCCAACACCGAATTAAATCTCAGAGACAGAGTTTTGGGTGAAGTAGAAAAGAACAGCTTTATTGCATTGCCAGGCAAAGGGGGCCACAGCAGGCTAATACCCTCAAAACTGTGTCCCAACCTGGAGGGGGTAGTGAGAAGTTTTATAGAAATGGTTCAAAGAGGGCGTGATCACCTCGTGGACATTCTTCGGATTGGATGGTAGTGAGGTAAATGGGAGTCAGCATCATCAACCTTCTGGTTCCAACCATCTGGGGTCTATATGCTTGTGGGCAGCATATAGTTAACTTCTCCCACCTGGTGGGGCAGGGGACGCGGGTTCATGCCCCGGTCCGGGAAGATCCCACATGCCGCGGAGCGGCTGGGCCCGTGAGCCATGGCTGCTGAGCCTGCGCGTCCGGAGCCTGTGCTCCGCAACGGGAGAGGCCAGAGCAGTGACGGGCCCGCCTACCTCAAAAAAAAAAAAAAAAAAAAGATATTGTGTATATCCCTTGAGGGGGAACCAGGACCTTGCCCCAAAGCTGCACTATTGTTTCTCTTTGACTGTTTCTCCCTTGTCTCACGTCCCCTCCCTTCCCTAATTAACAACTCTTTGAAACTGCCCGTTGGAACTCAGAGGATGTGGAGGCTGACTGAAACCTGTAATCAGAGAAATGGGGGACATAGGAAGGCTTTTGTGCCCAGGGGCCCCATATGGTCCTGCTTGGTATCACCTCCTTGCATGTCTCTCCCAGCAACATTATTCAATCCATCAATAGTAATTGAGGCACTGTCCTCAACATAGTGATATACAGTATTACACAATGTCTCTGCTCTCACTGAGATGCAGTGGCAGAATATGTGCCCCAGGGAACTGTTCCCTCTGAGAAAAAAGGATGGTACAGGAAAAGTGGGGAAGTGATTAAGTATAAAGCAGAAATGCTTTGAGAAAACCCAGACTTGACTAAGATTCAAGGCTTCATACCAAGATCATGCTGATTTACAGAAAAATAAAGTTAAAATTTCTATGCACTATTATAGTTCTTTACTATTCATCTGTGCCAGGCACTACGCTAGACACTAAGGGTACAATGGTGCCCTTCCTTGTGGAGCCTTCTGCTGGGGTGGCAACACTTCCTTGGTATTAAAATAACACCGACATCTTGCAGCCAGAAGACATTTGATGCCTATCTGTCTTTAAAATATCCAGTCCAATGGTTACTTGCCCTGAAACGTTCATTCTTATGCTATCAGGTTTTGTCTTTACATTGCCAAAATACTTCAAGAGGTTGACTTGACTCTACTAAAACATAAAACAAAAACACCAGAACACTAAGTTAAATCCTGAATCCATAAAATAAAGTCATTATTTCAACCACTATTCTTGATTTTTGCCTCAGACTAGTAGACTGCAGTTGTCAGAGGATACCTCCTTTTGCATTTTCCTGCATTATCCATGATTTATAAAGGCTATGGATGTCTTAACAAAACCTTTTTAAAAATAAAGGTACTAGTACATATATAACCCACCAGAAAGTAATATCCCAGTGGCATGACCATTGCCTTAGTGTTTTTGAAACCTGTTTCCAGAGCCAATGTACCAGTCACATAAGAATATCATTCTTGTTGATTCAGAAGATATTACCCATGACATCCTTTGCCAGCTTTGATCAACTAAGGCATACCAATTTATTCTCCACTCTAGTCTACATCATGGGGAGACTTAGCTAAGAGAATAGACAAGGAGAAGCATAATGGGATAGGCAAGGAGTCCTAAGGCCAGACTGAAGTTGGGAACCAGAGCATTCTTAGAGGGACTTCTTTCTGGTTTAACATATATTTCTTGAGCCTATTATGTGACAAACACTCTTGTGGGTGCTAAGGAATCAGAGAAAAGGGAGATTTATGATTGTTGCCCTTACAGAGCTTACATGTCTTCCCCAGCTGCTTTAAATAAGCTCAGTTTGTTCAAAGGAGGGGATACAAAGTGAGAATTAAAAAAACATAAAAAGCATAAATGGGTGTCGAATTTTGTCAAAAGCTTTCTCTGTATCTATTGAGATGACCATATGGTTTTTCTCCTTCAATTTTTTAATATGGTGTATCACATTGATTGATTTGCGTATATTGAAGAATCCTTGCATTCCTGGAATAAACCCCACTTGATCATGGTGTATGATCCTTTTAATGTGCTGTTGGATTCTTTTTGCTAGTATTTTGTTGAGGATTTTTGCATCTATGTTCATCAGTGATATTGGCCTGTAGTTTTCTTTCTTTGTGACATCCTTGTCTGGTTTTGTGATGGTGGCCTCGTAGAATGAGTTTGGGAGTGTTCCTCCCTCTGCTATATTTTGGAAGAGTTTGAGAAGGATAGGTGTTAGCTCTTCTCTAAATGTGTGATAGAATTCGCCTGTGGGAAGCTTCCGCATGGCACAGGGAGATCAGCTCGGTGCTTTGTGACCACCTAGAGGGGTGGGATAGGGAGGGTGGGAGGGAGGGAGACGCAAGAGGGAAGAGATATGGGAACATATGTATAACTGATTCACTTTGTTATAAAGCAGAAACTAACACACCATTGTAAAGCAATTATACTCCAATAAAGACGTAAAAAAAAAACCATAAAAAGCATGTGTACTATATCTTCAGAATCAACCTAGGCTAATGTTATTCTAAGCATTTCTGGTTATGAACTTCATTTTCACTTCATTTCTCAATTACTGTTCTTCATTTAGACCATTTTAGCAACAAGTTAACTTGGGCTCACTTTCCAAACTTTGACTTTAGAAAGCCGATCCCCACAGGACAAGATCCTCAGCTGTCCTGGCCCAGGTCACTGAGACCCCAAATAAGAGATGCTTTTCCCCTGTGCCCACTTCTATCTTCAGTGAAATAAACCAGCCAGAACTGTCTCTTTGTCTCACATAGCCCATTAAGGAAGAGCAATAAGACTTATTTCAGAAGCATTTTGATTCGAGTTAGTGTGCGTTCATGTTCTTATATTTTGGGTGTAACTGGCCAATATTTAAATCATCATAGACTGACGACTTCCCAAACAAGGGATTTTAAGATGTATAGAACAGAGTTAAAAGAAACCCTAAATTGCACATGGAGAAACCCAGATTACATTAAATATATTTTGCCTATCCTCATTTTATGTTGAAAAATAAAGAAGCTATTAACCACATGAATCTTTTTCTGATCATTCTTCCTTATATTGCTGGTATCTGTTCATAAACCAATTAAAAGTCTTGAATTATATGGATTCAATCAAGTAATCTTTTAGATAACCACTGAGTAAATAGCCTAAAGGATTTTTTTAATGAGTTTTCTAGCTGACACATTTGTTGAAAGGATACTAATCATAAACCAAAGTCATTACATGTATATATTAATTCATGGAAAATCTTTATCCCTAAGAAAATCTACATATAGCAAGATCGCGTAAATTGAATCATTTGAATATACAAAAAGCCCATAATAGTAGACAACAAAGAGATATACAATAGAAAAATGAGAAAAGAATATGAATAAATTCACAGAAGAGCAGATTAAAATACCCAACAAACATATGAAACAATGCTCAAATTCACTAATAGCCTGGAAACAGGAAATTAGTTAAAAATGAAGCATCATTAAGCTTATTAAACCGGCAAAAATTAAGAAGAGCAGTAACACCTATTGCTGAGATAGATATGAGATAAAATTGTACTGACATGCAGTGTCAGCAGAAATGTGAAAGGTGAAATCAGTCTGGCAACACTTACTTAAATTAAAAAATTGCATACCCTGGAAGCCAGTAATACCACCCCTGAGAATCTATCCTATAGATATAAAAAGCATCAGTAAGTTTGAATGAACATGCAATCATTAGATTGCAGCACTATTCATAGTGGCAGAAAACTGGAAACAGTAAATTCCCATTAAGAGGGGAATGACTGAATTAATTATGATAGACTCAATATGAAATTATTCATCCATGAGAAGAATGAACTAAAGCTATACCAGACAACTTGAAGAAACATTCAAATAATATGAACGTTTTTTGAGAAACAATTACTGTGCAAAATTCTGTGTGTATATGTGTGTGCATGCTCCAGTATGCATATATACATATATATATACACACACACATATATATATATATCCATCTCCAATATACATGTATATAGTTTATATATGAATACATATTACATGAGTGAAGAAAGATTAAACACATTAATCTTTGTATCTTGTGCGTGAGGAGGGTAGAGCTATGGCAGCATAGGAAGGAAACAAGTAAAAGAAGAGACAGGCAAAAATGAAAGTTTTAAAAAAGAACTTCATTTAGAATAAAAAGCATATATTTGATAATTTATACAAAATTAGGTATATGTCTGGGACTATGCATCCAGAAATTTACTAAAAATAATTTTTAAAAATTCAAAAAGAGAAAATATCAAAGCAATAAGAGGCTACAAAAAATATAGGAGAATAGTTAACTAACTAACCCTGGAATGAGGAAGCACAAAGCAAAAAGAATTTTTTTAAAAAGGTGGTAAATTTTATCACATAAAAATTTTAAATATTTTGAATGTCAAAAAGCACTATAAGCAAAATTAACAACAATCCACAAACTAAAAATATTGCAACAGTTTTGCAAAACCAAAAGAATTCTAGCACCACTTAGAAAAATGGACAAAGCACTTGAATAAATCACAAAAGAAATATAAATAGCCAATAATCATAAGAAAGTACAGTTCAGTCTCAATAATAAATAAATAATTTCAACCTAAAGCATTAAGTAACAAATTTTATCTATTAATATGACAAAATACTTTAAATAATTAATGCTACTAAGGGTATAGGTAGATATGCCTTTTCAAACACTGCTGGTAACACCTTTCCAAAAAGCACTTTGACAATTTGTCACAAGAGTCTTAAAAATGTCAATATCCTTGGCCTCAGTAGTTTCATTTATAAAATCAACCCTAATGAAATAATTGGAAAAAGCACAAGTGTTTATATACATGGATGGCCATTACACATTGCTCAGAGCAGAAAACTGGAGATAGCCTCAATTCTGAATGGAGAACTGCTCAAGTAAGTTCCAAACGGTAGAATATAATATAGCCATTAAAATATTTTCAAAAAAATATTTAATGACACGATATGGGTAAATACTATTAGTACAGCATTCAATTTATAAGTCATAAAAACACCCTACATGCTGTTGTCCCAATTTTATGTACATATATTTGCACAGTAAAAAAGACTGAAGAAGTCAAAATAATTACTTCTAGGTATTGAAATTAAGATGTTTTAATGCTTTTAAGTATTTTATAAACATCATATAGTTGGCATCTATGAATTAACACATTATTGTCACTGTTAACTTTTTCTTCAAGGAATCAAGGTAATCATTAGACTCAGATTCCAAATCAATTCTGAGTACATCAGAGGCCTCAAGCCTAACAATTCAAAGATCCGGCAATCAAAGTGCCATTGATTAGCACTAATTAGCACTAATTAGCACATGTACCTTCCAAATCAGCTACACAACCCCAATTTTGACAGACTGTGTGTGTGTGTTACACGCACACACACTACTACCTGCCTTCAAAGTACTGACTGCCACTTAAAAACATCATTGATCAGCCCCTGCCTCTACATTAACCTCAGCTATGAACATAAGGCATACCTCAAATTCCCTTCTTCGTAACTGTTAACCCAAACAGTAGTCTGCAAACTTTTGATTCCACAATCCTATGTGTAAAAAACGATTTGAGCGTACAATTCTAATAGCTTTATTAATTTTTTTTGAATTTTATTTTATTTTTTATAGACCAGGTTCTTGTTAGTTATCTATTTTATACATACTAGTGTATATATGTCAATCCCAATCTCCCATTTCAAAACACCACCACCACTACCTCCAGCCACTTTCCCTCCTTAGTGTCCATACGTTTGTTCTCTACATCTGTATCTCAATTTCTACCCTGCAAACCGGTTCATCTGTACCATTTTTCTAGGTTCCACATAGATGCATTAATATACGATATTTATTTTTCTCTTTCTGACTTACTTCACTCCGTATGACAGTCTCTAGATCCATCCACGTCTCTACAAATGACCCAATTTCATTCCATTTTATGACTGAGCAATATCCCATTGTATATATGTACCACATCTTCTTTATCCATTTGTCTGTTGATGGGCATGGAGGTTGCTTCCATGACCTGGCTATGGTAAATAGTGCTGCAATGAACATTGGGGTGCATGTGTCTTTTTGAGTTATAGTTTTCTCTGGGTATATGCCCAGTAGTGGGATTGCTGGGTCATATGGTAATTCTATTTTTAGTTTTTTAAGGAACCTCCATACTGTTCTCCATAGTGGCTGTATCAATTTACATTCCCACCAACAGTGCAAGAGGGTTCACTTTTCTCCACACCCTCTCCAGCATTTGTTGTTTGTAGATTTTGTGATGATGCCCATTCTAACTGGCGTGAGGTGATACCTCACTGCAGTTTTGATTTGCACTTCTCTAATAATTAGTGTTACTGAGCAGTTTTTCATATGCTTCTTGACCATCTGTGTATCTTCTCTGGAGAAATGTCTATTTAGATCTTCTGCCCACTTTTGGATTGGGTTGTTTGTTTTTTTGATATTGAGCTGCATGAGCCGCTTGTAAATTTTGGAGATTAATCCTTTGTCCGTTGATTCGTTTGCAAATATTTTCTCCCATTCTGAGGACTGGCTTTTCATCTTGGTTGTAGTTTCCTTTGCTGTGCAAAAGCTTTAAACTTTCATTAGGCCCCATTTGTTTATTTTTGTTTTTATTTCCATTACTCTAGGAGGTGGATAAAAAAGATCTTAGTGTGATTTATGTCAGAGTGTTCTTCCTGTGTTTTCCTCTAAGAGATTTATAGTGTCTGGGCTTACATTTAGGTCTCTAAGCCATTTTGAGTTTATATTTGTGTATGGTTTAGGGAGTGTTCTAATTACATTCTTTTGCATGTGGCTGTACAGTTTTCCCAGCAACACTTATTGAAGAGACTGTCTTTTCTCCATTGTATATCCTTGCCTACTTTGTCATAGATTAGTTGACCATAGGTGTATGGGTTTATCTCTGGGCTTTCTAACCTGTTCCATGGATCTATATTTCTGTTTTTGTGCCAGTACCATATTGTCTTGAATACTGTAGCTTTGTAGTATAGTCTGAAGTCATGGAGTCTGATTCCTCCAGCTCCATTTTGTTCCCTCAAGACTGCTTTGGCTATTCAGGGTCTTTTGTGTCTCCATACAAATTTTAAGATTTTTTGTTCTAGTTCTGTTAAAAATGCCAGTTGTAGTTTGATAGGGATTGCATTGAATCTGTAGATTGCTCTGGGTACTATAGTCATTTTCACAATATTGATTCCTCCAATCCAAGAACATGGTATATCTCTCCATCTGTTTGTATCATCTTTAATTTCTTTCATCAGTGTCTTATAGTTTTCTGCATACAGGTCTTTTGTCACCCTAGGTAGGTTTATTCCTAGATATTTTATTCTTTTTGTTGAAATGGTAAATGGGAGTGTTTCCTGAATTTCTCTCAGATTTTTCATCATTAGTGTATAGGAATGCAAGAGATTTCTGTGCATTAATTTTGTATCCTGCAACTTTAACAAATTCATTGATTAGCTCTAGTAGTTTTCTGGTGGCATCTTTAGCATTCTCTATGAATAGTATCATGTCATCTGCAAACAGTGACAATTTTACTTCTTCTTTTCAAATTTGTATTTCTTATATTTCTTTTTCTTCTCTGATTGCTGTGGCAAGGACTTCCAAAACTATGTTGAATAACAGTAGTGAGAGTGGACATCCTTGTCTTGTACCTGATCTTAGAGAAAATGCATTCAGTTTTTCACCATTGAGAATGATGTTGGCTGTGGGTTTGTCATATAGGGCCTTTATTATGTTGAGATAGGTTCCCTCTATGCCCACTTTCTGGAGAGTTTTTATCATAAATGGGTGTGGAATTTTGTCAAAAGCTTTTTCTGCATCTATTGAGATTGTCATATGATTTTTCTTCTTCAATTTGTTAATATGGTGTATCACATTGATTGATTTGTGTATACTGAAGAATCTTTGCATCCCTGGGATATATCCCACTTGATCATGGTGTACGATTCTTTTAATGTGTTCTTGGATTCTGTTTGCTAGTATTTTGTTGAGGATTTTTGCATTTATATTCATGAGTGATATAGGTCTGTAATTGCCTTTTTTTGTAGTATCTTTGTCTGGTTTTGGTATCAGCGTGATGGTGGCCTCATAGAACGAGCTTGGGAGTGTTCCTTCCTCTGCAATTTTTTTGAAGAGTGAGAAGGATGGGTATTAGCTATGCTCTAAATGTTTGATAGAATTCACCTGTGAAGCCATCTGGTCCTGGACTTTTCTTTGTTGGAAGATTTTTAATTACAGTTTCAATTTCATTACTTGTGATTGGTTTGTTTATATTTTCTATTTCTTCCTGGTTCAGTCTTGGAAGTTTATACCTTTCTAAGAATTTGTCCATTTCTTGCAGATTGTCCATTTTATTGGCATACAGTTGCTTCTAGTAGTCTCTTAGGATGCTTTGTATTTCTGCATTGTCTGTTGTAACTTCTCCTTTTTCATTTCTAATTTTATTGATTTGAGTCCTCTCCCTCTTTTTCTTGATGAGTCTGGCTAATGGTTTATCAATTTTGTTTATCTTCTCAAAGAACCAGCTTTTAGTTTTATTGATCTTTGTTATTGTTTTCTTTGTTTCTATTTCATTTATTTCTGCTCTGTTCTTTATGATTTTTCTCCTACTAATTTTGGGTTTTGTTTGTTCTTCTCTCTCTCCTTCCTTTACGTGTAAACTCAGATTGTTTATTTGAGATTTTTCTTGCTTCTTGAGGTAGGGTTGTATTGCTAAAAACTTCCCTCTTAGAACTGCTTTTGTTGCATCCCACTGACTTTGGATCCTTGTGTTTTCATTGTCATTTGTCTCTAGGTATTTTTTGATTTCCTCTTCGATTTCTTCAGTGATCTCATTTTTTTTTTTTTTTTTTTTTTTTGCAGTATGTGGGCCTCTCACTGTTGTGGCCTCTCTTGTTGTGGAGCAGAGGCTCCCAACACACAGGCTCAGCAGCCATGGCTCACGGGCCCAGCCACTCTGCTGCATGTGGGATCTTCCCGGACCAGGGCACAAACCCGTGTCCCCAGCATCAGCAGGCAGACTCTGAACCACTGTGCCACCAGGGAAGCCCTTCAGTGATCTCCTGATTATTCAGTAACGTGTTGTTCAGCTTCCATGTGCTTTTGTTTTTTTACGTATTTTTCCCTGTAATTGATTTTTAATCTCATAGCATTGTAGTCAGAAAAGATGCTTGATATGATTTCAATTTTCTTAAATTTACTGAGGCTTGATTTCTGACCCAAAATGTGATCTACCCTGGAGAATGTTCTGTGCACACTTGAGAAGAAAGTGTAATCTGCTGCTTTTGGATGGAATGTCCTATAAATATAAATTAAATCTATCTGGTCTATTGTGTCATTTAAAGTTTGTGTTTCCTTATTAATTTTCTGTTTGGATGATCTTTCCATTGGTGTAAATGAGGTGTTAAATTGCCCCACTATTACTGTGTTATTGTCGATTTCCTCTTTTAGAGCTGTTAGTAGTTGCCTTATGTATTGAGGTGCTCCTATGTTGGGTGCCTATATATTTATAATTGTTATATCTTCTTCTTAGATTGATCCCTTGATCATTATGTAGTGTTCTTCCTTGTCTCTTGTATCATTATTTTAATGTCTATTTTTTCTGATATGAGTATTGCTACTGCAGCTTTCTTTTGATTTCCATTTGCATGGAATATCTTCCTCCATCCCCTCACTTTCAGGCTGTATGTGGCCCTAGGTCTGAAGTTGGTCTCTTGTAGACAGTATATGTATGGGTCTTCTTTTAGTATCCATTCAGCGAGCCTGTGTCTTTTGGTTGGAGCATTTGATCCATTCACGTTTAAGGTAATTATCAATATGTATGTTCCTATTACCATTTTCTTAATTGTTTTGGGTTTGTTTTTGTAGGTCCTTTTCTTCTCTTGTGTTTCCAACTTAGAGAAGTTCCTTTAGCATTTGTTGTAGAGCTGGTTTGGTGGTGCTGAATTCTCTTAGCTTTTCCTTGTCTGTAAAGCTTTAGATTTCTCCATCGAATCTGAATGAGATCCACATGAAGGAACATGACAAAACTCCAGAAAAACAACTAAATGAAGTGGGGATTGAGTAATCTTGGTTGTAGGTTTTTCCCTTTCATCACTTTAAATATGTCATGCCACTCCCTTCTGGCTTGTAGAGTTTCTGCTGAGAAATCAGATGTTAACGTTATGGGAGTTCCCTTATGTTATTTGTCATTTTTCCCTTGCTGCTTTCAATAATTTTTCTTTGTCTTTAATTTTTGCCAGTTTGATTGCTGTGTGTCTCGGTGTGTTTCTCCTTGGGTTTCTCCTGTATGGGACTCTCTGTGCTTCCTGGACTTGGGTGGCTATTTCCTCTCCCATGTTACTGAAGTTTTCAACTCTAATCTCTTCAAATATTTTCTTGGGTCCTTTCTCTTTCTCTTCTCCTTCTGGTACTCCTGTAATGCAAATGTTGTTGCGTTTAATGTTTTCCCAGAAGTCTCTTAGGCTGTCTTCATTTCTTTTCATTCTTTATTCTGTTCTGTGGCAGTGAATTCCACCATTCTCTCTTCCAGGTCACTTATCCATTCTTCTGCCTCAGTTATTCTACTACTGATTCCTTCTAGTGTATTTTTCATTTCAGTTATTCTTTGCTCATCTCTGTTTGTTTGTTCTTTAATTTTTCTAGGTCTTTGTTAAACATTTCTTTCATCTTCTCGATGTTTGCCTCCATTCCTTTTCTGAGGTCCTGGATCATCTTCACTATCATTATTCTGAATTCTTTTTCCGGAAGGTTGTCTATCTCCACTTCATTTAGCTGTTTTTCTGGGGTTTTGTCATGTTCCTTCATGTGGGACATAGCCCTCTGCCTTTTCATCTCATCTATCTTTCTGTGAATGTGGTTTTTGGTCCACAGGCTGCAGGACTGTAGTTCTTCTTGCTTCTGCTGTCTGCCCTCTGGTGGATGAGGCTATCTAACAGGCTTGTGCCAGTTTCCTGATGGGAGGGATTGGTGGTGGGTAGACCTGGCTGTTGCTCTGGTGGGCAGAGCTCAGTAAAAACTTTAATCCACTTGTGTGCTAATGGGTAGGGCTGGGTTCCCTCCCTGTTGGTTGTTTGGCCTGAGGTGACCCAACACTGGATCCTACCTGGGCTCTTTGGTGGGGTTAACAGTGGACTCTGGGATGGCTCACACCAAGGAGTACTCCCCAGAACATCTGCTGCCAGTGTCCTTGTCCTCACTGTGCGACACAGCCACCCCCTGCCTCTGCAGGAGACCCTCCAGCCCTAGCAGGTAGGTTGGTTCACTCTCCTATGGGGTCACTGCTCCTTCCCTTGGGTCCCAATGCACACGCTACTTTGTGCGTGCCATCCAACAGTGGAGTCTCTGTTTCCCGAGTCCTGTCAAAGTCTGTCTCCTTGTGGCTTCTCCTTTTTCTTTGGATATGGGGTATCTATTTTGGTGAGTTCCAGTGTCTTCCTGTTGATGATTGTTCAGCAGTTAGGTGTGATTCCAGTGTTCTCGCAAGAGGAAGTAAGGGCTCTTCCTTCTACTGCATCATCTTGCGAGATGTCTCTCTAATAGCCTCATATTTATTTTTAAATATACATGTATTACTGTTATATGTTATAAATAATTAAATATATGTTATAAATTACCAACAAAATAATTTTCAACACTTGATTTGGATATTTTGAGTATGTTGGCTATCTCCTGTGTGGTATAACATTGATTGGTCTCAATTTGATCACTATCAACTACAACTGGTCTACCTGACTGTGGAGCATCATCCAGTGAGAAATATCCAGCACAAAATTGTCAAACTACTTTTGCCATATTTGATCAGTCACAGCCCCTTCTCCATACACTGCACAAATCTTTTCTTGCATTTCAGTTGCATTTTTACCTTTCTTGAAATAATAAAGCATAATATGCCAAAAATGTTGCTTTTTTTCTTCCATATTGAATATTAAAATGGCTAAACAAAAATTCACCAATTTTGATAATTTTATAATGCACACTGATATGACAGCTGTCACATACAATCTAACAAAATTGTTTCAAATGAAGTTAAAGACACATAAGTGCTACTAGAGTCATCTTACAGAAAAAACCGAATGAAACTTTTGGCCCACCCAATACTTGAGTCAGCTCAAACTATGACAATACTCATAACAGAACTCACTTATATAATATGAAGAATCATGTCCTTCCTATGCCTATTTTATCTTTTGGCAAAATCTGGATTTTCAACTGTAAATATTATATACAGCATGGTATGTAATATTGGTATGTAATATTGGCAGTATGGTATGTAACTAAGTTTCTGTTATTATTGTTCACGTTTGTTGACAATGATTACTACTACTGCAACAACTACCACTACTAACAACTACTACTTCTTTACTGGTATAAATAATTTTGGTATTTACTGGTATAAATAAATATTTAGTACTTTAAAAGTTTCAGTAATATACCTCTACAGACTTTTGAAGGTTATCATGGCATGGAGCAAGAAGGGATGTCTTCTCCCATTTCTGTGCAACTTGATTGGCTTCTTCTATCTTCTGCTCACAACTTTTTTGAGAATTTAGCAATGTCATCTCATAAAATTCTTGAATATCTGTAAAGAAATGTAAGGGAAAAATCAAAATGTCATATACCACTTCACATATAGCTTCTCCATGTACACGTATATGGAAAATTTTGCTGATTAAAAAAACTACATAAATATGTATTCAAAGAAAAACAACAAAAATAGAGGAAATCCTAAAAATTTGCATTTTTACCTGCATTAAAATTCTTATAGCAACTTTATTCAGAACTGCAAAAATTGGAAGAAATCAAAATATCTTTCAATTTGTGAATGGATAAACAAACTGTAGTAAATTCATTTAATGGAATACTATTCAGCAATAAGAATGAATGAGTTATCAAACCATGTAAAAACATGGATGAATCTTAAATATATATTGCTAAGTTTAAAAATGCCAGGCAGGTAGCTGGGCTACATAGTGTATGATTACATTTATATAATGTTTGGAAAAAGCAAAACTAAAGAGACAATAAAATGGTCAGTGATTTCTAGAGGCTCTGGGAGAGGAGAGGAGGGTTGAATAGGTAAAGCACAGGGTGATGAAAACTTTCTGTAATAATACTGTAATGGTGGGCACCTAACAAGAAGCATTTGGCAAAACCCAAAGAATTTTACAGCACAAAGAGTAAACCAAATGCATGCAAATTTAAAAAATCATTTAGGAGGTCAGGGAATCCCAAGATGTGCAGACTGTGACAAAAGAATCTAACTATATTACAAATGAATGAAATAACCTCACTGAAGGCAGTAGGAGAAAAAGTTGATAACCTAAAAATGAGTAGAGACTGTAGAACCAAAGACAAAGAAACTACACAAAAGCATCCTAGTCTATACTCTAGTTGGTAAATTTGTTTCTCATGGAATCCAAGTCAACAATTTTGAAGCCACTGTACATATATAACTAGAAATGAAAATTAAATAAATGGATGGTAGATAGTGGGAGGCAGGTTTCTCACTGTTGGAGTAGGAAGTTACAAAAAAGAAAGTGGGTGGGGTGTCGTACTAGACTGAGTCATATGATTTTGGATTAGATTTGAAGACAACATTACAGACTCCTGTTTGGCAGAGATATGAATAGATACATAGAGAAATATTTACAAATATGCATACACACAGGTTAGTATAAATACATATATTCCCTAACTCTGTCTGCTGAAAGGGCCTACAAGTAATGACTTTGGCCTCTATACAGCCTTCTCCACCAAATGGTAGAGGGTAATGAGAAAGTACAGTTGGTATTAGCTTGGAATTGGGGGTATCTACATGAATTCAAAAGTTGTGGAAGGAAGGAAGAGAGGGAGGGAGGGAGGACGGAAGCCCAGAGATGGAAGCCCTCTCTATTTAAGGCTCATAGAGAAGAAACATCATTGAATAAAGTCAAACCTTTTCACACCCAGGACTGCAGAAAACCTACACATTATTGGGAGTATGTTTCTATGTGATTTGACTACTTGACTATTTGATCACAACTGCAAGCAATTTTTATTTTGCACAGTCCTCCCTCAAATGAAAACATTTTGCCACCTCTAACGATACATTCTAAATAAATTCTTCACATGCTTGAAGGCATACCCATATTGACCTCCCAATTACTTTTTAAATAGTCTATAAATTATTATCAAATTTACAGATGAGTGCTTCTCCAACTCTAACATACACAAGAATCTCAATCACCTGGGGATTTTGTTAAAGTGCAAATTATGACTAAACTCAGGAATGGAACCTGGATCTCTGTATTTCTAACAAGCTCCCAGGTGGTGCCAATGGCTTCTGATCCACCAGCAACACTGGACGTAAGAAACAGCACCTCTGTGATTAGAACCCAAGGCTTCATACTCTCATTTCAAACATCCCTTACTGAGTTATTACAATCCTCTTTCTCTTCAGAGTGAGGGGTCAGGGGACATCCCAGTAAGAGAAGCAAGTTGACAAGAAAAGAACTCTGCCTGTTGACTGAAAAATAATAATAATAACTACTTAGTGAATATTATTGACTAAATTGATTCAGATTTAATTACCTACAAAGTCAACTAAAAGGAACTACATTTCAGTACTCTGCCTTTAGGACACATTAAAACAGAAAAAAATCAACTTCCAGGTGATATCTTAGGCAGTATCTATTCAGTCCAATCTCTCTCTTTTGTTTTAACCTACATTCCATAAAGATGAGATCTGGCCTTTGTAAAGATGATTCTGCCGCAGCTGGGTCTTCAACTATCAAACAGCATGATCAAGGGAATTCATAGTAAATAGAACTGTCTTTTTAAGCATACCCTTAAAAACTCATATACTCAAAATATTTCATCTTTTTCCAAGCAGAGACAATCCAACATGACATACTTATTTCAGTGATGGTGCTCTTTCTTCAAAAGATCCTTAGAGATCCCCCTTGAGATATACCTTCCAGCATCCGAGGAACTTATTTTTAATATCCTCAGAAGTGGAGAACCTTGTTTCATTTGAAGGAGATTTGATTATTTTTTTAATGCCAAAACTCACTGGACAAACTGTGAATATGGTGAGTGACTGAGAAATGGATTTCCTTTTACACAACTTGAATTAAATTAAGAAAATATGACTTAAATCATGAGTTTTTTTTTCCTAGTATGACTCACAAATTGCTCTGCAATTATCTACTTAACCACAGTAAAACAAAAAAGTAACCAGAATGCAAGATGTTTAACATATTTATATACTTTCTTATCTATTAGCTCAAAGGCTGGAATAAAAGTGACTGGGGAAAGGCTCTTTTTTGCTTCCTCCCATCCCAGCTATCATGTTGCTACACATAGTATTCAAGGGAACAATTACAGTCATCTCTCCAGCCTGCCAACCAGAAACCTCTTTGGAGCTTGTTATTGTTGGTTCATTTGTTTTTTTGTGATTCGCAGATATGGCTGTAACTCACCAAAGAATTCACTGAAATGAGCTGAGGATTCTCACCATACAGCCTCAATAAAGAAATGGTAATCTTCGTAAGATGTGCCTTCTTTTACAACATATGTCTTGTGCTTCTTCTAGCATCCCCTTTTCTCTGAAGGATTTCCCATACCACACACCTGATTATGAATTCAGCTAAACAGTATAACACAGTTGAGCTTGCTATATTTAAAGATGTTACAAAGTGCAGTCTTAGTGTTCCATTAGCTTTTCCTGAACATTTGGTTCTATTTGGTAGCTGGATAAATGCTCATATCCAATTTCCTTATGCTGCATCCAGATACCATACTTCTGCAAAACAAAAACTTATCATTGTCTTGGTCCATTTGAGCCCAAGACTACTACACACTGAAGCATAGTAACAGAATTTCTAATAAAGTCCTTATCAATGGAGTAAGTGTCCTATCTTAGTCTGGCAGCCAGTCAAGGTTCTTTAAGTGTATTACCTGGGACTAGAAGAATAAATATGAATGTGAGGAGTAGGCTAAAGTTAAATGTGGATGAAAAGAAAATATAAGTTAAATTTTACAGCCAAGAAAAGAGAGTGAAAGCAACATCAGTGATAGGTACAAATCAAGTACCAAGTTAGGGAAAAAAGGAGCCCAAACCATAGCAGGGATGAGTGTGAAACCCAGAGTCCAAAGACATGATCAAACCCAATATATATTGAAGAATTAAGACCACAGAATCAGGAAATGCTTACACACAAAAGATTCAAACAAATTTCCATAATATTCTGATATGATTGAGCTTCTATACCTGGACAAAGCACGGAAGGAAGGAGGGAAGGAGGGAGGGAGGGAAGAGGAGGCAGAGAAGGAAAAGGAGGGAGAATGGAAAGGAGGGAGAAAGGAAAAAAGGGATGAGGGAAGGAAATTTGGTTTCAAAATACCTTCTTCTACTAAAAGGAACCAGGGCTTTCTGGATAAAGACTCGCTCTAGGGCTACAGCAGAGAAACTATAAGATGAACCTGGGACTTGCATCAGAAAGTAAGGAAGTACTGAAAAATCATGGGAACATATCAAAAAGGCATGAAAGCCATCTTGAAGGGGCTCCTACTAACAAAATCTGGAACAATTTGAGCATTAAAGTAAATTAATAATAGTAATAGATTATAACCTATTGAGTAAAATAAAAATCTCTGCATTCATCCTGACATAAAAATAAATGAGTGATTAAATGGAAGAGAAGGGAAAGCTCTTCCTTACAGGAGAATGCCAGTTAAAAAATATAGAAGAAATGATGGAATTAGAAAATCATCAATGGACACTGCAACTAGTGGGTAAAATTTTGGTGAGGAACATAATGTTACATAGTCTCAAAGTATCTCCCCACAAATTAGAACAAACTGGCACTGGGAGCCTCCTGTTATCAACCACCAAGATGGATATAGCATCATTTCTGTGTTACTCCTCCCGGGAATGCATAAACTGAATCTAATCATTAGGAAACATCAGATGAAACCAAATTGTAGGACAGTCTACAAAATACCTGATCTGGAATCTTCAAAAATATTCAGGTCAAGAAACTGCAGATTAAAGAGGACTAAAGAGGCATGACAGGGACTTCCCTGGTGGTCCAGTGTTTAAGAATCCACCTTCCAATGCAGGGGATGTGGGTTCAATCCCTGGTCAGGGAACTAAGATCCCACATGTCACGGGGCAATAATAATAAGCCCACACACCACAACTACTGAGCCTGCATGCCACAACTAGGGAGGCCATGTGCTGCAACTACTGAGCCTGCACACTCTGGGGCCCATGTCACAACTAGAGAGAAGCCCACGTGCCACAACGAAAGATTCTGCATGCCACAACTAAGACCCAACACAGCCAAATAAATAAATAAACAAAATATAAAAGAAAAAAGAGGCATGACAATTAAATGTAATGTGTGATCCTGGATAGATCCTGATAGACTGGGGAAACATAGCTATAAAAGATATTTTGGTGACTACTGCTGAAACTGAATATGGACTGTGCATTAGATAATAGTTTTGTATCAATGTAAAATTTCCTGATTTTGATAACTGCACTATTTATGTAAGGAAATATTCTTGTTTTTAGGAAACAGACATTGAATTATTTAGTCATAATGGGGCCTGATGTCCCCAAATCATTCTCAAATGGTTCATTAATAATATGCACATACACATGTGTATGTATGTATGTATATAAATATACAGAGAAAGACACACATATAGAAAGAATGATAAATCAAATAGGGCAAAATGTAAACAATTGGTGAATCTGAGTAAAGTAAATATACAGGAGCTCTCTGTACTACTCTTGCAACTTTTCTGTAGATTTGAACTTATTTCAAAATATAAAGTTTTTAAAAATGGGAAGGTGACTAGGAGATATCAGGACTAAGTATGGCATTGAGAAGTATCCAGGAACATTTTAAGAAATATCTAGAGAAAAAAGACCCCAAGGGGAGCAAAGTGCAGAATGTGATGGGAGAGGTAGATCAGTAATGCAAAAGTGAAGTAGTATAGTAATCTAAAAGTTAAAGCACGAGCACTGAAGTCAGACAGGCCCTGGCTCTGCTACTTACTAAATGTGTGACTTTTAGCAAGACACTTAAACTCTTTAAGCCTCAGTTTTTCACCTAAAAACTTTACATACATAAGTACTTCAAACAGTTGAACAGTTACATAGAACACACTCAATAAATGCTATTATTCTTTTGATTAATACATCATCTTTGAACAATACTGTGTACACAGGAGGTCCCATTAAATGCTGGAAACCTGAACACAGAATATGCTTAGGTAGGAGTCATTTCTTCCAGAACAGTTAAGAGTGAACACTTGGAGCAATAAAGTAGAATTAATACTTGAAAAGGAGGCAGAAAACTGTTATTTACAAGTAAAAAAAGTAACTAATTAAAACAGAAATGTTAATAGAAATGCAATAAGATGTGCATGAAGCAAAATATAGTATTTTTTTGCCTCAAAAAAAAAAGGTTCTTAAAAATACAACCCCTAAAACAAACTTTAATTCAAAATATATCTTTGATGAATAAGTGTGATACTTCAAGTTGCTCAAAAAGCAGGCACTAAATAAACTCAAGATATTGTTAATGCAAATCAGCTACCTTTTATCAGCACTTATATTCCCAAACTACCACCAGGTACGTCCTATTCCATATCTAAGAGATAATTAAACTTCAATTTCACATCAATCATCTAAGATACAGGAATGATATACATCCTTTTTAACCTCACAAAGGTTCACCATGTAAACTCTACAAATCCTAGAAAGATAAGAAACTATAGGTAAAATGGTATGATCTTAGTTTTAAACTCCATATTCTTGCATAAATTCCACATTTCCTCCCCACCCCCCAAAAAACCACATATCTCCCAGTCTGCGTTTAGGTATTGATATTGCTCGTTGAGGGAAGAAAGGAAGAAAGAAATTAGCATTTGTCGTTTACCCACCATATGTTAGGCAGCCACACTTTGAAACATCATTTATTTTACTTAGTCCTTGCAATCATATTATGAGGCATTATTATTACACCTATATTTTAAAGGTGGAGAAACAGACTTACTCAAGGTCACAGGGCTGTGCAGTAGCGAGCCTAGGATTGGAATCTACATTTGGCACAATAGCCTACAGTCTTTTTGCTACATCATGCTCAGTAATATGCCTAATGGAACATTAGGGGTTAATTGAATGGTATTGATGTTAAAACTAGCATATCTCATTGTAAATGCAGGACTAAAATATCATTTAGGAAATTCTTCAGATCACCAGATGGAAGGAAAACCAAACCTAAGAAACTCTTTCAAAAACCTTCCAAGGCCTGTTACCAAGAATATTTTAACTAATCTCGACTGCACAGTGCTTAGCAGAAGCTATTGAATTTCTCTCCCCATCAACAGAAACTCAAACAGAATGAGAGTTTGGGCTCCAAGGACCATATCTTCCTAGCTGATGAATACCAAGGGGAGGCAAAAACGCTTCTACATAGAGGTAGCCACAGACGGTCAGCATAGTTAAGCTTGGAGACAATGTTAAATTTTAAACATTAAAAAGATGTTATTACAGATGGCATAATTGGCATCAACAATTCAGGTTTGCTTTACACATGCCATGAATACAGGGTATTCAATAAATATTAGTTATGTAATACTATTGTAACGATTTTTCCTGTGGAATTGGAGATGACTTTAACAGAAAATAAGAAGCAGAAGATAAAAAGATGACAAGATAGGTATGAAATAAGAAACCAGACTGTGGGGGAAACTTTATTGTCAGGCACGTAAGCACAGATTTACTTAATATTCTGTTTAATGGTGATTTTATGCAATTTTATGATCAATCCAACTACAACTCAGATGAGGCCAGAACAGTATTCAGTCTACAGAGAGAAGTTATACCTAGAGATAGCGCCATGTGTTAAGTAGGAAAATAAAATTCTGTCTCTGATATGCAAAAAGACAGTGTCCCTCTCATCTCCTTAAATCTGGTACACAGGTACTCTTATTACAACTTGCCAAAGTATTTTCTTTTTTGTTTTCAATTTGTTTCACTTTGTTCTTTACTTTTTTCTTATTTTGGACATAGAGTTCTGAATTATAACACAAGATTATATAGAGCTTTATTGATGAATACCAAAAGCTTAGTCTTTTCTACATGTAACATGAGGTGAAGGGTGTTTCTTTGGCAGATTAAACACCTAATGTCAACTACCACTTGAGAAAAGTGTCACTACTCCATTACTTTGTCATTGATCTAAATGACAGTCTGTAATCACTTCATTTGGAACTGGTCCAAGAAGTGACAGCTGATGGCTAATCTCAAAAAGAATACTGTTCTGCATCATCAGTGTACCAATTTATCTGAAAGACCAATTTTAAATTGTAAAAATTATTGAAAGTATACTCCTATAAAATTTATGATAATATTTTATTATAGTTATGGTATAATTTCCATTATATATAATTACATTATTATACACAAATGACATAATTATATTATAATTGATTGGAGTTGATAGATTATATTAATTATGTAAAATTATCATATGCATATCCTTATAGCACAGGTATAATCATATCCATTATATTAAGCTTTCAATCTATTGTGCTAACTCAACTTACTAAAACATACTGCTTAAATAAAATGTAGAAAAATAAAGTCTAGAGCCATTGAACATGTCACCTCCCTTTCTTTCCAACTTCCTCAATATCTAAAAGGTTTGCCTGAGGGAAAATCATATGTCCAAATACAAAAGTACAGGTTAGAAAATATGCTATCCTATATATTAAAGCTATTAGTAGCTTACCTTTACATTGGCTAAATAAAGTATACTACCTTTTGCTCTGAAGTGAGAGTGGAAAGCCAGCCTACAGATGGATGGTTTTTATGGTACAAGAACTATCCAATCCATTGCAGTCTACAAGTGTGACAGGAAGCTTTGCTGTTCTCTTTTAGATGAGCTAATGTTGTGCAGTAATCTTGAAACAGCTGGAAAGCCACACAGACCCCATAATCAAACAAGAAGGCCATCTTACTTATTCCCAGATGAGAAAAACTGCATGATAATAGTTCTATTCACCATCTTTGGAAAATAGTAATACTTACTCTTGCTTTATTGAAAAATACATCTATGAGCTCCTCTTACTTTCCTGTTCCTCTCCCCACCCCCTTTCTCCTTTTCCGTTCCTTTCCCTACCCTACCTTCCCCTTCCTTCCTTACTGAACAATTCAGTTCTAGAGCCATTAGGTAAAGTAGAGCAAGGCCTATTCTGGTGGTGGAGGTTGAGCAAAGGAGCTATGTTGGCTCAGAGCAGGGTGCCAGAGCTCAAGGAGGGTGAAGAGGACATCAACATGTGAAGGTGGCCCAGAGCAGTTATACAGACTGACACACTAAGGAAGGAGTTCTCACAGAGAGGTAGCCAGATGAGAGCTGTTGAAACCAAAACAAGTTGAAGAGGGCCAAACAGTTCAGATTTTGTTGGAGCATTGGCTCAAAGCCTGACCTCTATGAGGAGGGTGCCCATGCTGTGGGAAGGCCTGGGATGCTTTGTCACAGCTACATAGGGTGAGGAGGTCATCTGTGCAGAAGGGTGGCCTAGTGAAGGTTGTGAGAACCTAAGTTTGGTAAGAAGTGTGTCTGTGGCAGTGATAATGGAAGAGTGGTTACATATAGGGAGATTGACCAAATAAGTAAATAAAATAAGGATAATGAGAGTTTATCAGAAAAGGGAGTCAAAATATGAAAATAAAGAAAACTATAATGAAATATGTGGTATTGGATTAGTGTGAGCTCATGGTTTTTATTACACATAAATATTCATATAGACGTAAACATGTACACGTATAAACATACACAAAATGGAAAAGAGTAACCTCACAGCGGAGAAGCCTAAAACCTGGAACACATCAATCGAGTATTCAAAGTAAACATCATGAGTAAATGAAGCAAATATAATCATGAGCCACCCGATAGGATACAGTGAAAAGAACACAGCCTTGCTTCTGTGATACTCCTATCTTCATAAGCGTCCAAGTCACAAAAAACAAGTTAAGGCTGAGGAACTATTCCAGAATTAAGGAAACTAAAAAGACATGACACCTAAAGGCCACATGTGATTCTAAACTGAATTCTTCACTATAACACAATCTTATTGGGACATTTGTTAATTTGCTGATTTTGTTGGTTACCTTGCAGTTACATAGGAGAATGTCCTTGTTCACAGGAAATACACGCTAATGCATCAGGAGGTGATGGAACAACAGGTTGACCAATTACTCTCAAATAGTTCGAGATAAAAATTATTGCATTGAACGTTCAAGTTTGAGATTGTTTCAAAGTTTCTTTTAATGTCTTAAAAATAAACATTAAAAAAAATTTTAAATAAAAAAAGCATGAAAATTACATCTAGGAAATAGAAGATGTAAATTCTTCTTGGTTGTCTAGATGAAGACCCCTTATGCAACTTTTAAACTTCAATAGTTTATTTCTGTGTTAGTAATAATAATAAGTACCATTTATCAAGACTTTACCATAGCATGTTAAGCACTACATGTAATACATTATCTCATTTACTACTCCCAAATATCCTATGACATAAGAACTATTACTTTACCTACTTTACAAAGGAGGAAACTCAGGAAGAGAGAAGTTAAGAAATTTGCCCAGTTTGCTTAGCTCATAACTTTTGGTGCCAGGATAGGAATCACATATGTCTAACTCCAAAGCCTGTGGTCTTAACTAGTACAAACTGATATTTTATGTCTAGAATAATTGTAGGATTTTCTTTGTTTTGCTCTGGGTTTACAGGGATTTTATTTGTTTATTTTGTTTTTCTCTTCATCTAGAGTGTTTTATGGACCATGACTCGGCAGTTCCAGCTCAAATGTTCTTTATCCCTGAAGCCTCTTCCACCACAAGTCATTTCTCCCATCCTCCCCTCTATTGCCTTTGCACTTTGCATTTATCTTGTGATTCTTACAGCCCCATGTCACTGGTATATATGCTTTATCTCCCTACATCTAAGCTTTGCAAAGTTATAGGCCAAGTCACACTTCACTTTTTATCCCTTGTGAGCAGTGGTGGTCAAATTTTATCATGCACCAATATCACCTGAAGAGCTGATTTAAAAAACAGATTACTGGGCCACACCCTAGAATTTCCGATTCAGTATGTCTAACATGTGGCCCCAAATTTACTTTTTTAATAAATTTCCAGGTGATGTTGATATTGCTGACCCAGGGACCATACTTTGAGAACCACTGCAGTATAGAGCTTATCAGTGTCTTGCCAAAGTAGCTATACAGTATTTTAGGATTTACAAAACTATAATACGTATATTATCTTCTTTAAATATAATATACCCAAATAGGGATATCATATATCTATGCTATAGAACATCTCACCCTGTAGGGTAAAAATCAGTTTGTTAGTATATCTTTTTTCACCCTTCATTCATTCATTCATTTATCCCATAAATATTATTAAGCATGTATTTTGTGTCTGACAGTGGAAATACAGCAGTGAATAAGACAGATTGGTCTCTGGCCTGACAAAAACTAAGTCTAGCAGGAAAAAAAATACTAAACAATGAGGCAAAACAAATTTCCCTACCTTCACTCTATTTCCCTCCTCTTTTGTTTTTTGGGGAGCAAAGAAACAAAATATTTATTAGCACAGTTAACACATTGAAATTAAGTTATAATAGGTTAGGCACAGAACAATTTGTTTGTCTTGTAGCTTTTTCACTCTGAAGTACCTAAGGGTCTAAACTAACCTTCAAAGATATGTAAACCTGAAAATACAACACTCCCTCCAACTCCTCAGGGGACAATAAATGGAATCTCCTTCTGAAGGGGAAGCTATCAGACAAGGAGAATAAAAGGAAAAAAAGGTAGGAAGACCATAAAGGAAAGAAATATTATGTCCATCAGAGGTGGACTCTGTATGAACAGATAGATGGGAAAGGAAAATAAGAATTCTGAAGCATCCTTGGGGACACATGTACATTCATATTATCCAGAAGTAAAGTTTTCTTTCTGGACATATTACGGACATATGTAATGGTTTACCAAGTTGTTACTATAGTGTCATGAATGTCAGGCTAGAAGTAGAAAGCATAATTAATGAGAATATGGCTGACCCTTGAAAAATGAAGGGGTTAGGGGAGCCAATCCTCTGCACAGCTGAAACTCCATGCATAACTTATAGTTGTCCCTCCTTAGCCAAGGTTCCTCCTTATCCAAGGTTCTGCACCTGCAGATTCAACCAACCATGGATGGGGTAGTACTACAGTTTTTACTATTGAAAAGAATCCACGTAAGTGGACCCACACAGTTCAAACCTGTGTTGTTCAAGGGTCAACTGCACATGATAGAAAGTCTAACCTAGGGAGTTTAATTCCCAAAGGAGGAAGAACTTTTGACTGAGCCCTAAGGATAAGTAGGCATTTTCAGGCATGGGAATTTAGGGACAGGGAAGTGGAAGGGATGAAGAATGTGCAGAAACCTGAGGAAGAAGAAAGCATGGCAAAAACATTAAAGAAATCCAATAAAGAAAGAGAATGGTGTAACACGAGACTGGAAAAGCAGGCAGAGATATGGTTATATTCTGACTTGACTTTTAGGATCTTGAGAGTAGAGATCATGTCAGTAAACTTTGTAACATCACTGCTAGAAAAATAGTATATACTCAATAAATGTGGAATTAGAGAATCAATAAATGAAAGGATGGATACAGAAGTTAATGAATGAATGAGCAAAGAATATATATGGTTCAAAAGATAGAGGCATAAAACTGCATGGCGTGATCTGGAAACAAAAGGTTGAATGGACTAATACAAAAAGGAAAAAAAGCCATGAGCCTGAATCATGCAGTGCTAGAACTGTGAGAGTGATGAGAATCATCTTATTAACCCCTCGCTGTACAGATGATGAAACTGGAGCTGGTGAATTAAGGTGACTTCTCCAAGAACATAAAGCTAGTAGTGACTAAACCAGGACTTGAATCTCCTGATTCCCAAGGATTTCCACTATAGTCTTGACTTGTTCTGTATCTAGAAATATAAGAATAAGCCTCTAACAGTCACTATGCAGGTAGATGCCAAGCACATCAGAACCTTATCTCTAAAGGATATATAACAACCAACAGCTGTCACTATTTTTCCAGTTGGAGCTTTAGGACTTAGCTTTGCAGATCCAAGAAAAATGCCCATCCCTCCCTGCCATCCAACTGATTCATTAAAAAATAATTAGTGTTACTATTTCTTTTTCTACCTTTAGCCTAAAAGAATTAATACAAATGATATAGTAAAAACACTCAGCACAAAATGACCTTGAGAGCACTTGAGGTCAGACTATCATGGGAAGAAATCTCTCCAAGCAGCTGCATAACTACCTATAGTTCACAAGAGGTTAGAGTCAATAGATTCTGAAAGGCTGACTCCACATTCTGTTCCTCTTTAGGTAACAACTGTTTGTCAGAAACTTGGACAGACTCTAGTCATACATCACAAAAACAGGTTTTGCCCTGAGTGACCTGTTTGGTCTGTTGTTTTATTTCCAAACTTCCTTTTCCTGGCTGCCCAAACTCACTAACGATGAGTTACCTAAACAAACAATATAACTTTGACCCATTCAAGCACCATATTTGTTATTAATTAAAGTATTACAATTTGGCTCTTTTTTTCTGTACTCCCTTTCAAGCCACATGGCAGGTACATGCTTCCCCATCCTCTTTTACGAAGCACCAGAGTGCCTGACAGACCTGCATTCCCCTTCTGAGGGATTTCCTACTCATAAGCTATACCAGCCTGCCTGGTGACTGCTGAGCACCTGACCCAAGATCAGTCAATTGCTAGACTGCATGGTAGGCTCTGAAACGGCCTGGTATAAGAACTCCACCTTACAAAGGTGGTGATAGACTAAATGAATCAGTTCCTTTCACTTGAGAAGTTTTTTTTTAATAAAGCAGAAAAAGTCAGTTAATATAATGGTAGGAGGAACAGAAGCCAAAACAGAGAGTTAGCATAGTTGTAGAGATTAAAGTTGGGAGTATTACAGCTGAGGGTACGGCAGGATAACCTAGTAGTTAATAACAACAACAATAAAAATAATAAGGGCTTACGCTGATTGAGCCCTCACTATGTTCCAGATATGGTAAGAAATTCACACATATTATTCCACCAAACCTTACAACTACCTATGAGTTTGCTTCTATTATTATCTCCATTTCACAGATGAGAAAACTAAGGCAGAGAGAAGTTAAGAAGTTAAGGAGATTCCTCCTATATGGTAGAATCAGGATTCTAACCCAGATTTGTTTGATCCTAGAATCCCTGCTCTTACCCACTATCCAAATTAGAGTTTGATTTATGTCTCGAATGATATTTCAGGCTTAATACAGTGTTTGAGATTCTGGCCTTTTTTACTTGCACCTGAATTTGTACAGGAAACCCTCATTACTTAAGGAAAACTGAACACAGGAAAGGTGGGTCTCTGGACCTAAAAAGTACACTCAGGGTTGATATTAGAGTCCTAAGGCCTAAAGTTATGTTTTCTAAAAACCTTTGAAGTGATACTCAGACTTATCTTAATCACATCTCTCGTATCTTACTGTGCATTAGCTTCATAATCTTTCTTTATTAATTTTGACCATGGGGAATGGTAATAATAGTACAGCGAGGAGAGAAGAAAGTTAGAGTATGAGGACATATATGTAAATATCTTGGTCTATGCAATTCAATAAATATTAAGTGATATCTACACGCATGTAAATGGACACAAATCCCTATGTATCATCTCCTCTACTTAGGCTATATTATTACCCAGGTTGATACAAAAGTCACAACGCAAGAGGGAGATCAAGATGGCAAAGTAGGAGAACTCTGAGCTCACTTCCCCCAACATACACATCAAAAACACACCTACATATGGAGCAACTCCTGCCCAGGAACCGCACTGCACCCCTAGCAGGGAACACAGAAGAGGAAGGAAATATCACAGGCTCAGGTGATCGTCCACAGGGAGTGAAAGGTTTGAGCCACATATTGGGCACCCCAACCCTGGGGTCCACCACTAGGAAGACAAGTCCCTTTAGCTGGTTTGAAACCCAGTGGGACTTACCAGAAGGCTGTAAGAAACCAAGCCTCTGCTCATGAAGCATACACATATAAGCTTGCTTACTCCCAGGAACAGCACAGAAGAAGCAGATTGAAAACTGCCTGGACTCTGGGTGGCTTTCCACAACCATCCCAGCGTGTACCCCAGCCTGCACCAGATGCCTGCTCCAGTCCCTCTGGCTCTGGTGCTGCTCTGCACTAGAGCAGAGGTACCACTGCCAAGGAAAGTGCACACAATTAGAAGGAATTGAATAAGCTTGGACCTAACCCTTAGGTCTTCTGCACCAGCATCTTGGGCCCCAACCCCACTCCCAATAAGGAGGTGATAGCCAGTGAGCACAGGAGAAGCCCTGGCTCACACCTGGCTCTGATTCTAGCCCCTCCATCTCTAGTCTTACCTCCCATAAGATGGTAGCTTCCAGCACACCCCAGGGGAAGACAGGACGCATGCTTACTTCAGATCCAGTTCTCCCACCAAAGCCACTGGGCACGTGCAAACTGCATAGGGATGTTCCCACACAAGGACACCCTTTCGAGACTGGGAGACTGTTTCATCTAATTTCATAGAGACAGAGAAAGTTAAAATAAGAAGACAGGAATATGTTTCAAACAAAAGATAAAGAAGAAAAGGTGCTGAAAAAACCTATAAATAATTTACCAGATAAAGAGTTCAAAGCATTAGAAATAAGAATGCTTACTGAATTTGGGAAAAGAATAGATGAACAGTGAGAATTTTAATAATGAAGTAGAAAATATAAAAAAGAACCTGTCAGGCTGAAGAATACAGTAAGTGAAATGAAAAATACACTAGAAGGAATTAATAGCAGACTAGGTGATACAGAAGAATGTATAAGCAATCGGGAAGATAGCATAATGAAAATCACCCAATCAGAAGAGCAAAAAGCAAAACAAATTTTAAAAAATGAAGATAATTTAAGGCACCTCTAGGACAACATCAAGCATACTAACATTTGCATTATAGGGGTCCCAGAAGGAGATGGGAGACAGAAAGGAATAGAAAATGTATCTGATGAAATTGGGGCTGAAAACTTCCCAAAGCTGAAGAAGGAAATAGATTTCCAGGTGCAGGAAGCACAGAGAGTCCCAAATAAGTTGAACTCAAAAAGACCCAAACCCAGACATATCATAATTAAAATGGCAAGAGTTAAAGAGAAAATTCTAAAGACAGCAAGAGAAAAACAGAGTCAAATACAAAGAAGCCCCATAAGGCTACTAGCTGATTTTTCTGCAGAAACACTGCAAGCCAGAAGGGAGTGGCATGATGTATTTAAAGTGCTGAAAGGGAAAAACCTAAAACCTAGGATAATCTACCCAACAAGGTTATCATTCAGAATTGAAGAAGACGGGATGGGGAGGGTGGGAGGGAGGGAGACGCAAGAGGGAAGACACGTGGGAGCATATGTATATGTATAGCTGATTCACTTTGTTATGGAGCAGAAACTAACACACCATTTTAAAGCAACTGTACCCCAAAAAAAATGTTAAAAAAAAAAAAAAAAGAATTGAAGAAGACATAAAGAAATTCTGAGAGAAGCAAAAACTAAGAGTTCATCAATATTAACAAAAACTGTTAAAGGAACACTGTAAGTGGAAAAGAAAAGTCTGTACAACAAGAAGTAAGTATCTATAGAAAAGGAAAAACCCACTAGTAATAGCAAATATACAGTAAAGGCTGTGGATCAACCACTCAAGCTAGTACAAAGACAAAAAGCAACTATAACCACAATAAATGGTTAAGGGATAGATATAAAGAGTTAAAATAGGACATCAAAACCACAAAACATGGACGAGGGGAGTAAAAACTGTGGATCTTTTAGAATGTGTTTCAACTTAAATGACTATCAGTTTAAAACAAGTAGATATAGTTATAGGTCAACATATATTAACCCCATGGTAACCACAAATGAAAAACAACAATAGATACATAAAAAGTAGAGAGAAAGGAGCACAAGCATAACACTAAAAAAAATATCAAATCACAAAGGAAGAAACTAAAAGAAGAAAAAAAACCAGAGAAGAACTACAAAAACAACCAGAAAACAAGCAAGAAAATGGCAATAAGTGCATACCTATCAATAATCACTTTGAATGTCAATGGAATAAATGCTCCAATCAAAAGACATACAGTGGTTGATTAGATAAAAAATAAGACCCATCTATATGCTATCTACAAGAGACTATAACTTCAGAGCTAAAGATAAACATAGACTGAAAGTGAAGGGATGGAAAAAGATTTTCCATGCAAATGGAAACAGAAAGAAAGCTGATCATATCAGACAAAGTTGTCTTTAAAACAAAAATTATAACAAAAGACAAAGAAAAGCATTATATAATGATAAAAGAATCAATACAAGAGAGTATATTACACTCGTCAACATATATGTGCTGAATATAGGAGCACCTATGTATATAAAGCAAATATTAACATACCTAAAGGTAGAAACTGACAATGATAAAATAATGGCAGGGGACTTTCGCACCCCACTTACACGGACAAATCATTCAGTCAGAAAATCACTAAGGAAACAGTGGCTTTAAATGCACATTAGACCAGCTGAACTTAATAAATATCTACAGGACATTCTATCCAAAAACAGCAGAAGACACATTCTTTTGAAGCACACATGGAATCTTCTCCAGGACAGATCACACGCTAGGCCATAAAATAAGTCTCCAAATTTAACAGGATAGAAATCACATCAAGCATTCTTTCTGACCACATCAGTATGACACTAGAAATCTATTATAGGAGAAGAAATGGGAAAAACACAAACAAGTGGAGGCAAACAACATGCTACTAAAAAAATCAATGGATCAGTGAAGAAATCAAAGCAGAAATCATAAAATACCTTGAGACAAATGAAAATAAAAACACAACTTTCCAAAATCTATGAGATGCAGCAAAAGCAATTCAAAGAGGAATATTTACAGCAATACAGACCTACTTCAATAAGCAAGAAAAATCTCAAATAAACAACCTAAACTACCATTTAAAGTAATTAGAAAAGAAGAACAAACAAAGCCCAAAGTCAGGATAAGGAAGGAAATAATAAAGGTCAGAGAGGAAATCAATAAAATAGAAATTTAAAATAATAGAAAAGATCAATAAAACTAAGAGCTGTTTTTTTCCTGAAAAGATAAACAAAATTGATGAACCTTTAGCCAGGCTCATTAAGAAAAAAGAGAGAACCCAAATAAAATAAGAAATGAAAGATGAAAAATAACAAAAGCACAGAGATACAAAAATTCATAAGAGAATACTATGAACAGATATATGCCAACAAATTGGACAACCCAGAAGAAATGGATAAATTCCTAGAAACATACAATCTTCCAAAAGTGAATCAGAAAGTTCTTAACAGACCAATCACTGGCAGTGAAACTGAATCAGTAATCAAAAATTCCCAGCAAACAAAAGTCCAGTACTGGATGGCTTCACAGGGGAATTCTACCAAATATAGAAAGTAAAGCTAATACCTCCCTTCTTAAACTATTTCAAAAAAAAACTGAAGAGGAGGTAACACTCCCCAATTCATTCTACAATGCCACTATTACCCTGATATCAAAATCAGTCAAAGAAACTATACATACAAAAAAATAATAGGCCAATATCTCTGATGAATATAGATGCAAAAATCCTAGCAAACTGAATTCAACAACATATGAAAAGGATCATACAATATGGTCAAGTGGGATTTGCTTCAGGGATGCAAAGACAGTTTAATATCTGCAAATCGATCAATGTGATACAGCACATTAAAAAAAAACAAAAGATAAAAACCACATGATCATCTGAATAGATGCAGAAAAAGCATCTGACAAAATTCAACATCCTTCATGATAAAAACTATTCTCAAAGTTGGCATAGAGGAACATATCTCAACATTATAAAGGTCATTTATGACAAACCCATAGCTACCAGCACACTCAGTGGTAAAAAAAAAAAAGAAAGGTTTTCCTCTAAAATCAGGGTCAAGACAAGGATACCCAGTCTCATCACTTCTATATAATATAGGATTGGAAGTCCTAGCCACAGCAATCAGGCAAGAAAAAGAAATAGAAAGCACCCAAAGAAATAGAAAGCATCCAAATTGGAAGGGAAGAAGTAAAACTGTCACTACTTGCAAATGACCTAATACTATATATAGAAAACCCTAAAGTCTCCACAATAGAACTATTAGAACTAATGAATGAATTCATTGCAGGATACAAGATAAATATACAAAAATCTGTTGCTTTCCTATACATTAATGAATTATCAGAAAGAGAAAGCAAGAAAATCCCTTTTAAAATCACATCAAAAAGAATAAAATATCTAGGAATAAACTTAATCAAGGAGGAGAAAGGAAAGGGAAGAGAAGGACAGGGAAAGGAAAGGAAGGGAAGGAAGTTCTGTTGAAGAGAGGGTGGAGGGAGCCTAGCCATCAGACACATCAGTTCCTACCTAGGTCAGATTTGTGAACCCTTACAATTACAGAGAATATAGTTTAAAAACTGTAATACAGAGTGAAGCAAGTCAGAAGGAGAAAAACAAATACCGTATGCTAACACATATATATGGAATCTAAGAAAAAAAAAAAGGTCATGAAGAACCTAGGGGCAAGATGGGAAATAAGACACAGACCTACTAGAGAATGGACTTGAGGATATGGGGAGGGGGAAGGGTAAGCTGTGACAAAGTGAGAGAGTGGCATGGACATATATAAACTACCAAACGTAAAATAGATAGCTAGTGGGAAGCAGCCACATGGCACAGGGAGATCAGTTCGCTGCTTTGCGACCACCTAGAGGGGTGGGATAGGGAGGGTAGGAGGGAGGGAGACACAAGAGGGAAGAGATATGGGAACATATGTATATGTATAACTGATTCACTTTGTTATAAAGCAGAAACTAACACACCATTGTAAAGCAATTATACTCCAATAAAAATGTTAAAAAAAAAAAACAAAACTATAGCAAACCCGAGAGCGGAGCCCAATTAGTCAAGTCAAAAGGTATTGTTCATCCACTATGTGTAGAGCAATATACACGTAGAAAAGTAAGAGAGCCTCTGCTCTCAAGTTGCCTATGGTCTCCATGAAGAAATCTGGCATAAATTTGAGAACTGTTTTAAGAAAACCATAAGGCAAAAAAAAAAAAAAAAATCTGGGTAAAGAACATAAACCTAGGAAATGCACAGGAGAGAATGACTCAATGTCCAAGAATGTTATTTAACACAACTCAATATTAAAACAAAAAAGATTGTAGTACAAAATGCCTATTGGACAAAATATTTAAGGACACTAAAGCAGCCAATGCATTTGGCAACAAGATGGTCATTGCTGACCTTAACAATGGCAGCATCAGTGGAGTGCTGAAGATGGAAATAATTTATTTCCCCACAGCATTTATTCAATAAATAAGCATTTTATTTCCATATGTGTTTATTTATATATTGTCTGTCTCCCCCCATCAGAATATAAGCTCCATGAGTGCAAGGACCTTGCCAGTCACATTCACTCCTGTAAAAACAGTGCCTGGAATTGTAGTTTCTCAGTTGTTGGATGTTCTTATTGTTGGATGATTGAATGACTCCTGAACTCTGACACCATCCACTCCCTACCTCTGACACCATGCACTCCCTACCCCTGCATGCTGACACCATCCACATGCTAGGTACCAGGATGTGGAGTAGGGATTGCAAAATGAGTATCACATGGATTCTGTCTTTGAGAAGCTTACAATCAAATGAGAGACATATACTAGTTCACAAGCAGCTATATCACTTTTTCATACTTGAATAAAGTGTTACGTATTTTAAAAGAGAAAATTTGAAATAGGAAACACTATCATGTTGGCAATATATTTTATTATAGAATCATTTAAGAATATACAAAAATAAAATGAGGTATAAATTACTTATGCTTCTAACTCCTATACAACTATAAAAATTGAAAATTATAAATTGAATAAATCGAAACTCCTAAACGAATAACCTTCAAATTAAGATTAATCTAATGTGATGAATGATGTTTTGCTGAAGCTAAGCCGCTACTTCCAACATAAAGGATACTCAGTATTATTATGCAAATTCATTTGTTAACCATGCCTTGATGTGACTTGGCCTTAGCTTGGTGTAAAGCAGTGATTATGGATTAAGTCCATCTCTGTTCTCTTTACAATAGGCTGTGACATTTAAAGAGTACCACTTGTCTTCAGTGAAGCTATAAACACAAGCACAATTACAGGTCTTCCAGGAAATCATGCAGCAGCACTTAGTTATAAAGTGGTTATCTAAACGATCCCAAATAGGCTTTAAATTTATTTCTTTTATACTATGTTTGAAAGAAAAACACAAAAATGTTTTAAATGTCATAGAAAATTTGCAGCCTTTAGTATATATCTAATTCTCCCTCCACCCATGGATCTAGTTCCTTTATCTTCATATATTTCTGGATCACAAGTAAGGAATATAGAGGGGGAAGAAGATACACATTAGAATCAGACAAACAGGTTTGAATTCCACTTCTGCCACAAACTGGCTGTGTAGCTTTGGCCAAGTTACTTAACTTCTATGAGATTCAATTTCCTCGCATAAAATAGGAAAATAACAATCATCTCATGAGATTATTGTAAGAATAAATTAAATTATATACAGAATAGTAACTGGCACATAGTAGTTCATGAAATGTGAGTTTACTTCCCCCTCTCCTGGTTCCTCTTCTGTAAGTCTCTCCTATACCACTGACATGTATAATACATTTATTCTACAAACAAACATTTATTATTGAGCACTTTCTATGTCATTGCTCTATGTACTATGTACTATGGACATGGCAAAGACCAAGGGCCCTGCTCTCGTGGACCTTACATTCTATGAAATACTTGGCCCAAGTAGGAGATATAAGATAAACATTTGAGATGGATATTACAAAAATATGGTTAGTCCCAGGCTCTGGGCTTTGAGATTAACCACAAACTGTCCAAATTTACTTTGCTGCCAGTTCCGTGGGTCTGAACAAACCTTCCAACCCTTTGGAAAGTATAAGTAGAAACTTGGCCACAGGCAGGTCAGTAATTGGTCTTTTTAAACGTTAGCATTACCTTCAACCTGGAAGGCAAAAGGGTCCCCATCTCCAAATTTGACAGGTAAATAAATGGGCTCTTTTATACTAATGAGTCAAGACAAAGTATTGGGAATTGGGAATTCATGACAAAGTAAATATAATCACAAGAAATTCAGAGACTGCAGGGGGAGAAATAAAAAATACTGCAAAAAAAATAGCTAAACAGAACTGAAATAAATATTACAGGTAAAGACAGGTTGGTCATCCACATAACATAATGAAAGGAGAGGCTGCTCCGTCTCCACGTCACAAGGAGTGCTTCACAAACATCTGTTAAGCAGATGAATGAATGCCTGTGACTATGATTTGTCAGAATGAATGACCCTCCCCCCAAAAAGAAGAAGAGAATAAAACTAAGAGAGAAATGAAAAATACATAAAACAGAAATATAAGAAACAGAAGAAAGACAGCCTATAGAGGGGAAAAAATAGAAAGAGAAAGAATCAGAATTTCTGCCCAGATTCTAAACATATGAAAAAAAATTCCTTTTACTTAATAGAGAATTTAATTATGATGAGAAATACTTTATAAGGAAATACTTTTTCTAGCAGTTTTCAGAAGACTTTGGCTAGCTGACAGCAGAGAGGGGCCAAGTTCACCATGAGGTCATTTTTCTCTAAACCATGATGATCTTGCCACTCAATTTCACAGGAATGTTGAATCACTGCACAGCATAAAATAATTTCAAAAAGCAATGAGGGAAGAGGTGTTTTCTGATTCTGCAACAGCAATGGTCCAATTTCAAAACTGTGAAAATAGATTCTCTACTGATTCAGGACACTGATTCAATCCCTTATCCATGTGCTGTTTGGTCTGGTCCCCTTATTTAGGCACAGTTTTCTTTGTGCTTAGTTGAATAACGAAACCACTGACATTTTAGGCTTAAAATGTTTTTGGTAGTGATATGTGCTCACAACAAAATTAAAAAGGAAGAGAAAGCAACAAACTTTTCTGGAAAGCCAGATTCTAATTAAAAAAAATACTAAAGAGAAGAAAAGGGATACTTTTTATTTGAAAACTCATTGACTCAGAAAGCATGCTGGTTATCCTGTTTACCCCTTCGCATCCATTCCCCACCTTTCTCTTCCTTATTCTGCACCCTGGGATGCTGACTTCTACAGGCTAAGTCACTAAGATTCCTTGCCTTTTGGCTTCTGGCTGGGATCAGATAATGTGAAGATATGGCAGAAAACCAGAGAGTAGGAGAAGAGAAAGGAAAAGGTATTTATTCCACCAGCTCCCTCCCTGCTAGGCCAAGGTTTTGGCAGTAGCTATGTTCTTTTCTCTAAGGCCACAGCTCCTATCAGGCAGCACCTCCCCCGTAGCTGAAGCTGTTACTGAATCTGGGTAAAATCTTGTCTCTCAGGTGTAAGGGTGGTAATGGCTTCCAATTTTTTATGATTTCCCTTAACCATGCCCATCTCTGTAAATAATACCTCCAATAAATCATCTTCAACCCAACCTTTGGGAGTGACATTCATTTCCTGCCAGAACTGACAAATACACAAAATCATTTAACTTTACTATGTAACAAATAATAATAGCAGCTAGCAGTTATTGAATGCTTTTTTATATGATAGACTCTATGCTGAGTACCTTACATGGATTATTTTTCATTTAATCCTCACACACAAAAAATACTATTATTATTATTCCTATGATAGATTATTTTTAAGACATATTCACTCCATCCTCCTCACTTCACTTCCATGGGACTAATATACTTACTCCATTGATGTTGGGCTTGATCTTGTTATTTGCTTTGGTTTATAGAGAGGGAGGAAGTAATGGTGTAACAATTCTAAGCCTAGGTCTTAAATGGTTCTCACTCTCCAACACCTCTACCATCACCATGAGCGGGGCATGCCCAGGGTAGCCTCTTAATCTCAGGAGGAGGCTTAGAGGCACATGTGCAAAAGTCATCCTAGTCAAAGAAAACACGATCGACCCACCCCCAGAGAACTGTAGCATGAGCCCACTCAAGATCACCAGAACCTCCTAAGCAATCTAAGCCGACATCAGACAATCCCAAGCCAACCCACAGACCCACGAGAATAAAAAATTGTTGTTTTAAGCCACTGAGTTTTTGGATGGCCTGTTATGCAGCAGTTTTATACCAATTGCAAACCGATAAAATACCAATTTATACAGAAGTGACCATAAGCTCCAAATAGGGTTTTCTACCCAAAACAAATTAGCACTAGGTCAATAAAAAGTCATTCTCTAGTAAAATGAAGTTATAAACACTAATCTGAAGAAACAACTTACCCCAGGAGAAGATTCCCAACTGCCATTCAGATGAAACATAAACTCATTACAATAATACATAAGACGTCATAACCGGGCCCCTGCTCATGTCTCTATTATTCCAATCTGGCATCCTCCCTGCTCCCACCCATCACTTGAACCACACAAAATTATCTATAGCTAGTTGGGCATGATATACAGTCTTCCTTTACACATACTGTTCTCTCTGCCAGAAAAGTTCTTCTACCTCTTATTTCCTAACTCCTCCAGCATCATTTTACTCTAATTCCTGCAGGCTGAGTCTGGTGTTCTTGTTCAGTGTTCTGTGCATGTCTAAGCTTACCACTCTCATAGTTATTATAGTACTAAATTTAACTGTGAGTTCCTTGAGGGCCAGTAATTTGCTTTCCGTTCATCACCATATTCCCACTATATCACCTGGCACATAGTAGGCTCTGAAATGTTCACATAATCATTTTAGAAAGCTATAAACTATCCAGTTACATTGGAGGAAATAGTGATTTGGTGACTAATAGAAAAGGGAATTGGAGAGTAAGAGTTTGTCAGTCTTAATTCAGCACTATCTAGACAGAAAAGTTCTTTGATTCCTGGTTCTTGATACAAATATCTCAAGAGTAGAGAAAAGCAATCCATCAGGCTGCCTTAGCTTGAGGTACACATTCCTTAAGAATATCTAATCGGGCTTCCCTGGTGGCACAGTAGTTGAGAGTCCGCCTGCCGATGCAAGGGACACGGGTTCATGCCCCGGTCTGGGAAGATCCCACATGCCGCGGAGCGGCTAGGCCCATGAGCCATGGCCACTGAGCCTGCACATCCGGAGGCTGTGCTCCGCAATGGGAGAGGCTGCAACAGTGAGAGGCCCACGTACCGCAAAAAAAAAAAAAAAAAAAGAATATCTAATCCTCTTTGTCTAATTCTTTGCTAACTAAGCAACTTTGTGCCAAATTGGTTTCCTGAGTGGAAATAATATTGGTGACAAGCGGAGGAGGTGGGGGGCAGGGGGATGGGAATAGTGAAAACAATCAATGTCATATTCTGGAGCCAAGCTCACTTTATAGAAATAGGTTAGCATGAATCTATTTCCAGAAGTTAATCTGTTTTGAAATGAACTACAAATTTATTGTAGGATTTCCAAGGCAAGGAACCAATCATGACCTATAAAAAGTCCACCAAGAGACTGTCCCTTCACCCCAGGAGGCGTGGTCTAAAACAGACAGCAGATGTCTTTGGATATCTCTTTCCCTACAGTACTCTACAGTGGTAGCAATTGCTTGGGGGGAGAAAAGCTAGGAATAAATCAGACTAGTAGGATAGCAAACCCAGATGCTGTCCTCCCTGTTGCTAATGGTAACAGGATTAGACTAGATGGGAACTGTAATTAGGCTCTTGGCTTTTATATCTGACATGTTTACAGCCATCATGCTATTCTGGGGCTCTTACATAACATTTATATCTGATGCTATAATAGGCATTTTTGTGATTCTACTTTCTTCCTCTTCCATTTAAGTAGCTCCAACATGCAAGCACTCCTTTCCTCTTCCAAGTCTGGACGTGAAACATCCCACTCATACATTGTGCTCCGTAAATATCAGCATTTTCACCTTAACTTATTAATGAACACAGATGCTTTCTCTTAATTCCATGCTGCTTATTTATTCAGTTAATTTCTCCATTCATGTATATCAGAGAGGTCAGTAGCCCATATACCAAATCTGTCTGACAGCCTACTTTCATATGAATTAAGAATGTTTTTTACATATCTAAAGTGTTGTAAAACTACAAACATAAAAAGAATATTCAACAAAGACTGTAGTGACCCACAGATTCTAAAATATATACCATCAGGCCAATTACAGAAAATGCTTGCCAACCCTTGCACTATAACAACACTGTTCATTACAGATCATGAGTCATTAAACATAAGGAAGGCTAATTTATCCAGCATTTGATAATGATCATTGCTGGGGAGGGGGAAGTTTCCCACTCTACCCATCTTGAGTTCTTGTGGATGGAATAACTATAAAATTGACACAGACAGATAAACATGAGAGAAAGAAATAAATTTAATTTGTGCACACAGAGGTCTCACAGAAATGGAACTTAAAAAGTGGCAAAAGCAATTACTTTTTTATACTTATTAGACAAATAAACAAAAAATTTGAGAGGGAGAGGGCAGACAGCACAAAAAAGAAGAACTACAATCTTGCAGCCTATGGAATGAAAACCACATTCACAGAAAGATAGACAAAATGAAAAGGCAGAGGACTATGTCCCACATGAAGGAACAGATAAAACCCCAGAAGAACAACTAAATGAAGTGGAGATAGACAACCTTCCAGATAAAGATGACAGAATAATGATAGTGAAGATGATCTGGGACCTCAGAAAAACAATGCAGGCAAAGATTGAGAAGATGCAAGAAATGTTTAACACAGACCTAGAAGAATTAAAGAACAAACACCTAGAAGAATTAAAGACGAAACAAACAGAGATGAACAAACAATAATTGAAATGAAAAATACAACAGAAGGAATCAATAGCTGAATAACTGAGGCAGAAGAACAGATATGTGACCTGGAAGACAAAATGGTGAAATTCACTGCCGTGGAACAGAATAAAGAAAAAAAATGAAAAGAAATGAAGACAACCTAAGAGACCTCTGGGACAACATTAAACACAACAACTTTCTCATTATAGGGGTCCCAGAAGGAGAAGAGAGAAAAAGGACCCGAGAAAATATTTGAAGAGATTATACTCAAAAACTTCCTTAATGGGAAAGGAAAGAGCCACCCAAGTCCAGGAAGTTCAGAGAGTCCCAGGCAGGCTACACCAAGGAGAAACACACCAAGACACATGGCAATCAAACTGACAAAAATTAAAGACAAAGAAAAATTATTAAAAGCAACAAGAGAAAAATGACAAATAACATACAAGGGAACTCCCATAAGGTTAACAACTGAATTCTCAGCAGAAACTCTACAAGCCAGGAGGGAGTGGCATGATATATTTAAAGTGATGAAAGGGAAGAACCTACAACCAAGATTACTCTACCCAGCAAGGATCTCATTCAGATTTGATGGAGATGCCAAAAGCTTTACATACAAGCAAAAGCTACGAGAATTCAGCACCACTAAACCAGCTCTACAATAAATGCTAAAGGAACTTCTCTAAGTGGGAAACACAAGAGAAGAAAAGGATCTACAAAAAAAACCCCAAAACAATTAAGAAAATAGTAATAGGAACATACATATCGAAAATTACCTCAAATGTGAATAGATTAAATGCTCCCTCCAAAAGATAAAGACTCGCTGAATGGATACAAAAACAATACCCATATACATATATGCTGTCTACAAAAGAGCCACTTCAGACCTAGGGACACATACAGACTAAAAGTGAGGGGATGGAAAAAGATATTCGATACAAATGGAAATGAAAAGAAAGCTGGAGTAGCAATATCCATATCAGATAAAATAGACTTAAAAAAAAAGACTATTACAAGAGACAAGGAAGGACACTACATAAATCTCAAGGGATCAATCCAAGAAGAAGATATAACAATTATAAATATATATGCAACCAACATAGGAGCACCTCAATACATAAGGCAAATGCTAACAGCTATAAAAGAGGAAATCAACAACAACACAATAATAGCAGGGCACTTTAACACCTCAGTTACACCAGTTGACAGATCATCCAGACAAAAAATGAATAAGGAAACACAAGCTTTAAATGTCACAACAGACCAGATAGATTTAATTCATATTTATAAGACATTCCATCCAGAAGCAGCAGATTACACTTTCTTTTCAAGTGCACACAGAACATTCTCCAGGATAGATGAAATCTTGAGTCACAAATCAAGCCTCAGTAAATTTAAGAGAACTGAAATCATATCAAGCATCTTTTCTGACCACAACGCTATGAGACTAAAAATCAATTACAGGGGAAAAAACGTAAAAAATACAAACACGTGGAGGCTGAACAACACGTTACTAAATAATCAAGAGATCACTGAAGAAATCAAGGAGGAAATCAAAAAATACCTAGGGACAAATAATGAATACACAACAATCCAAAACCTATGGGATGCAGCAAAAGCAGTACTAAGAGGGAAGTTTTTAGCAATACAATCCTACCTCAAGAAACAACAAACATCTCAAATAAATGATATAACTTTAAACCTAAAGAAACTAGAGAAAGAAGAACAAACAAAACCCAAAGTTAGTAGAAGGAAAGAAATCATAAAGATCAGAGCAGAAAAAAGGAAATAGAAACAAAGAAAACAATAGCAAAGATCAATAAAACTAAAAGCTGGTTCTTTGAGAAGATAAACAAAATTCATAAACCATTAGCCAGACTCATCAAGAAGAAGAGGGAGAGGACTCAAATCAATGAAATTAGAAATGAAAAAGAAGAGGTTACAATGGACAACACAGAAATACAAAGCATCATAAGATGCTTATGCTTGTAGTGCATAAGAGTTGCACTACAAGCAACTCTATGCCAAAAAAATGGACAACCTGGAAGAAATGGACAAATTCTTAGAAAGGTATAACTTTCCAAGACTGAACCAGGGAGAAACAGAAAATATGAACAGACCAATCAGAAATAATTAAATTAAAAGTGTGATTAAATATCTTCCAACAAACAAAAGGCGAGGACCAGATGGCTTCACAGGTGAATTCTATCAAACATTTAGAGAAGAGCTAACACCCATCCTTCTCAAACTCTTCCAAAAAACTGCAGAGGAAGGAACACTCAAAAACTCATTCTAGGAGGCCACCATCACCCTGATACCAAAACTGGACAAAGATACTACAAAAAAAGAAAATTACAGACCAATATCACTGATGAATATCGATGAAAAAATCCTCAACAAAATACTAGCAAACAGAATCCAACAACACATTTAAAAGTTCATACACCATGATCAAGTGGGATTTATCCCAGGGATGCAAGGATTCTTCAATATACCCAAGTGAATCAATGTGAGACACCATATTAACAAACTGAAGAATAAAAACCATATGATCATCTCAACAGGTGCAGAAAAAGCTTTTGACAAAATTCAACACCCATTTATGATAAAAACTCTCCAGAAAGTGGGCACAGAAGGAACCTACCTCGACCTAATAAAGGTCATATACGAAAACCCATAGCAAACATCATTCTCAATGTTGAAAAACTGAAAGCATTTCCACTAAGATCAGGAAAAGACAAGGATGTCCCCTCTCACCACTATAATTCAACACAGTTTTGGAAGTGGTAGCCATGGCAATCAGAGAAGAAAAAGAAATAAAGGAAACCAAATTGGAAAAGAACAGTAAAATTGTCACTGTTTGAAGAGGCCATGATACTATACATGGATAATCCTAAAGATGCCACCAAAAAACTACAAGAGATAATCAATGAATCTGGTAAAGTTGCAGGATACAAAATTAATACACAGAAATTTTTGCATTCCTATACACTAACAACAAAAGATCGTAAAGAGAAATTAAGGAAACAATCCACTCACCAGTGAAACAAAAAGGATAAAATACCTAGGAATAAACCTATCTAAGGAGCTAAAAGACCAGTACTCAGAAACTATAAGACACTGATGAAAGAAATCAAAGATGGCACAGATGGAGAGATATGCCATGTTCTTGGATTGGAGGAATCAGTATTGTGAAGATGACTATACAACCCAAAGCAATCTACAGATTCAATGCAATCCCTATCAAATTACCAATGGCATTTTTAACAGAACTAGAAGAAAAAAATCTTAAAATTTGTATGGAGACACAAAAGACCCCGAATAGCCAAAGCAATCTTGAGGGAAAAAAAAGGAGCTGGAGGAATCAGACTCCCTGACTTCAGACTATACTACAAAGCTAAAGTAATCAAGATAATATGGTACTGGCATAAAAACAGAAATATAGATCAATGGAACAGGATAGAAAGCCTAGAGATAAACCCACATACAATGGTCAAGTAATCTGTGACAAAGGAGGCAAAGATATACAATAGAGCAAAGACAGTCTCTTCAGTAAGTGGTGCTGGGAAAACTGGACAACTACATGTAAAAGAATGAAATTAGAACACTTCTTAACACTATACACAAAAATAAACTCAAAATGGATTAAAGACCAAAATGTAAGACCGGACACGATAAAACTCTTTGAGGAAAACATAGTAAGAACACTCTATGACATAAATCACAGCAAGGTCCTTTTTGACCCACCTCCTAGAGTAATGGAAATAAAAAAATAAATAAACAAATGTGACCTAATGAGACTTAAAAGCTTTTGCACAGCAAAGGAAACTAAAAACAAGACGAAAACACAACCCTCAGAATGGGAGAAAATATCTGCAAATGAATCAACGGACAAAGGATTAATCTCCAGAATATATCAACAGCTCATGCTGCTCAGTATTAAAATAGCAAACAACCAAATCAAAAAAATGAGCAAAGACCTAAATAGACATTTCTCCAAAGTAGTCATATAGATGGCCCAGAGGCACATGAAAAGCTTCTCAACATCACTAATTATTACAGAAATGCAAATCAAAACTACAATGAGGTGTCACATCACACCAGTTAGAATGGGCATCATCTGAAAATCTACAAACAGTAAATGCTGGAGAGGGTGTGGAGAAAAGGGAACCCTCTTGCACTGTTGGTGGGAATGTAAATTGATACAGCCACTATGGAGAATATGGAGGTTCCTTAAAAACTAAAAGTAGAATTACCATATGACCCAGCAATCCCACTACTGGGCATATACCCAGGGAAAACCATAATTCAAAAAGACACATGCACCCCAATGTTCATTGCAGCACTATTTACAATAGCCAGGTCATGGAAGCAACCTAAATGCCCACTGGCAGACGAATGGATAAAGAAAATGTGGTATATATATACAATGGAATATTACTTAGCCATAAAAAGGAATGAAATTGGGTCATCTGTAGAGACATGGATGGACCTAGAGAGTGTCATACAGAGTGGAGTAAGTCAGAAAAAGAAAAACAAATATTGTATATTAATACATGTATGTGGAATCCAGAAAAATGGTACAGATGAACCATTTTTCAAGGCAGAAATAGACACAGATGTAAAGAACAGACGTATGGACACCAAGGGGGAAAGCAAGGGGGGAGGCATGGTAATGGTTGTGGGATAAATTGGGAGATTGGGATTGACATATATACACTAATATGTATGAAATAGATAACTAATAAGAATCTATTGTACAAAAAATTAATTAATTAAATTAAATTTTTAAAAATTATCTGAGGAATTGACAGGACAAGGAAACTTAGGATTTGGGTGCTTACTTAGTGAGGAATCTAAAGAGAGTTTGGGTTTGGGTTAGTATATTAAGGCAAGGGTCCCCAACCCTCAGGCCATAGTCCGGTACCGGTCCATAGCCTGTCAGAAATGGTGACGCATAGCAGGAGATGAGCAGCGGGTCAGTGAGCGAAGCTTCATCTGCTGCTCCCCATCTCTCTCCATACCACCTGAACCATCCTCCCTCCGCCCCCATCCGTGGAAAAACTGTCTTCCACAAAACCGGTCCCTGGTGCCAGAAAGGTTGGGGACCACTGAATTAAAGTAACAAAGCTTGTTTATATAGGCTTCTCAGCCCAGAATTCTCCATCTCTGGCAATAAGGGTATCTTTCTACCTCCAGATGCATGGAGGGTGCCCTTCACCTGCGAGATTTATTTCCTGCTTTCAGAGGGATAGAGAAGGGTCAGAGTTTTCTTCTTGCATTGGCTACTTCTCAAGTAACTTCAGTTCAAAATAATCAACATGCCATTGTGGAATATTTTGGGGAGGCTTGTACTGAGCCACAACATGGTGATAATGAGGATTAATATTTATAGTATGTTTATCATTTGCCAGGAACCATGCCAAGCATTTTACATAGATTATCTCAGTTAACTTCTACAAACACTCTTTTTTATATACATTTATTTATTTTATTTGTTAATTTTTCGCTGTTTTGGGTCTTCATTGCTGCACATGGTCTCTCTCTAGTTGCAGTGGTGGGGGCTACTCTTTGTTACAGTGCATGGGCTTCTCCTTGTGGTGTCTTCTCTTGTTGTGCAGCATGGGCTCTAGGTGTGTGGGCTTCAGTAGTTGTGGCATGTGGGCTCAGTAGTTGTGGTTTGCGGACTCTAGAGCTTGGGCTATAGAGTGCAGGCTCAGTAGTTGTGGTGCACGGGCCTAGTTGCTCCATGGCATATATGATCTTCCCAGACCAGGGCTCGAACTTGTGTCCCCTACACTGGCAGGCAGATTCTTAACCACTGTGCCACCAGAGAAGCCCACAAACAGTCTTAGAGGACAGTGCTATAATATCCTTATTTACAGGTGTGGAAAGGTTAAATCACTTGCCTTTAGCCAAAGCTATAGAAAGTTGCCAAGCCTGGATTCAAATCCACACAGTCTATTTAAAGAGTCCATGTTACAGTACTTCCCAGAATCAACAGAATCATAATATCTTAGAGTCAATATAAAATCCCCTTTACAGTAATCTAACAAAGGATTATCTGGTCTATGGTTACCCACACTGAGGTGAACTGTTCTATCATTGGGCAGCTCTAAATGTGGAAGTGTTCCACATTTTAAGATGAAACCTCAAGATAACTTTCATCCCTTAGTCTTATTTGCTTCCTCTGGACCATATAGTCAAAAGTTATATCCTTTATTACATGCTCTTTAAGTATTTCAAGATAACTCATATCTTTCCAAAGTTGTATTTCATCCCACATATCAGCCAAAAACTTCTCAAGTAATCTTCATTATTTTTTATTTAATGGAATTTCAAGACATTCTCACAACCTGAGTCATACTCCTTGGTTAGCACTACATCATAAGGTATCTTGAGACATACCAAGAACTGTAAAATGCCAAATATTTCTACTGTTCTCTAGCTACCTGGACAGAGTCAATGTTCACTAAACACACCATTATCTTTCATAACCCTAGGCTTTTTGCATATGCTTTCTATCTCCCCTTCTCTTGTGAATCAAACTTCTAATCATTTTGAAGGCTCAATTGTCTCTGTGCTTTAACCACACTCTGTTCATTCCTGTCTAGTAAAATGTGCCATATTGCATTGTATTTATTAATTGACTCACATACAAGTTTAGGTCTTTTTAAGAGAAAAGACTCTCTTATTCATTTTTGTATGAATAAATACATTTAAGAATCAAGAATGGATAGTACCACAAACTTAGTTATAATATGAATAAGGCCTGAGGATCTAATGTATAACAAGATGATGATAGTTGATAACACTGTACTGTATAAATAAAATTTGCCAAGAAATTAGAACTTAAATGATCTCACTAGGAAAACAAAAAGAATGACAAACATGTGAGGTGATGGATGTGTTCATTAATTCTACTGGAGGAATCCTTTCACAATATATATGTATATAAAATCACCACATTGTACACTGGAAATGTCATACAATTTTATTGTCGATTACACTTCAAAATGAATGGATAGTAACTTATCCTGATAACACCATCAACAGTTTGTCCATGTTACTTAGGCAGCTAATGTCAAACCTACATAAGGAAACCCTAAAAATGAGACCTCTTGGATTTGTAAAACCTATAATTATAATTTATAAACTTGAACCAGGACCTTCAAGATGGCAGATGAGTAAGAACTGAGATCACCTTCCTCCACACAAATACATCAAAAATACTTCTATATGTGCAACAACTCCTACAAAACACCTACTGAACTCTGGCAGAAGACCTCAGACTTCCAAAAGACAAGAAACTTCCCACTTACCTGGCTGTGTGGCTGACAGGGTCTTGGTGCTCTGGCTGGGTATCAGCCCTGAGCCTCTGAGGTGGGAGAGCTGAGTTCAGGACATTGGACCACAAGAGACCTGCTGACCCCACGTACTATCAACCACGAGAGCTCTCCCAGAGAGCTCTGTCTCAACGCTAAAACCCAGCTCCACTCAATGACCAGCAAGCTCCGGTGCTGGATGCCCCATGCCAAACAACTAACAAGACGAGAACACAACCCCATCCATTAGCAGAGAGGCTGCCTAAAATGAGAATAAGTTCACAGACACCCCAAAACACACCACCACATGCAGTCCTGCCCACCAGAAAGACAAGATCCAGGCTCATCCACCAGAACACAGGTACCAGTTCCCTGCACCAGGAAGCCTACACAACACACTAAACCAACCTTACCCACTGGGGGCAAACACCAAAAACAAAGGGAAATATGACCCTGCAGCCTGTGAAAAGGAGACGCCAAACACAGTAAGTGAAGCAAAATGAGAAGACAGAGAAATATGCAGCAGATGAAGGAGCAATGTAAAAACCCACCAGACCAAAAAACAAGGAGGAAATGGCAGCCTACCTGAAAAAGAAATCAGAGAAACGATAGTAAAGATGATCCAAAATCTTGGAAACAGAACGGAGAAAATACAAGAAATGTTTAACAAGGATCTAGAAGAACTAAAGATCAAACAAACGATGACCAACACAATAAATGAAATTTAAAATTCTCTAGAAGGAATCAACAGCAGAATAACTGAGGCAAAAGAATGGATAAGTGACCTAGAAGACAAAATAGTGGAAATAATTACCACAGAGCAGAATAAAGAAAAAAGAACAGAAAGAACTGAGGACAGTCTCAGAGACCTTAGGGACAACATTAAAGATACCATATGAATTATAGGGGTACCAGAAGAAGAAGAGAAAAAGAAAGGGACTGAGGAAACACTTGAAGAGATTATAGTTGAAAACTTCCCTAATATGGGAAAGGAAATAGTCAATCAAGTCCAGGAAGTGCAGAGAGTCCCATACAGGACAAATCCAAGGAGAAACACACCAAGACACATATCAATCAAACTATCAAAAATTAAATACAAAGAAAAAATATTAAAAGCAGCACGGGAAAAGCAACAAATAACATACAAGGGAATCCCCATAAGGTTAACATCTGATCTTTCAGCAGAAACTCTGCAAACCAGAAGGAAGTGGCAGGATATATTTAAAGTGATGAAAGGGAAAAAACTACAACCAAGATTACTCTACTCAGCAAGAATCTCATTCAGATTTGACAGAGAAATTAAAATGTTTACAGACAAGCAAAGTTAACAGAATTCAGCACCACCAAACCAGCATTACAACAAAAGCTAAAGGAACTTCTCTGGGCAGGAAACACAAGAGAAGGAAAAGAACTACAATAACAAACCAGAAACAATTAAGAAAATGGTAATAGGAACATATATATTGATAATTCCCTTAAATGTAAATGGATTAAATGCTCAAACCAAAAGACAGACTGGCTGAATGGACACTCTACAAGACCCATATATATGCTGTCTACAAGAGATCCACTTCAGACCTGGGGACACATACAGACTGAAATTGAGGGGATGGAAAAAGATATTCCATGCAAACAGAAATCAAAAGAAAGCTGGAGTAGCAATTCTCATATCAAATGTAAGAGACGTTAAAAGAAAGACTATTACAAGAGACAAAGAAGGACACTAAATCATAATCAGGGGATCAATCTAAGAAGAAGATATAACAATTATAAATATTTATGCACCCAACATAGGAACACCTCAATACATAAGGCAAATGCTAACAGCCATAAAAGGAGAAGTTGACAGTAACACAATCATAGTAGGGGATTTTAACACCCCACGTTCACCAATGGACAGATCATCCAAAACAAATATGAAAACATGAGTTTTAATGACACATTAGACAACATGGACTTAATTGACATTTATAGGGCATTCCATCCAAAAACAACAGAATACACTTTCTTCTCAAATGCTCATGGAACATTCTCCAGGATAGATCATAACTTGGGTCACAAATCAAACCTTGGTAAATATAAGAAAACTGAAATCATATCAAGTATCTTTTCTGACCCCAAAGCTATGAGACTAGATATCAATTACAGGAAAAAAAACTGTAAAAAATAGAAACACGTGCAGACTAAACAATGCGCTACTAAATAACCAAGAACTCACTGAAGAAATCAAAGAGGAAACAAAAAAATACCTAGAAACAAATGACAGTGAAAACATGACGACCCTAAACCTATGGGTTGTAGCAAAAGCAGTTCTAAGAGGGAAGATTATAGCAATACAATCCTACCTCAAGAAACAAGAAATGTCTCAAATAAACAACCTAACCTTACACCTAAAGAAATTAGAGAAAGAAGAAAAAAAAACCCCCCAAAGTTGGCAGAAGAAAAGAAATCATAAAGATTAGAATAGGAATAAATGAAAAAGAAATGAAGGAAACAATAGCAAAGATCAGTAAAACTAAAAGCTGGTTCTTTGAGAAGACAAACTAAATTGATAAACCAATAGCCAGACTCATCAAGAAAAAAAGGGAGCAGAATTAGAAATGAAAAAGGAGAAGTAACAAGTGACACTGCAGAAATACAAAGAATCATAAGGGATTACTACAGCAAGTATATGCCAATAAAATGGACAACCTGGAAGAAATGGACAATTCTTTGAAAAGCACTACCTTCTGAGACTGAACTAGGAAGAAATAGAAAATATAAACAGACCAATCACAAGCACTGAAATTGAAACTGTGATTAAAAATCTTCTAACAAACAAAAGCTCAGGACCAGATGGCTTCAGAGGCAAATTCTATCAAACAGTTAGAGAAGAGCTAACACCTGTCCTTCTCAAACTCTTCCAAAATATAGCAGAGGGAGGAATACTCCTAAACTCATTGTATGAGGCCGCCATCACCCTGATACCAAAACCAGACAAAAATGTTACAAAAAAAGAAAACTACAGGCCAATGTCACTGATGTACACAGATGCAAAAATCCTCAACTAAATACTAGCAAACAGCATCCAACAGCACATTAAAAGGATCATACACGATGATCAAGTGGGGTTTATCCCAGGAATGCAAGGATTCTTCAATATATGCAAGTCAATCAATGTGATACACCATATTAACAAATTGAAGTATAAAAACCAAAAGATAGGGGCTTCCCTGGTGGCGCAGTGGTTGACAGTCCGCCTGCCAATGCAGGGGACACGGGTTTGTGCCCCAGTCCGGGAAGCTCCCACATGCTGTGAAGCAGCTGGGCCTGTGAGCCATGGCCACTGAGCCTGCGCGTCTGGAGCCTGTGCTCCACAATGGGAGAAGCCACAACAGTGAGAGGCCCACGTACCATACACACACACACATACACACACACACACACACACAAAAAAAAAAAAAAAAAAACAAAAAAAAAATCTCAAAATATGCAAAAAAATTTTTGAACA